>NC_087493.1:10687500-10993333 GCF_036417665.1 Passer domesticus
AAATAAATACAGCCCTGTGGGGTACTATATGCAATGAGAACCAGAAGGGTATGGTTCATAGAGAAAAAGCAGGATTATCCAATAAACCGAAATAACCCATAACTGAAATAAAGCACACCCCAACCCCCAAATTATTCCAATTTCCTAATGCCCCTTCCAGGAAAGCTTTATGGAGATCCTTCTCTTACATCAAAGATCTCAAAGCCAGCAATGTCCAGCACACCAATGAAGTACTGCCTGGGCTGCTTGGTGTCCAGCTGTTGGTTGATACGAACAACCATCCACAGGAACATCTTCTCAAACACGGACTTTGCCAGGGCACCCACTGAGTTGTATACCTAAGAAAAGGTTAAAGGAGAGCTACCATCTGCAGCAGAAGTTCAAAATTTTTAATTCAAGTAATTTTTTTTTTCTATTTTCACTTGTTTCTTACCTGCTGCACAGTTTGGCCCTTGGTGACGTATTCATTCCCCACCTTGACTCGGGGGTAGCAGAGGGCCTTGAGCAGGTCTGCTGAGTTCAGACCCATCAGGTAGGCAGCCTTGTCAGCAACTAAGGAAATCAGGATCAGATATTAGCTCTCCAGGGAAAGGGTCTTGCAGTAATCCAGATTTCCACAGAAATCTTATATACATTACCATGTCCTTTAAAATATTGTAGTTTTTCTTGACTTGCTATTTTTTTCTGATTTAATCTATATGATTAATAAAGGTAAATATTATTCTAATACTTTTACAGTGAACATGAAAGAGACTAGACAGACAAAAGGACGAAGGGACATGAAAATGGCAAAGAGTCACAATTTCTGAATAAACAGAAGAGGAAAGTTGGTATTCAAGTACACTGCACTGAAAATTGTAATCAGTGAAACTCTCCTGTCATTGGAGAGAGAGAGGTAGATTAGTGAGATATAATGCCAAAAGTATGAATAGGATATCCTGTACAACCTTCATAGTTGGACTATATTGTCCCTAAGGATAAATATCAAATACATTAAGTCTTTCCAGCTCCCATTTTATCTGCAGTTAGGTTAACAAATACAAGCACCACAGCCCAGCACATACTCTGTCATCACTTTCCAATTTGCTGCCTCTCTTGTCCCACAAGAAGCTGATAGCAAACACCAGTACTATTTACAGAGTTCTTCAATGTGAGAAGGCCAAACCTGATTAAATAAGATTTATACACAGATGCTAATTTTGAGCTGCTTTTATGTGTTATTTCCAACAAGACATTAAAGGCACATTCATAACTAGCAAGATGAAACAAGAAGAAAATTTCAGCTTTCTAGATGTATGTATATGCATACTGTGGTTGTATATAGGCTGCTCTGCAATAATTATATAATTATTCATTAGTACTTGAGAGCTGTTCCTGGTTCTGTGTCAAGTCTGGGAAGCTTCCATTCAAGATAGCAGCAAAGTTTGCTAGACTTTTGCCTGACTTCTACTCTGAAAGAAGTCAAAAGCATGTTTTAGGGGTCACTAGACTTAATTTTTTGCTTTGTTCAAAATAATCTACAGGTTCCACTTAGTTACGTTCCTCCAGAGAATTCCTCTGGCTAGGACCCACTGCTATCCTACAATATTGGCACTGACTGGCTAAGCCAATCATTCTGACCCTCTCTTGCTGCCTTTCAGCTCAGTGAGTGCTCAATATCTCCCATGCTCTGGGATAGGTTGTGCTGGTACCTTCAGTGCCATCAGGCTCTGCCTGCTCCTCTCGTTGCTTCTGCTTGAACTTCAGGTTCCCATAGTGCATGACAGCCCCTGTCAGCTTGTAGATGGCTGTTTTCTCATCAGCACTGAAGCCCAGGATGTCAATGGCACTCTGACAAAAGAGTTGTTAAGGTGAGTACCCCAGCTGTTAAAGGTCAGAGAAATGAAACTTCACATGAGAAAGCTTCTGCTACTACTCACGTCGGTGGCCATCAGCTCTTCCTGGTCGTTAATGCTGGGAACTGTGATCTCACCTTGACTCACATACAGGTAGTCATAGGGGTTGGTGGTGATCAGTAACATCTCTGAAAGAAGGACAAAACAGAGCCAGGTCAAATGCAATCACCATAGAAAGAAATTCAAAGTTGTTCCATGACTTCTACACAGAGGACTTAGTGATCTTTCCTACCAATTAGCTCCGGCTTCCTGTTCGACATGATCTGATAAAAGATGTGGTAGCTCCTTTCCGCCTTGAGCTGGAAAGTGACTCTGGACTTCTCCAGCAGATCTGCCCAGGAAGGTAGGACATAGTCAAGCACAAGAAGTGGGGAAGACTGCAGGGAAGAGGGATCAGGCAGAAGGGTGTCTTACATGTTTCAATGTCAGCAGAAGCCAATTTGCCTGTGGCACCAAAATGGATTCTGATGAATTTACCCTGAAAGCAGCAGGAAAGTCAATTGACACTTATTTTACCCATCTGCACAGCAAGAATATTCAAATTGGTGTTGACAGTCATGCCGATTAATAACTCACAAAGCGTGAGGAGTTGTCGTTCCTCACGGTCTTGGCATTTCCAAAGGCCTCCAGCAGTGGGTTGGCACTGATGATTTGATCCTCAAGTGTCCCCTAGAACAGATGTCTTCTTGTCATGATCTAGTTCATCAAGAAATTGAGTTGTTGCAGGTTTCTAGCCCTGGCACCTCACCTGCATTTTGCCTGAGGTCTGCTCCTCCTTCTTCTTGTCCCCGCTGGCTGCAATTGTTGCAAAGTACTGGATGACACGCTTGGTGTTCACAGTCTTCCCGGCCCCGGATTCTCCGCTGCCAAAGGCAAGAGAGAAGCAGAGGGTGCGTGGTCAGGCAGGAGGTGCCCTGGCACCGGGCAGCCCCGCAGGGACCCGCGCAGGGGGTGTACGTACGTGATCAGGATGGACTGGTTCTCCCGATCTGTGAACAAGGCAGAAACACAGTACTTAAAGCTCAATGAACAACAGAGAAACAAACATACGTAAGTTTAATGTTTTCCCTGATGTCAGCTTTACTTAAACAAGAAAACCTCCAAAGCACATCACTGAGTACAGAGGTGCCTTTCAGTTAAAACAGCAGAAACAATGCTATGAAGATAGTAAGCTCCAACAGATGTGTGTGCCAGATCCAAGAAAGCTTTGAAAAAGTCTCTTTACTTTGCTGAGATAGGGTATCCCTTCAGAGGATTTATTGATCCAATGCCCCTGAGGAAGACAGAGCCACTCACCAGTCAGCATGAACTGATAGGCGTTGTCAGAGATGGAGAAGATGTGTGGAGGGGCCTCCTGGCGCTTCTTGCCTCGGTAGGCCAACACCACCTCGGGGTTGTACACCGGCAGCCACTTGTAGGGGTTGACAGTGACGCAGAAGAGACCCGAGTAGGTCTGCAAGGAAGGGACACAGCACCTTGGCTTCCCCTGAGCCTGGCCCAGCAGCTCCTGAGGCTGCCCAGAGGAAGCTGCTGCTGCCACTTACGTAGATCATCCAGGCTGCGTAACGCTCTTTGAGGTTGTACAGCACAGCGGGTTCGTGCAGGTGGGTCATCATGGCCATGTCCTCAATTTTGTCATACTTGGGAGGGTTCATGGAGAAGATTTGATCTTCTTTCACGGTCAGGGTCTGTCAGAGGGAAGGAATGTACATGCATGTTAACTAATAGCCAGCATGGGTATGTACTGCTGTTTGTAAATTTTGCATTTTGCCCACCTCTCCCCCTTCAGTCTTGACAGTGATTTTTCCTGGTTCCCTGCTCTGGATTGTGCTCTTCACATAGGACTCCTTTGCATGTACCACGAAGACAGATGACTTGGCATCGAAAGGTTTGTTCTGGGCCTCAATTCTCTCCTTCTCTGACTTTCGGAGGTAAGGAGCTGCCTCCCCAAAGATGGCCATCTCAGCGTCCGTGGACATGGCTGCTGCTTACTAGAAGTAGTGCAGCAAGTGTCTGTCAGGATAGAGAATATATCAAAATAGTGTGTGATGGAACAAACACTCCTATAGCACATTTGGTTGTTCTTCTTTAGGTATCAACTAAATTGCCTTTTCTTTTTTCTGCTAATTCAAAGTTCTCTTCTACAATTTTTTTTCTATTACTATTATTTTTTGTGTGGTCAGATTGTTATTCCTACTGGACAATTGCATTTATAGAAGAATGCTTTCTGTCTTTTTTTGTTTGGGGTCCCAGCAGAGGAAGGACACGGAGCAGTTGGACTGATTCCAGAGGAGGCCATGGAGATGCTCCAAGGGATAAAGCCCTTGTGCTCTGGAAATAGTCTGGCAGAGCTGGGGTAGCTCAGTCTGCCGAAGAGAAGACTCCAAGGAGAGCTTCCAGCAAACTTTCATTACCTAAAGGAGTTCCAAGAGACTTGAAGGGGAACTTTAGACAAGGGCCTGAGCAACAGAACAAAGGGGAATGGCTCCCAACTGAAATAAGACGAATTTAGATTAGATATTAGGAAGAATAATCTTTACAGCAACAACAAAATAAAATTTCTTTGCTTCTTAGCCAAAGACAAACTTCACGACACAAATTGGTCTTATCAATTCAAGTGAATTGGTGCAATTTCCTGACTGGTTTTGTCTCTAACAACATGCTTTTCCACTTGATTAATATGTTATAACTCAAATGAGACCATTCCACAAAATAATCACAGAAGGTTGAAAAATTGTGCCAGATTTTCACCAGCAAATTTAACACTGCTTATATTATCTCATGTTTTCTTACAAGATTCCTAACAGGAATAATAGTAACTATTGCTAGGAAGAATAAGTTTGCTATATTATATATCTTAGTATATACTATGTCCATATATATATTATGTTATTATATATTATAGAATATTAGTTTATATTTGTAAATTATACCTATATTGTAAATTGTGCTATTTTATAGACACTGGATGCTTTTCTCACAGTATATCCTTATTATACTATCAAAAACTATAATATATAGTAGGTTAGTATACATTAATATATGTATGTAATGTGTCAGTAGATTGACTTTTAAAAATATTAAACTATTTTCTTTTGATAGTTTTGTTTGACATTTCCTGAAATTAATGCTATGCTAACCCTCTTTCACTGATTTAAAGCATGCTGGTTATATTCCTTACAGGATTGCTTGTTGACATTTTATAATTTTGAGGGATGTATTCTAGTGATAATATTTGACAAAATTAATATAAATTACTATAGAAAGTAAACACAAAAAGTTTCTTTTCCTTAGTATAAATATTTAAAACTTAATTTAGATGCAGTTCCATCTCTCTTTTTCCAGTTATCCAAATAGGTATTATCCTTTGTTCAGTTCCTTATGATTACAAATATTTGCTTATATAATTTTGTCACAATTAGGCAATATTTTCAGAAGCAAAAACAAGCTATAAGGAAGCTCAGACTGAAGTGTATGTTTTTAGCACTTCAATGTTTTGATACACAAAATTCTAACCACATTCCTCAAGCTTCCATGTGAAAAAAGAACATATTAACATTATTTAAATATATATTTCTTTTTCTGTTGCTTCACAGTTGGTGCCAGTGACCCTTGATATTTGAGATAAATGCAAAAAACCCACCCCAAATAATTGGAAAGTACTTTCTGATGCATTTTTTGGGGTTTTTTCCCCCCCTCAGGACAGGTTCTCCAGGATCTGGTATCTACTGGAGATCCCTGGGGAGAGTGTAGGAAATGCTGCAGTGATCAGTACTTTAGAGATCACACTCTTGAAGAATCTTGTGACAAAAATAACATCAATCCAGCCCAATTCTCATACATATTTCTACAACGGATGCAAATATAATGACTACCAGGATTTCCAGCATACCTGCATAAAAGCCCTGCTTTACAGCAACTCTACCTGTCCCTAAAAAGTGAATAAATCAAGATCTTACCTTTTGTGAGACAAAGACTTGCAGATTGGAAGACGAACAGTATTAAGAAACAGAATTAGAAACTTTCTTCTTACTGCTACACCCCAGACAATATTTATAGACTGAAAACAAATGGATGGTTGGAAAGCAGACTGAAAATCCCAGCTGACACTGGCAGACCCTCATTGAACGAATGTGAGCATCCATAGGAATGCACTGGAACTTGTGGAATGCAGAGCCAGTTTCCCTTCATTCCCAGCCTCCCTAGTCCCAAGCCATGAAACTCTTACCTTAGAAATTTCTGAGAAAGGACAAGACACACAGATCCCGGGGTACTTTTATAGGATCTGATCTGCATATGTAGCCACCACCTCCTCTTTCTTAGGTCAAAACATTTCTGGCAATCTTAACTCCTAACAGAATTGAGATTCATATTAGAAGTGAATGGATATAATTAGACATAACAGGTCTGTGAATCAATGTCCTATAAATAATTTGACAAGAAAGCATGAGAAGGGGGGGAAGTGGGAGGGTGTGCTAAAGGAGATGAAAGGGGCTTCATTGGTTCTGTAATCCATCAGATGCTGACTCGCACAGAAAAAGTGAAGTGTAAGAGCCAGTGCGTCTCGTAGGAAACATGTAGGGATGGAGAGAAGTCACAAGCTCCTGTCTGCTGCAAGCACTCAGAGTCCTCAGTGTGGAAAAGCAGGAGGGGTCCTACTGAGAGGCAATGATACTGCTGGAAGAAGAAAATTCCAGTGCGGGAGGAAGCATCTGAAAAGGAGCAGAAGTTGCAGAAGTGAGAATCAGGAGATGATAAGAATGGCCAAGGACTAGAATGGAGCAAAGCCAAAGCAAGTAAAGCAGGGGAAGAATAAGTCTAAATGTAGTAATAAGGAAGGATATGTGGATAAAGAAGAGGAAGTCCCTGGAGGTGTTTAAGAAAAGACTGGATGTGGCGCTCAATGCCATGGTTTAGTTGATAAGGTGGTGTTAGGTCAGGTTGGACTCGATGATCTCAAAGGTCTTTTCCAACCTAGTTGATTCTGTGATTCTGTGAAGTAAATAGAGATGTTATTCCAGTGGACTAATCAAGTCACCATGGACAAAAGAAGCAATAAAAGAGCAGAACAAGTTTAGCCTAAAGATAAAAGCTTCAAAGCCTGAGGTCATCCTGAGTTAAGTCCCAGACTCTTCAAAGCCTGAGTTAAGTCCCAGACAAAAGGCACAGGAATCAAATTCTTGTTTTTGGAGCTGAAGGTTTTTAAAGATCATATGAACAGCACTATGGAAGTATTGTACTGAACTTGGGACATTTATACCATTGGAATCAGGAGAGATAGCTTCTGTCTCAACACAGGGTAGTCATTCAGCATTACTTTTACAAGATAAGGGTGCTAAGAAAGATTTAATAAATTTACATCCTCTAGAGTCACTCATACCCTATGCTGCTCTGGAAGATAGGAAACTATTCTTAGAGAGATCTGAACCTCATGATAGTTTGTGTAAAAAGCCAAATTACTGTTCTCATCTCTGGGATTTTCCTTGCCCAGATTAAGGAGGGGAAATGCTCTATGTTCACAAGGACCAGAGTGGTGAAAAGAGCAGTAGAACCATTCACTTTACTGAGAAGCAATTTCCTCCCCATGCAACAGATCTGGATTTGTTCAGGGGTTGTGGGGTTTGGTTTTGGGTTGTTTTGGGTTTTTTTTCAGTGTGGTGGTTTTGGCTGGTTGGTTTGCTAGGATTTTTTGTTTGTGTTTTTGTTTCTTTCTTTTCATGTATTAGTCTTCACTTTCCAAACCACAGTCCCTACCAAAAACAAGGAAATCTGAAGTGAGTCACATCTCAGAAGCTTCACCTGTCCCACAGAATATTGCCTCCACAATTACTGTACCAGTTGTGCTCCTGTCTCTCTTAGCATCTCCTACTCAGAGGTCTGGATAAGAAAGTGAGGTAATTCCTTCCTCCTCTTCTCTCAGCTGTCTGCGTCTCTGTGATGGCACTGTAATCCTGGGTGTGGGAAGGAGATTGGCAGACATAAGTTTCATGTTTGGAGTAAATTGCTTGAATAGGCCTGGCTTTTGCAATAAACAGATTCCTTTTGCACCTGCCTGGAGGGTCCATATTGCTCTGCATAGTTACAGCTCAAGGCCTTGGTGGAGGTTTCCTATTTCTCTTGTTGTGCCCAACCATGTCTTGCTCCCACTATTCCCCTCCCTGCCTGCCACAGCTCCCTTCCCATGCCCAGAAGGAGCTGGATGTAGGTAAGCAGCCACATGAGGAAATACAAATGCATTAGCATTAGCAGAACAAAGTTCTCCCTCTTGTGCTTTGTTGGCAGAGGCCCCCTTTGGTTACTGCAGCTCCTGAAGCTGGCTCCAGGAGCATTTCCACCTGTATTGTGGCCTCGTGTTGTGGGGCTCCACCTCCAGCCAGGATCCGTCCACACAAAGGTTCTGACACAGCAAAAAAACCCGTGGATGGAGGAGAAATGCAACGTGCTAGAAGAGCAGAAAAGAGCTTTTTGCTGCTCAGCTCAAGTGAAGTTCCCTCGTTCGCCCTGCCACCCTCTCTGAAATGCAGTGGGTACAAAAACAGAGTGTTAATGGAGGTCTCTGATGAGCCCTCAGAAGAGCAGGGCACCTAGAAGCACACTGACATGTCCTGTGGTGGGCCATGCAGCTGGGCTGTGTTTGACATCACCAGAGTCACAGGGAAGACAGGTCCTGCTCACACAGAAAGTACAGCAAGGGCCCAAAGAGTTCAGGGGAGCACCAAAAATCCCAGAGATGCTCAGCTGTGATGGATCCTATAATTTCTACAATGGATGGAGTAGCGTCCCTTCCCAGCTCCAGCTGTCATCTGCTGCTCAAATGTTATTTTCATATTTAATTAGGAATGTTTATAATATTAAAGCAGTGTTTTTACTGCACTTGTAGACTGGCTGAAGGATTGGAAAGGATATCCAAAAGGGACATATGAAGGTCAGCTCGGGACTGACAGTTCTGGTGGGATGCCCAAAGATGTTTAGGACTTGCTTTAAATAAACAGCAAGTTAGAGAGAGCTGCTAAAGCTTGACACAAAATACCAATCATGTCAGTATCCCACTCTGTGTCTGGCAAAAACAAGTTTATCAGCAGCAGGAGAACCTATCCAGCTTTGCTTCTAATTTACCAGGCCCTTAGACACATTTAATGTGCTCCCAAACCATCTAATTTACTTACCCATCTGTAAAGTGTGATCAGTATTTAGATACATTTTCCAACCAAAGTGCTTTACCTGGTATTTCCAATCAACATATAAATGTTGACTGTCTAGTTCAGCTTAATGCAAAATACAATATTATGGGCGAATAATCAGTTCTTAGGAAAATGAGCAATATGTTGAGAATGACAATAAACAGACAGAACAGTTAGGTTGTGGACAGAGCAGAAGGGTTGAATCTAGAAAGGCAGTGGAGGGTTTCGCTGAAGTGATGAATAGAGTCCTCAGTCTTAGCTATTCTTTCTTCCACAATCTTTTAAATGTGGGTTCTTCTCACTCATCCTACATGTGAATGTGTGGGGGGATAGAATATAAAAAAATAAAGATAGTGCATAAAGTAATCTTACCCCTAAGGAGTTGCAGCTGGACCAATTAACAAAGATTAGGAACAAGCCTGACTTTAACAGGCCAGAACTGTAACCAATAAGAAGAGTGCTATAAAAGAGTGGGTTGGCTGGTTGAGAAGGAACTGGAGTTGGTTGGCTACTTGGTGAGGAACTGGACCCATGAGAAAACACCGAGAAGGCATGAAACTTTTGTGATAAAGAGATAACAGTATGGAACTTCTGCGATGTTATGACAACATGAATGGGTATAATTGTGTGCTATACATGAAATAGAATTACTTCAGAGAAAGGGAGTGGGGTTATCTCTTGGTGCTACTTCCTCCCCATGTTGGTGTGTATGCTTGTCACAACTTGGAATGAAATTTGAGTTTCCTGTACTCTTAATCTTAACCAAAATTTGTCAATTAATAAAAAATATATATATATCTCATTATATATACATATGTGTGTGTGTGTGTATGCTAAATGCTTCAGGACCTTTTACTCCTATTATTTTCTTTTTCCTAAGAAGATGAAAATCACTTGGAAGAGTGTAACCCTAGTCCATCAAAGAAATGCATACTTATCATTGCAAGAGGAATAATAAATCAATATAATTATTACCATTCTTCATGCATTTTAAAAATGCAAATGTAAAAATGCTTTGCTATTTGATATACTTTTAAACGTGAAGATGAACTGCGTACATGTACTTCAAAAGTAATGAATACTAGAATAAATAAAACATCATAGTCGCTGTTCATATGCAAGGGTCTCTACTGTCTTTATTACCTAGACATAAATGATAATTACTGAAGAAAGCAACACAGAGGTCTACATTTTATGCAGCCCTCAGGTCACTTTTTAGTCTTGGGAGCCTCATTCCTCTTCTTCTATCTTCTTATGAATCTCACGGCTCTTGGCTCGGAGCTTGTTGACCTGTGACTCTGCAATGTCAGCGCGCTCCTCGGCTTCCTCCAGCTCGTGCTGGATCTTGCGGAACTTGGAGAGGTTGACGTTGGACAGCTCCTCCTGTGAGAGCAGAGGGAGTTGGGAAAAAAACAGGCAGGGTGTGTTTATTACCAGAAAACTGGGCAAACAAAAATTCAAATGCCACAGCTGGGCTAGCAGAGCAGATACAAAACCAAGATGAGAAGCTACTCAGGGTGTTGTGTGTGTCAGAAGAGAAAAGAATACTGGGATGTCAATAAGACATTATATACAGCATGGGCTAGGCAGAGTTCATGTCATAGTCCTGAATATACAGGCTGACAGCTCCTTCTGACTTCGAGGGCAAGGTATAAGCAAAGATATAGAGTGGGAAATGAGCAAAACACATAGGGTTGGGAAGTATATTTCATCACAAACTAAGAAAGTCTTATTCTACATTCCCCATTGTATCAAAATATCATCATGTTGCACCGAAACAGACGAGGTTTCAAAAAGCTGTACAGAGGAAAACGTAAATGCAGAATTCCACCTCCACCAGAAGAAAGTCTGGTTTGGAGAAACTGGTACTTACAGCCTCCTCAGCTTGTCTCTTGTAGGATTTCACTTTCATTTGCAGCTTGTCCACCAGATCCTGCAGCCTCAGGACATTCTTCCTGTCTTCCTCAGACTAAAGCAGTTGGTAAACAGAATAGGCAGTCAATTATTGGTTCTGCATCACGTGAGATTAACAATTGCCCTTGGGGATGGTGTGGGTAAAATGTGACTCGCTGTGAGAAAGCCCTGGGAGAGCAGGAGAGCTCCTGCCTTACCTGGTAGGTGAGTTCCTTCACCCTGCGCTCGTACTTGCGCACGCCCTTCACGGCTTCAGCGCTGCGCTTCTGCTCAGCATCAACCTCCCCTTCCAGCTCCCGCACCTGCAAGGACAAGCCCATCCCTGCAGCTGCCCTGACAATGGCTCTCCAAGGAGAGACACGCTCACTCAGGCACAGCCCCAGCCCTACACACCCTGGCCTCCAGCTTCTGGATCTGCTTCTTGCCTCCCTTCAGTGCCAGCTGCTCGGCCTCTTCCAGACGGTGCTGCAGGTCCTTCACTGTCTGGTCCAGGTTCTTCTTCATCCTCTCCAGGTGGGCACTGGTGTCCTGCTCTTTCTTCAGCTCCTCTGCCATCATGGCTGCCTGATCAGAGCAAAGGGTCAAAGCCATTTTGTGCCTGGAGATATTTTGGGGAGAGTACATTGATTGTCAGCAATGCCAGGAGTGTCCAACTCACATCAGTGATGGCCTTCTTGGCCTTCTCCTCAGCATTGCGAGCTTCCTGGATGGTATCCTCCATTTCACCCTGGATTTGAGCAATGTCCGTCTCCAGCTTCTTCTTGGTGTTGATCAGGCTGGTGTTCTGTTGAAGAGCATGAACGTGATGGTTTTTTGGAAGGCTTACGGTGTGATATCAAGTACAGCATAAGTGTTTTTTAAATATAGATTGTGCCATCAGGTCACATTGGATTGTAAGAGAACTACTGTTGTAGCTATTAATTTCTCAGGTATGATGTGCTTTGGTATTTCATGAGCATCCTCTATGAAGTTTTTTCTCAAAGACAACAAAGAAGGAATCTATACTGAAAAATAAAAAAATGCTTTCCTTACCATTTTCACTCTACCAACCACAAAATTTTGAGATGGTTCTACAGAATACTTGTAGTGACATTGTTAAATTACATTAATGAAAGAGTTAGTGCGGTCCTATTTTCTTCATGGTAAACCTACCTTTACCTTTAAAGTCTCAAATGGAAATGTGAAGCTGTTGAACTCCAGTAAAAGAGTAAGAACCTCACAAACTTCTCTGCACTTGCTAAGGTATCTATACTGTAGTCTACTGGAATTCATACTCTATCTACATCTGAAATGGAAGTCTTAATATTATCTATCACCTATTACTTCTTATTTACTGTGAAAGCCCTGGCATTTAACCAAACACTGATACAGCTCTGCCAGTCTTAAGTTCATTTACACATATGCAACAATAGTATAAATCCTAACTATGTTTATTAACTGACCTGGCTATGGAGGAGCTGAACTCTCTCACTTGCATCCAGGAGCTCCTGCTCAGCCACTTTTCTCGACCGCTCCGTCTGCTCCAGGGCTGCCCGAAGCTCCTCAACTTCAGCCTGCAGCAGGTTTGCTCTGCGCTCCACCATGGCCACCTGCTCCTTCAGGTCATCCTGTGCTCTGACAGCATCATCCAAGTGCAGCTGAGTGTCCTGGAAAGAGAGATGCGACAGATTGGGAGGTGTGTGTTTTCTGTTTTTGCATTTCCTATTTTCCCGTCAACTTAGAACTGAAAGAGTTGTGACAGAGGAAAAACATTTATCTGTGTTAAAAATCAGAGCATTGTGCCATACCTTGAGCACAGCCTGAGTGTTTCTCAGGTTCTTCTGTGCCTCTGCAGCCTGGCGGTTGGCATGGCTCAGCTGGATCTCCATTTCATTCAGGTCTCCCTCCATCTTCTTCTTCAGCCTCAGGGCTTCATTCCTGCTCCTGATCTCAGCATCCAGGGTGCTCTGCATGGAGTCCACAACTCGCAGGTGGTTTCTCTTCATCTGATCAATCTCCTCATCCTTCTCTGCTATCTTCCTGTCAATCTCAGACTTCACTTGATTGAGCTCAAGCTGCAGGCGCAGGATCTTCCCCTCCTCATGTTCCAGGGAGGCCTGCACAAGTGGACACAAACATTGACAACATCAAAAAAAGTTCTTCTTACATTCTAGGGAATTGTAAAATATTTCATGAGATCTCAGCTGTCTGCACTCCCCAGCCAGAAGAGAGGACAACCCAGGCCTTTTCAGCCCTATTTTCGCATTTATTTACAGCAGACACCAGTGATTATGGTGATGTACCTCAGCTTCCTCCAGGGAGGCTTGCAGTTCCGATTTCTCCTGCTCAACCTGCTTCTTCACTTTCTCCAGCTCATGAATTGCCTTTCCTCCCTCCGCAATCTGCTCCGTGAGGTCGGAAATCTCCTCTGTGGGAACAAAGATCAATGGCATGGTCAGGCACAGAACAGAATGGGAAGGGCCCTGTCCCACCAAGGTGACAGGCATCTCTGCAGACGTGCAGGCACACACCCATGAACAATGGTGGTAATGGCTGATAGTGAGAAAGGCCAGGGAGGAGCAGAGGCCCAGGGACTTACGCTGCAAGTTCTTGTTCTCCCGCTTCATTGTTTCCAGGTGGTCCAAGGACTCCTCATAGGCATTCTTCATCTTGAACAGCTCCGTGCTGAGAGAGCGCGACTCCTTCTGCGAGGCCTCCAGCTCAGCCTGCGTTTCCTCATACTTCTGCTTCCATTCTGCCAGGATCTGAAGAGAAACAGGGTGTGACTAGGGCTCTGGCCATCACGGAGCCATGCTCTGGCCAGGGGTGCTGGTGCTGGAGGCCAAAAGACCTTGTCAAAGTTCTTCTGCTTCTTATCCAGAGCAGCACAGGCAGCATTGGATCTCTCCACATCAATCATCAGGTCCTCCACTTCATTCTGCAGCCTCTGCTTTGTCTTTTCCAGGGAGGCACATTTGGCATTGACAGCCTCAACATGTTCCTCTGCATCCTGCAGGCGCTGGGCCAGCTTCTTCCTGGAAAACAGTAATCATAAGTAAGACTGTGGCATGATGCAGCATGTTTTTCACAGGAGTAAACTTAGCCTCTTTGTACTGTGTGATCCACATTCACAGAGAGGTGTAAGACTTCTCCCAGACAGCCACTCTATTTCCATGTCTGAATTCTAGAGCAATCCTGCAGCAGGTCCCTTTCTGCTGGCCTCTCTCTGCTATTCTGGACCTTTCGGCTTTTCCCCAGTGCATCCCTGCTTTCTGTCATATTTTGTCTCTTTGTAACCCCATCCAAAGGAGAACAATGACTTCTTCTTGACAATGTCACAGTGGGCTCCCCAAATTTCCATTCTTAATCTGCCAGCGTTCTCCACATTTTCCACGTACTTGGCCTCCTCGAGCTCCTCCGTGCGCTGAATCGCGTCTGTCTCATATTTGGTTCTCCACTGGGCCACTTCACCGTTGGCCTTGGACAGGGCTCGCTGCAGCTCCCCCTTGGCCTCCTGCTCCTCCTCATATTGTTCCCGGAGCAAGTCACAGTCGTGGCGAGCGGACTGCAGGGCGTGGGCCAGGGCATTCTTGGCCTTGGTAGAAAAATAAAAAACAGTGGGAAAATGAAGGGAAATATCCTGGCAAATCTCCTTAATGAGAAGGTCTTAGAAAGACCTCTGATGGGAAGGATGTGTAAATTTG
Organism: Passer domesticus; assembly: GCF_036417665.1. NCBI lineage: Eukaryota > Metazoa > Chordata > Aves > Passeriformes > Passeridae > Passer > Passer domesticus. Next base: position 10,702,174 of record NC_087493.1, read on the forward strand.
CAAGGAATTAATGAATGGACTGCAGGGCAAGAGAAGCAGTGCCCCGTGGGAAAACTTGTACTCCAATATCTAAGTGGTTATTTTTGTCCCTTTCATCTTGTTGATTTAATACATTTAGGAAAATGTCTTCTCACCTTTATCTCTTCCTCTAAATGCCTCTTGAGTTCCTCAATCTGTTGGGTGAAAGCCTGTTTGCCTCTTGACAGCTGAGAAACCAAAGCATCCTTCTCTTCCACCTGACGTGAATATTCACCTGAGAAAATGTGCAGATACGCAACAGTTTTAACGCCATTTACGGTGACACTGCAAATATTTGGAAATGTAAAACCAGATGGTTTTCAGTTCCTGCCAAAACTTATGATCCCATTTCAAGTATTTCACAGTAGATGTGACACAAAGTGTGTCGAAAAGACCACATGCCCTGAAGTGTAATTTCTGCAATAACTCCGAGACACTATTGATCTGCACATGTAGATGTGGGTGTCTCACCTGACTCTGTCTGCAGACGAGCTCTTTGAGCATTGAGGTCATTGATCATGCGCTGGTGTTCTTCTTCCTTCGACTTAATCTCACTCAGCTGATCTTCCAGTGTGCGGCACATCTTCTCCAGGTTGGCCTGTGTTTCAGCATATGGAAAGGGATGCGTTAACCATCCACAATCTAAAGAAGCCGGGAAGCAACGATTGTGTTGGATTCCACTGGGTGAATGAACCAATAAAATAATTGTGTACCTTGGCTTTGGAAACTGACTCCATGTTACTGGCCAAGTCATCAATCTCCATCTTCAGCTCACTTTTCTCCTTCTCCAGCTTCTGCTTCACGCGTTGCAGGTTGTCGATCTGCTCGCCCAGCTCAGCTGTGCTGTCCGCGTGCTTCTTGCGCAGGGCGGCAGCCGTGGCTTCGTGCTGCAGCGTGGCCTCTTCCAGGTCACGGCGCATCTTCTGGAATTCTGCCTCACGCTTCTTGTTCATATCAATCTGAGCTGCTGTGGCCCCTCCTGCTTCCTCCAGGCGCTCGCTGATCTCCTCCAGCTCCCTGGACAGGTCAGCGCGATGCTTCTCTGCTTTAGCGCGAGAGGTTCGCTCTGCCTCAATTTCCTCCTCCAGCTCCTCAATGCGGGCCTGCAGAACAGCAGGGACCCTTGACAGCCGTGTCCTCCTCCTGCCTGAGCTGAGCCTGAGCAAGGCAGGGGAAGGAACAGACACTTGCCTGCAGCTCCTTGATCTTCTTCTGAAGTTGCATGCCCAGAGCCTGTTCATCCTCAGTTTTGCTCTGGATCTGGCTGATTTCAAAGTCTTTCCTTTGGAACAAGTGAACCATGTTAGAGCTCAAAGAAAAGAGAAAAGTGCTGCAGCCCAGCACTCAGGTGCCCCAGAGCCACACTTACTTCTTCAGTTTCTCATCCAGCTGCTGCTTATCATTCTCCAAATCCATGATGCTGTCCTGGGCCAGCTTCAGGTCTCCTTCCAGTTTCCTCTTGGCTCTCTCCAGGTCCATGCGCAGTTTCTTCTCTTGCTCCAGGGACCCTTCCAGCTGAACACAACAAGACCATCAGGCCTCTGCCAGCCAGGTCAGGCTCCATACCTGTTCCGTTCCTGCTCTATGTCTGTGTGCTTACATCATCCACTTGCTGTTCCAGCTTGGTCTTGGCTTTGGTCAGAGTATTGACTTTGTCTTCCTCTGCCTGCAGGTCATCCAGGGTCTGCTGATGTGCCTCTTGGAGGGCTTTCTTCTCTTTTGTCAGCTTGGCAATGGTCTCGTCCAGGGCTGCCATCTCCTCAGTCAGGTTTTTCACCTTTGAGAAGAAGGGAGCAAATATATATAAAGGAAGCAGATAGAGAAGTCCTGTAATAGCGCACAGCCCATTTCCAGGAGTACAAGTGGCAGGTTCTACCTCATACCTTGTTTTCAGTGGCATGTTTTTCCTTCTCCACCTTGGCCAGTGTTAGCTCAAGGTCATCAATATCTTTCTTCAGCTCTGAACATTCATCCTCCAGTTTCCTCTTCTTGGCTGTCAGTTCAGCATTAATTTCTTCTTCATCCTCAGCCCTTTCAGTCACCTCTTTAATTTTGGCTTCCAGTTGTATTTTGGTTTTGATGAGTTGGTCACACCTTTCCTCAGCATCAGCCAAAGCATCTGCTTCCTATTAGAGAAACATAGATTTGTTTCCTAATCACAACTGTTTGCAAAGATTCTGAATAGAGAAATTTACTTTTTCTGAAAGTTAAGTACTGTATATAAATGGGTAGAGATTTTTTTTTCTTTATATTTTTATAAGCTTTTCTTGGCAAGACTGACTTTGAATAAAAATTTTTTTGAGTGAGATAAGTTGATATATAGATTAGGTGTAATCAGAGTTTTTAATTTGAACCTAGCTTCATTTTGAATCTCTGTGGCAAACATCTAAAGACACAAGGTAATGTTTAAATATTAACCAATCCCATGATCTCCCAATGGACTTAGGCGGTACATATAGGTTGTGACAGAATGCAGAGGGTTTTTATGTCCTCCTGGAAAAGTGGTTTTAGAAAGACAGGTGACATAACACGTATCATATAGAATGGCATAGATGTCTTTGGGCAACTGACTGATATCAGAGTAATTTGTTGGATGAATTGCTCCACAGACTCTGTTTACTGTAAATTCTAAATCTCCAGTGACTCCATTGGGTGTTATATTATGAGCCTGGTGAAACAGACCTATGGGCATACATGGTTCAAGAGTCATTCCCAAGCTAGAACCTCCTATTATAATGGTGACACTGAGTGTTCTGAATTCTACCTTCCATTATAGATATTAAAATATTTTCACAGACAATTTATTGTCTGAGAAGTTATGTGAGTTATGAGAGTTATGTGCCATAAGGGTACCTAGAAGAAATATAAAAATTATACTTACAGATTGCACTTGGAGCTGCAGGTCATTTTTCTCCTGCATTAGAGAGGCCATTTTCTCCTCCAGCTCCTTCCGCTTTGCCTCAGACTTTGCAAGCTCTTCCTTGGTTTTCTCAAACTCTCCCTTCATGTTGGCCATCTCCTTCTCAGACTCTGCACTCTTCAGCAAGGGCTTGATCTTGAAGAACAGCTTCATCCATGGCCAGTGTTTGACATTCATGAATGAACGGACGTTGTACTGGATGCAGAAGATGGATTCCCTGAGGCATAATTAAAAAGTACAATGATTATTCTCAGTCTGATGAGTATCAACTCTTCCCCCCAAGCAGAGTGACTCTTTAACTGAAGAAGAGGAAGGTGTACCTGCGCTCCACCATTCTCTGGTACTCCACCCTCATCAGGAAGCCCCTGCACCTGGCCTGGGTGCGGGTGATGAGCTGTGCCAGCTTCTCATCCCTCATCTCTTCCAGGAGTCCCAGCAGCCCAGCTTTGAAGAACACCTTAAGAGAGGCAATGTTGCAGCACATCACTGTCAGGTAGAGAGAGCAAAGCCCAGGCAGGCAGTGAATGGAGGGGTTGGTACCTTGGTGTGTCCAAATTTGTACTGGGTGTGGTCCACATCGATTGACCCAAGGAGCTTCTCAGAAGCCTTCTTGCTATCGATGAACTGTCCCTCAGGGATGGCACTGGCATTAAGCACCTTGTATCTGTGGAATTGGAGGAAATAGGAGGAAGACAATGTCCAGTCATAAGAATGTTCTGTTCACTGAAACCAAGAGCAGTGTTTGCAGCAGAACCATGCTGAGGAAGTTGGAATTTCATCTCTTGTTTAGAGATACCCTTCTGATGAACTCTTAACTCAGTAACAAAATTTAAGGAAAATTTCCAGTCTTTAGGGGCCCAGCCACAATGAAGAAGACATTGATTTCCAGTGAGTTCAATCCATATCCTTTTAGTAAAACTGTGCTGTGAAAAATTGCTTGAGAGGAGCATTGCCACTTTGATACCCTCTGTACTGGAGATAAACCTCTTCCTCTGAAATTTGCAGCTGATGCAATGGCCAAGGAACTCATGGTTTGTAATTTTTACTTGAGAACCTGCTACTACCAATCGCAAACTGCATTTATTAATCTTGTAATCACTGGTTTCTGCAGCTCTACTGTGCTTCCAAGCTCAGATGTCCCTGCAGTCAGCAAGGACACCTGACACTCTTCATTTCTCAACCATTTTTCTTTTCCTAGCCATATATGTTACTTTTGGAATACACCTCAACATTTCTTTTTCTTCTCGTTATAGCCAGAAAGAGCTAGTGTTAAAAAATATCCCCAAATGATAAAATAGTTAGCAGGAAAGTCATCAGGAAAGACAGAATGGAAATCAGAAAGGAAACTGACCTCTGTTTGAAATCAGCATAGAGAATTCTGCTGGGGAACCCTTTCCTGCAGATCCTGATCCCTTCCAGCACGCCGTTACAGCGCAGCTGGTGCAGCACCAGCTCGTGCTCCATGGCACCTAAGCAATAAGGCAATTATTTAATAATTCATCATAAAACATAGAGAATAATGGCTGCATCGACCGTTTCTTATTTCTGCTTGGGGTTCTTACCAGGTGTTTTAGACTCATTGGGGATGATGCAGCGCACAAAATGGGGGTGAGTGCTCCGCAGGTTGGTCATCAGCTTGTTGAGATTCTCCTGTGGTTTCATGAATAAAGGTTTTTAATTAACAAATAGTACATCCTCAGTTACACTTTCAGATATGAGAAAAATCTTGTAAAATCATTAACATATTTGTAATTCCCATCTGTAGACATTTTAAATGTGAATTTTCTTTTGTCGTTCACTCTTGAGCAGGAGAAAGTCACAAAACTTTGCAATGTGTTTTAACTAGATGGGGGATGTATCTATATGTTCGTCAGCTGGCCTCAACTGACTTGCTGTCAGCTCATTTATGAATTACCAAACAATTATTCTTGATACATAAAAACATTAACAGCTGCAGTTAAATGACCTTATCGCAGCTAGACTGAGGTTTTATGATCTTCAACTCAAAACAAACCAAAAAAATCAAACCAGGAAATAAGTAGAAAGAATGAATTTGGTACTCACCCTGAAAAGTGCTGAGACAGTCTGGAAAGAAGAACCCTTCTTCTTGCCTCCCTTCTTGCCACCACCACCACCACCGCTAGCCTCTGAAGAACGCCAAAAAAAAAAGAGAGAAAAAAATGATAGTTTTACAACTTGTAAAGATCAAGTCTTTTCATATATAGCAGTCATATTAAGAATGAAACATGGAAAAGAAAAAGAGCTGATATTCATGGCTCAGGTAGAGCCAGAATAAACATGTTAAATAAACATGGAAATTTGAATTTCAGAGAACTGACCTGCCTCTCCTCCAGCAGAGGCAAAGAGTAAAGCAAGTGTCTTCAGGGATGACTTCTGATACAACCCCACAACAGTTTCATTCAGAGGGTCCTTGTTCTTGTCAAGCCACCCAGTGATGTTGTAGTCCACTGTGCCAGCATAGTGCACCAGGGAGAAGTGGGCCTCAGCCTTGCCTTTGCCAGGCTTGGGCTTCTGGAAGTTGTTGGACTTGCCCAGGTGCTGGTCATAGAGCTTGTTCTTGAAAGAGGTGTCAGTTGCCTTGGGGAACATGCACTCCTCTTCCAGGATGGAGAAAATGCCCATGGGCTGGAAGCACAAGGAATGAGGGAGGACAAGGTGCAAAGGCAGAAAGACTCAGAGATGAAATAACTTCCTGAGTGAGACAATATTACTGCTCTCAGGGACTGTTCTGCTCAGCAAATCATAAAACAATACAAACGGATGTATCTGCAGTATATCTACCATTTCAAGCTGCATTAAAAAAATATATATATAAAATGAATGCATTTCTGAAAATACCTGACATTGTGAATTACAGAAATACCTTCTCAATGAGCTCAATGCAGGCAGCCAGGTCCATCCCAAAGTCAATGAACTCCCATTCAATCCCCTCCTTCTTGTACTCCTCCTGCTCCAGCACGAACATGTGGTGGTTGAAGAACTGTTGCAGTTTCTCATTGGTGAAGTTGATGCACAGCTGCTCCAGGCTGTTGAACTGCACAATTGCAAATGGAGATTATTATGAATGTGAATTAAGAAAGTTAGGGGTAAAGAACAGTGTTGCCTATTTGTAACAACAATGGATTATCTGTAAGTGCTCCATCTTATTTGATCCAGAAGTTTGGAATTTCTGTCAGTGTTTGTCAATATGAACTTTATCCACATATTTATGACTCTAGAAGCTTAGATAATTTTAATAACTCAGATTTTGCCAGCTTTGATATCTACTAGACTGTGTTAATTTGGTTACAGGAGAATCCACAACACTATATCCAACATTAACAAATGTTGATTTCAAATCATGTGCCAGCATGCTAATAAACCTCTGCTCCTTACATCAAAGATCTCAAAGCCAGCAATGTCCAGGACACCAATGAAGTACTGCCTGGGCTGCTTCGTGTCCAGCTGTTGGTTGATACGAACAACCATCCACAGGAACATTTTTTCAAACACTGCCTTTGCCAGGGCACCCACTGAATTGTATACCTGAAATGTAAAACAGAAAGTGTAGTTACCATGCAGGACAAAAGAGAAAGTCCAAAGAACCTATCCTTAAAACAGGGGGTTGATGTTACCTGTTGCACAGTTTGGCCCTTGGTGACGTATTCATTCCCCACCTTGACTCGGGGGTAGCAGAGGGCCTTGAGCAGGTCTGCTGAGTTCAGACCCATCAGGTAGGCAGCCTTGTCAGCAACTAAACATCAAAACAATCAGTTGTTAAGGTAGACATCACTGTTCCTTTAAAACATATATAAAAGGGCAGTTCCAGTAAAAAACCAAATTATTAGTATAGATTAAAAAGGGATAGATAATAACTGCAGAGCTCCTTGGGAGACACTGCACCTTACAATCTTCATTATTCAAAATAATCTGATTTGAGTTCCTCTAGAGAAGTTCTCTGGCTAGGACCCACTGCTTTTCTACAGTATTGGCACTGGGGAAATGCACAGGCTGAGTCAATCATTCTGACCGTCAGTTGGTGCCTTCAGCTCAGTGAGTGCTCACTATCTCCCATGCTCTGGGATAGGTTGTGCTGGTACCTTCGGTGCCATCAGGCTCTGCCTGCTCCTCTCGTTGTTTCTGCTTGAACTTCAGGTTCCCGTAGTGCATGACAGCCCCTGTCAGCTTGTAGATGGCTGTTTTCTCATCAGCACTGAAGCCCAGGATGTCAATGGCACTCTGACAAAAGAGTTGTTAAGGTGAGTACCCCAGCTGTTAAAGGTCAGAGAAATGAAACTTCACGTGAGAAAGCTTCTGCTACTACTCACGTCGGTGGCCATCAGCTCTTCCTGGTCGTTAATGCTGGGAACTGTGATCTCACCTTGACTCACATACAGGTAGTCATAGGGGTTGGTGGTGATCAGTAACATTTCTGAAAGAAGGACAAAACAGAGCCAGGTCAAATGCAATCAACATAGAAAGAAATTCAAAGTTTTTCCATGACTTCTACATGGAGGACTTAGTGATGTTTCCTACCAATTAGCTCTGGCTTTTTGTTGGACATGATCTGATAAAAGATGTGGTAGCTCCTTTCCGCCTTGAGCTGGAAAGTGACTCTGGACTTCTCCAGCAGATCTGGCAAGGAGGGTAGGCACAGTCAAGCACAAGAAGTGGGGAAGACTGCAGGGAAGAGGGATCAGGCAGAAGGGTGTCTTACATGTTTCAATGTCAGCAGAAGCCAATTTGCCTGTGGCACCAAAATGGATTCTGATGAATTTACCCTGAAAGCAGCAGGAAAGTCAATTGACACTTATTTTACCCATCAGCACAGCAAGAATATTCAAATTGGTATTGACAGTTGTGATAAGTAAGGACTCACAAAGCGTGAGGAGTTGTCGTTCCTCACGGTCTTGGCATTTCCAAAGGCCTCCAGCAGTGGGTTGGCACTGATGATTTGATCCTCAAGTGTCCCCTAGAACAGATATCTTCTTGTCATGATCTAGTTCATCAAGAAATTGAGTTGTTGCAGGTTTCTAGCCCTGGCACCTCACCTGCATTTTGCCTGAGGTCTGCTCCTCCTTTTTCTTGTCTCCGCTGGCTGCAATTGTTGCAAAGTACTGGATGACACGCTTGGTGTTCACAGTCTTCCCGGCCCCGGATTCTCCGCTACCAAAGCCAAGAGAGAAGCAGAGGGTGCGTGGTCAGGCAGGAGGTGCCCTGGCAGCGGGCAGCCCCGCAGGGACCCGCGCAGGGGGTGTACGTACGTGATCAGGATGGACTGGTTCTCCCGATCTGCGAACAAGGCAGAAACAAGTAGACTTTGTAAATGAAGAACTTAAAAATACTGAAAATTAATTTAAGTAATGACAAGAAAAACACCTGCATTATTTTCATTTATTTACTCTTAAGTCTTTTTTTTCCACTTCAGTTCCTTGCAAAGCAGTTTGCAATTGCACTCTTTCCTTGAAAGATATTCAGAGATGTCCCTCCAAATATCATAGGGAAGGCCCATGGCATTTTTAAAGATCCCTTCCAACCCAAAACGTTCTGTTATTCTACAATGCTTTGCCATGGGCACTGAAAACCATTGAAGAGCTATATTCTGCTTCTCTGTACCACTCTACACTTTTTTCCTTCTCCTGTATATAGTAAATTGTTTTAACTTTCTGCTACACAGACTACTTTTACAGAACTGGAGAAAGAGAGATTAAAGGCCCATGACAAAGGAATCCTGATCATGGGTAACACTTTGGAACTCAATAGCACAGAGAAAGAAAGGAATGAAAAAGGCAGAAGCAAAATTAGCCATATAATCCTATTTAATTTTTCATGACAGGTTTTATTGAGACTCCTCTCAATGAGGAGAGCCACTCACCAGTCAGCATGAACTGATAGGCGTTGTCAGAGATGGAGAAGATGTGTGGAGGGGCCTCCTGGCGCTTCTTGCCTCGGTAGGCCAACACCACCTCGGGGTTGTACACCGGCAGCCACTTGTAGGGGTTGACAGTGACACAGAAGAGACCCGAGTAGGTCTGCAAGGAAGGGACACAGCACCTTGGCTTCCCCTGAGCCTGGCCCAGCAGCTCCTGAGGCTGCCCAGAGGAAGCTGCTGCTGCCACTTACGTAGATCATCCAGGCTGCGTAACGCTCTTTGAGGTTGTACAGCACAGCGGGTTCGTGCAGGTGGGTCATCATGGCCATGTCCTCGATTTTGTCATACTTGGGAGGGTTCATGGAGAAGATTTGATCTTCTTTCACGGTCAGGGTCTGTCAGAGGGAAGGAAGGTACATGCATGTCAACTAATAGCCAGCATGGGTATGTACTGCTGTTTCTAAATTTTGCATTTTACCCACCTCTCCCCCTTCAGTCTTGACAGTGACTTTGCCTGATTCCCTGCTTGTGATAGTGCTCTTCACATAGGACTCCTTTGCATGTACCACAAAGACAGATGACTTGGCATCAAAAGGTTTGTTCTGGGCCTCAATTCTCTCCTTCTCTGACTTTCGGAGGTAAGGAGCAGCCTCCCCAAAGATGGCCATCTCAGCGTCCGAAGACATGGCTCTGGTTTATTGCGTGCAGCAAGGCACGGTGCTGAAATGGAGAGGCAGTTCTGAGTGAAGAGGGAAATTTCTTTATAGTAGCTACCTTAGGCTTGGTAGTGTTCCGCTGTGCCTGTTATTACAGTCTTCTTTTCTGCTTTACCTGCTTTTGACCCTAGATGTGTTTCAGTTTATTTTAATCTTAAAGAAGATGGGTGTGTTTGATTGAGGTCAAAAGTTTTTTTCCCTTTTCCCAGTTTAATGTTTCAGTTCATTAGATCTCACTGTGTTTTAGGAGGCTATGCAGAAAAGTTGATTGGCAGATTCAGTGGTAAAGATGCAGCAGAAATACCCAGCAGAAGCAGAAGAGATACCAAGAGAAGTCATCTTATCAAAATTATGAAAGCCCACTTATATTCTTTCTCTCACTCCCATTTCAGCCCATGTAATTTGTGCCAATTATATAGATGGAGTGTCATCAGGGAACAGATGTGGAGTAAGCAGAAGCAGAGGTCAGAGTTGTCTATGCAAATGTTTTTCCTCTGTAGAGAAATCAGAGGGTTTTTTTCTCCAGTTGTTCTGCCTTTTCCTGTTCAAGCTCACCCTTTAATATTAACTTGTATAGAAAAACGAAAACTTCTCAATAAAAAGCATTTGGAGGGATTTGACAAAATCTTAACTATGCATGTGCTCTTCATTCATATTTTCTTTCCTGGGTTTCTGTTTACAGTCAATCTCCTTTTAAGAGTTCTGTGTGTAAGTAGTCAATTATTTCCCAGCAGGTTCCAAACAAATGCGTCCAACACAGTTATAAAAGGAAACTTGCTCTTTTAGACAGCACAGCTCAGGTAGAATTGCATTGCTTTAGCATGCACAGATGTAGAGGGTTATGGAAAGTGGCCTTAGAAATGCATTAAAAAAGCAAACCTGGAGTCTGTTCCTATGGAGTAAGTAAATCAGTCTTACCTCTTGCGTCACCAATTGACTCTAAGCCTGGAAGCTGGCCAATACTGAAAAAGAGAAGTGACAACTTCTTTCTTATCTTTGCACAGACTCCCAAGAATAAGCCACAGGGCAGAAACATGCCAGTGACTTCAACAGAGAGGAAACATGCCTATAGAGACAGACAATTCTTTGAGGAAAGCAGTTCCACAGGCAGCAGGAATGCTGTGGGGATCTGCCAGCACTCAACTGTCCCTATTCTTACCTTTAATCCTTCCACAGAGGCAGAACAGGCTTGTACTACCAGCACTTTTATAGGTTCTGGTTTGCACATTCAATTCCCTCCTCCTCTTTCTTAGGTCAAAAAATTTTTGGCAAAGCATTGTTTGGCAAACTTGACTGAGTGCATGATTCCCATTCGTGCTTGTGGATATATTTAGAAATATTTGAGGTCTTCCTAGCTATGTGAATAAATCTCCTATAAATATTATGACTAGGAATCTAGGAAGGAGGAAGTGCAGCCCAGCAAATAGATCACGACACTGGATCTTGGAATTGTTGGCTTCTCTTCTCCTGTTAATTGCTATTTGACATATAAGATTTGTGTGTCTCAGGACTCAGCAATAGTTATAAGGATTACTATTTCAAGAGCTTTGGAGGGAACCTATTCTAAAATATTCTGGAAATAAAGAATAGGAATAATCTAGTATAGTCTAATTCCAAGACTGGATTACCATATCATGCTTGTGTTATTGCACCTATTTACAACTCCTTAGCTTTTTGATGGGTACTTTCAAAATATCAGATAAAACAGATTATTCCCCTTGATTCATACATTTAATTACATCTTTTGCCTTCTTCTGAAGTATTACTGAGTGGCTGTGATTTGAAATTCAATTTTATTTTGCCATTCTCCATATCTGGCTGTGCTCGTTTGCTCTGATGTATGTCCAGCAGAAATTTCAGTGAGCTCACACTAGCAGAAATTCCTGACGATGCATTTTACATCTTTCATCTTTTAGGTTTATTGGAAGTTTTAACTCACCAAATCCTGCTATTTCAGAAACCTTGGACAGTGGCTGTGGTTACCAAATCCAAGAATGGGATTTAGATCCCGAGCTGTCCTCCTCCAGCCTTCCCAAGCACAAACACAAATGCCACTGAAATATACAGAATTCCTCAGAGACTTTTCATTTCCTTTGCAAATATTTAGGAAGATTCTGCTTTTCAAAGTTCTTCCATGGAGCTGGGATATGGTGTGTTTCTGTATCACATTCTGAGGACTCACATTTTTTCTCAAATGTCAGGAAATTGAAGCAATGTAAGAAGGATGACCAGTCTTCTCAACTCACTTCTTTAAAGAACATTTGTGAGCTTATAACACTGCATGTATGACTGAAATATCTGAGATCATGTATTCTTGTAAGAGATTGCCAACGTCTTTCTGAAAAATATATGTGGAGATAATTTCTGTTTGAAAAATAATATTGCGTGTTTGTGGAATTGTCACTAAGAAAACATTATCCTCTGGCATCAAAAGAGAGTAAAGGGAGAGAAAGAAAGGAGAGATTTTTCTCCTCTTCTTCTAATGCATTACATAACACCTTAACAAAGAATAGACTTGACTGTTCTTTATATGCCACATGAAATTAACTCCAAGATAAATTTGCAGGTTTTTGATAAATTTTTTTCTTTCTTCTGACTCCTGAGTTGTGTGGGAACTTAAAGCTTTCCAGCTGAGAGCCATATAACCATAGGAAAGCTCCCATCCAGTATCTCCTTTTACAGTTATTACTGTGTTTAGGTGTCTAGTTGCAGCTGCAAAATGATTCCTCATAATTCAATTTCCCTCCTGGGTTCTCTGCACATGTCAATTAAAGAAGATGACATGGATTCCTGCACTGGTTCAAAGGTCACACTTGTAGTATATCATCCTCTCTGTCAGTTTGATATCTTGCATTTTGTTTCATCTCCTAGAGTAATGGGAAGGCAACAGATTCAATAAGAAATGACTGATGGCTTGTTTTTCTGTTTCCTCCTAACCTATAAGCCTGACAATAAAGGACCACTTTCTACAGCCTGATTTTCATCTGCTTTGTTTAGGAAATAGCACCTCATCTATATTTTTTCCTGCAGTGAATAAAACATCAGGCCCAAAGCCATTCTAGGGCTCTGAGTTCTCATAGATTGCCTTGCTTCTTCATGTTCTGTGAATTTTGTGAATATTTTCCATCTTTGTGACATCTCATATTTCAGACTTTTTACAGATTTTTTTAAACTAGGATGAAATAGTGTCAACTTGTGTTTAAGCTATTTTCTGCTATTTTCAAATTTTGGAAAGGATTACATACAAATTTTTCATTTGTGGATGGAAAAAAGATTCATAAATGCAGAGAAGTGAAGGTTCTACTTTTGTAATTGTAGAGGTGGACTTCACGCTACTGAAAAAGTTATTGACCTCAGTCTTCAACTCATCTTTCTCCTTTACAGCTTCTGCTTGATGCTTTGCAGGGTCTTACTCACCAAATTCATCCATCTAGAGTAGTTAGTTTGTGAAACAAAAATTAAAACAAAATGTTTTCCCCAAGACTTCTGAGACTCTGCTTCTTCATTCCTGATTCCCCTGCCTCCAACTCCAAGAAGTCCAGTTAGGTAGGGAATGGGAACTAGAAATGATTCCATAACAGTTTCTCTCTGCTTGTTCTTCCTCGTCATACTTCTCCCTTACTCCAACATGGGCTCTGTGGGCTGCAGTTCCTCCAGAAAATTTCTACCTCCTGCAGTGCTGAGTCCTTGAGATGCATGTGGGTATCTTGTCTACAATGGTCCTCTGCCCCAGTGCCTGGAGCACCTTCTCCTGCTCCTTCTTATTTGACAAGATGGAACACAGGACCAAAAGAAACAAAACACTCACTAAGGTCAAACTCATCAACAGACACTGCTATTTTCCTGTTCACTAAAATGGTAATTTCATCACAGAAAGCTTGATCAGGTATTTTTTCTTCTGTTAAGGACTTCCAATGATGATCTTGTCAATCAGTGTAGACGAAATAAGTTTCTATGAAGATTTTGCCTCCACTGAATAACAGTCTGGCAAGTTAATTCAGAAACTTGAGTAATATACCACAAAACCAGATAATGAGGGTAGAGCAGAAGGTGGGAAATGTTGATGGACATTTTACACTTCTTGAGAGATCTAAGGATTATGGAATTTGAAACTGGGACATTGGATGTTGCAGGCTGGATGAGGCCTTCTGCAGCTTGTGGAGATATGACCACCCATCATATGTACTGATGTATTTTGCTAGGGATACCTGGGATATATCTTTCCCCATGTGTTTTTTTTTATCTTCTGGCTCACTGGCTGCTCCCCAGAGCCAGATGTGCTGTTTCTGCTTTTTTCTTTTTCTTTTTTTTTTTTCTTTTTCTTTTTCTTTTTTTTCTTTTTCTTTTTTTTTTTTTTTTTGTTCTTACAGACTATTCTTCACAGGAATATTAGGCTTAGGGGTATAATAGTGTTGATTTATCACATTACAAAAATTATTTATGTTGCAAAGACGTGTGAGTATGTTGATTTTCATAGTCCTCAGTTACAATTAATTTTCAGTGAAACTTTCATGTTAGTTCTGTGCTAGGGATTTGATTTGGGGTCATGGGTGGAAATATGACTCTTATTAGAGACCATTTGCCTTTGGAGCCTTGTATAAAACAAATGTATTCAAGGAGTTGGTGACACCTACTCAGTTGGTCCTTGCACTGTGGACTTTGGAATTCCATATGTTATTAAAGTAAGCTTTAACTTAAATATCTATGAGAAAGGCAAATTTTGTCTGTATCAAGGAGTAGAATATCTCAATTTCCTGACCAGGAGACCACTGTACATGGAGAAGTCAATGATATGCATCACAGTTAACCTCAGAGTGCCCAGGCCCACACTGAGCTATGCTTCTCATCCTGCACCACCTTAGCTGTGCATTTCTGTGTGAATCATATATTTTCTTGTACTCTCTGTCAAGGGCATCGCTGCTGTTATTGTTTTTTTTCTTATCTCATTGCTATTTCCAGTAAATTGTCCTTATCTCAGTCTGTGATCTTTGTTTTTTGTGCCTCCAATTCCCCTCTCCTGTGTGCTGCAGAGGAGGGAGAGGGGGGATGGGCCCACCATTTTAGAGGGAGTACTAAAGTGGAGAATACCATTCACAACATTATCTTATTCAACTGGTTGTTTTATTAAGCCAGATTTTCTTGGACCTTTCTTATTGAGATCCACAAAAAACCTACATTGTCCATCTCCTCCTCCCTGCCCGCTCCCATCCAACTGCAAATCTGCAGCTTGTTCACACCTTCTCACTTCAAGCCATGATTTCATCTTGAGTTACTGTGAAAATCCTTCTTTGCAGGCTAATTGGAAAGAGCACATCTTTCTCAAAGACAAAAATAACTGATCAAACTAGGTATGCTAGGACAATTGGACAATCTACTTAACTGTCTTCCCTACTTCTTGTGCAAGGAGAATAGTATATTAGGAACTAGGAGCAGGATGAAATTATTTAGATTTGCCACTTTGAGCAGTTAAAAAGGGGGCTGTGACCTTTCTCAGCTGCCTTATGGTTTGTTGAAGATAAACCTAGATAAAAGAATGATGCAATCATGATTTGTCATGGCATTCTTTGAAATAGAGAGCTTTCACCGAGTTCTTATTAGTTCTTTCTCACTCTTCCCTGCTGACATAACTTTCCAAAGGGATTTGCCTCCCATACAGATTCAGCAATGTCATTATCTCTTCTGTAAAAGTCATGCCAGAGCCTAATTCCTTTTTATCTGCTGTGAGAAGCAGCCTATTCTCACCCTCCTCCCACAACAAATCCGTAGGTGAGCATCTCCTAGGAAATTATGACAGGGACCAGCTTTGGTCCTTTTAGATATTCCACACTTGGAGGGTTTTCAATGCTTAACACCAAATTTACTTATTTGGTAAGAAGTATTTGAAGATTGATGCTGCATGTGATTTTGCTTCAGCACAATGGCACAGCAATGTGATGGAGTCACAATGCAAACACAGCAGAGTGATTGGAATATTGAGTGGGGTCACAAATCACACCTGAGTCCTGTCACCCAGCTCCACACACTCACCATCACTGAGAGGCCCCAGGTGCTGGGAAGGAATGTCCTGAAAGAGTTGTCTTCCCACTCTGTAATGGCATGAGGGCATGACACAAATGGGTTAAAAGCCTGTCTGGGCAGCCATCTCTGCACAAAAAGAGGCTTAATCTGGAATTCGTGATGAAAATAGTGATCTAGAAATCAATGGCTTAAGAAGTAGCAAAACCCAGCTTGTATGTGAAGGGTAGTCAATACTAAAGCTGTCAGTGAAGAAAGATACATGAAAAACACTTTTCCAGTGGCAGGAAAGAGTGTTTGGTCTAAAGAACTATTAAAAAAAAAAAACAATGTAAAACTGCCAAGAACAAGACATGGTCACAAGCAACTGGGTAAGAATTTGATTTCCGGAGGCTGTTTTGCAGTGTTTGGGCCACCAAGAAGGTCAGAGGGTTGGAGAACATGATGTGTAAGGAGAAGCTAATGTAATCTGATGAAGAAGAGGCTAAATAGAGATTTTACTATCTACAGGTATCTGATACAGTGAGAAAGGTGGACACAAGCTGGAATGTGGGAAATTCAGATTAGATATAAGGAAAATTGTTTTTACCATGACCGTGACCCGAGTCAGAAAGGTTCCATGTTTAGAGGTCTTCAGGATGTGGCTGGACAAATCCTGAGCAACCAGAAGTAATTTGATTTGCTTTGGATAGGGTGTTGGATTACAGCACCTTTGAACAGCTTTGAAATCTCAGCTATTCTGAATGATTTCATTATCCCAGCTAGAGAGCAGGCTAAGCAGCACAGCAAGGCTCTTCCAGTTATTGAAGAAGCAGCACGCATCTGGTTCAGGCATTGCTGCCTGGCTTTGCAGATTGTGGTACAGATATGCAATAACAGCATGGCTCACCAAAACGCTTGTAAACTCACCAGACAGCATTAACACTGAGGTTATGGGCCAAGCACTGAAGAAGAAACCCAGGATCTATATAGACTTCAGCAGCTTTGCTGAAAGCCCTGCTGGTGTGTCCCACTGCCCATAGCAGCAGCACCTGGGCTCCAGGCTCTCCATGGCCTCTTGGCAACAGGAACATCCCTGCCCTGCTAATGCCTGTTGGCTTCTTGTGACAGACATGCCAGGACACAAAGGCCAGCTCAGAGCATTGTCCTGGCAGTGGCTCGATGGTGGCTGAGGCTGGACAGTATGGGAAGTATGAACAGGCAGATGTGCTGAGGCTTTCCCTAAACACTGCCCCATTCCTCAAGTGCTCCTGGCTCAGGCACATGCCAATCTTGATGTCTTTGTTGTATGTGGGATCGGGAGTCTCCACCTGGTTCTGCTCCCATGCATTTGTGTGGCTAATCTTTGAATTAATGACAACCTTCAGTAGCTGCTGCATTGGTGGTGATGATCTGAGTAGATAAAAATGTCTGGTTTGAAGTATCCTGTCCCTCTGTGTTTGGCCAACACGTGACTTCACCTGATACCCTTACTTCTGGTACAGAAATCCAAAATTCAGCAAACCATCCACTCCCTTTCCTTGTCTTACCTAGATTTTACAGACCTTATCTTACATCTGCTGGCTGCCTCCTCTTCAGTTTGAGGGGCACAAGGCTGATGGAGCATTTTCAAGAGCTAACATTTCAGATGCCTGTGTCGGATGACACTGAATGCTGTTTTCAGTGGGAGTGCAGGATGCCTGAAAATATCCCTCATTCTGGTTCATGTTAGTGTTGGAGAGTTGAAAAAGTTGTCTGTCTGCAGTATACATAAAGCCTATGACGTTCTCAAAAGGAGCTTGCCTGATCTGGGGAAACCCACTGGAGCTTGATTTGGTATGAAAATCTCTTGGCTTAGCAAATCCAATACAAACACATCTCTGATGACCCCAGCTGATGGGCCTATTTTTAAGACTATTGATTTCAGTGCTCTCAGGGGTCAGGTTTCAGAAGAAAGAATCTAATTTTTCGCTGACATTGTAAATTTGAGGGGGAGGTTAGAGGTCTCTGAAGCATTTGACTCCACCAGCTGCAAAGGAAATATGATCTGGGCCAAATATAAGAACTCAGGGATTTATACATTTGTTTTAGACGCTAGAATTTTATTTAAAGTGATAGTTCTCCTCACAACCATATCCACATATGCCTGTCTCACACTATTTGTGGTATTCTAATGTTTCTGATCTGTATTTGCCTTGCTGTTGCTGTGCAGAGTTTGAAGACCTCCAGGGAGTGAATGTCTGTATGACCATATAGGTGGATTAGTTTTTCCTCAGAGAACTATGGACACTGTTGACTGTGACCCTATTCACTCCCTTTTTTTGCTTAGTCATCCCAGTTCTCACCTAAATATTTGAAACAGAATTCATACATGTCTCTGATAAGAAAATAGGCTCCTGTGTGTAACAGAGTAATTTTTCCCTCTTATTAGGTCATAAAATTGCTCCAGAGAGAGCAATTTCTCCACTTCTACTTTTGCATTAGGAGTTGGAATTATTTCCTCCTTTAGCAGTAGATGTGTGGCTGTGGAACTGCAGAAAAAGGATCCTTGTATCCTGTTGGACTCCTGTTGTAACTCCTACCTGGGTAATACAACAGGAGGGAGGTATCCTCTGTGGCATCAGATTTCCACAGGGAACCAGGATCATCATGTGCTTGGCTCATGAGAAGTGTTTGCAGCCTCATCTCTGTTCTCTGAGTCTTCATGAGTCTCCAGAGGCACTAACTCAGAAAAAAAAAAAAAACAGAGGAAAGTTGCAGACTACATATCTGAATGTAGTGGAAGATTTCACTTAGCAACCTATTTCATGCTCAAATGAGTTCTATCCTCCTTCTGTTCAGCAGGAATGATACATCAGTGCCAAAGAAAACAGCATGTGCTCCCTGGTCACAGAAGTATTGCAGAAAATGCAATCCTCTTATTGGGAACTTGACAATGTACCACAGAGACTGGAGAACATTGGGCTGTGGTTGTCAGTGACTTGAATTTAGCTACAGGGAAGGTGTTGGGCTTCATACAGTTTGCTCTTGACAAAGCAGCAGTTCCCTCATGTCCTCACCTGAGATGTCCATGCAGCAATCCTGCCAGTTGTAAAGGGCGGTTAACATACCCAGGTGTGGAAACCCAGGGCATTGGGAATGTTTCTCTGTCTGCTCTGGGGTGCCCTGACCCCCAGAGGAGCACTGACTTTGACCCTCATTCATGGAGAAAGTTTCCTAGACTTCAAGATAGACTAGAACCCACAAAAGTGTGAAATAGATTATAGAGAGTAGTGTAGGTGTATCCCTTGGTGAGAAATTTAGGGTTTGGGATTTTTAGTATGTTGTGGATAGAAGCAAAATGGAGGGCACAGGGTGTTGTCCTGGGTTTCTTCTTCATGGGTTTGGGTGGCATTTTGTACTTGGGCAGAAAAGTCCACATTGCGGCTCTTTGGGGTCAGTTATTGAGTTAAAAGGGCAAATAATCTAGGTGTCAGTTCTTAATTGGATAGTTTAGTCTTAAAAGACCTGTAACAAGAGATTGTGAGCCATTTTGTGCTTTGCTAATGAAAGGCTGCCAAACTCACAGTTATGAGACTGTTTTACTGATAAGAAATAATAAACACCCGAGTCCAAACATGAACTACCTTCTCAAGCACCTTCAATCCAGACCCAGAGAAACTGATACTCAGGAAACAAACCCACTTGTGCAGTGGCTACTTGGGTTGTTTGGGAGCAGGCTGTGGCATGGCATCTATTAATCTGCATAACAAGGAAGATTGGCTTCCACATCACGCAAAGCATTCATGGTGCTTCCAGCACAGGCAGTGTGCTAGCAAGGAGGCATGCACAGAGCAAGGACAGGCACAGGCTGGGTGCTGATACTAGCACAGATTTGTTGTCTCCGAAAGGAAAAGGGAAATTAATGGTTTGGCCATAAGGCTCAGAGAAGAAAATGCTGGAGTTGTGTTCCTTGAATTGCAATGATCGAATTCCAATGATCAAATTGCAGATGATGAGGGAAGAACTTTTGGGCAATATAATTGTGCAGGAGAGTGTGTGTGTATGTCTGAGAGTTTATCTCTGTGGAAATGAGCAGGGGTTCTCACACACACCTGCATTTTCTATTGTCTTGAACCAAATGCTCTGCCATCTCTTCTGCCAGGAATTGTCCCAAATAAACAAGCCTGGTTTGCCTGTGGCAAAAGACTTTTACTGATAGTTCTCTATCTACATAGGACATACTGAGCTGGACACTTTGATCCCAACCCCACCATTCTGGCTGGTTTCACTCCCTTTTATCTTGATCTATTTGCTTCCCATCAAGCTTCCTCCCTGTCAGCACCAGCCAAATAACACGTGTGGCTAATACAGAAAAGAAATAGGGAGGTTGGTGCCTTCCCAGCCAGGTCAGCCAGAGGAACTTGCTAAATATGTTTGACATTCACTTGTTATCTCAGACACTGCCAGAATATTTTGAGCAGCAAAGGCCCTGCAGCCGTGCTAGCTGAAGGGCTGGCAGATTGGCTGTTAGGTGGAAGTGCTCCTTTCCCAGTCTCCCAGTGCTCATTGCCTGCCTGGTTTCCAGTTTAACAGCAGTTTCTATGCAGGATTTGTTCCCCAGGTTTTCCTGCCTTTAACAAGGCAGAGTCTGGCACTGTGGCAGAGACAAGACTGCCACAGATCCACGTCCAGATCCAACCAAGTAATGAGGCTGAGCAAGATTTCCCAGAAGGCACAGACACATGGAGAACACATAATACACAGCTGGCCACATGTCAGAGCAGGTGAACACACTGAGCATTCCCACAAATGAGAGGGCACAGAGATCTCACCTCATTCCCCTTGGGCAGTTCAGGGTGAGGTCCCAGCAGAGTCAGTGTAGATGCTCATAAGTACAAGGGGAACCTGCTGATATCCGTGTGGGCATAGACACTCCATGTGCCCATGACCTGTCCCTGGATCCCAGTCTCCTCAGGCCACATGGTGTGCTCCTCATTACTCGTACAAAGGCAGCTCTGAGAGGTGTTGGATATCTGAAGGAATCAGAGGACTTTCCCACTTCTTCAGGTAACCTACTGCCATTGCACAAAGTAAGGTTTATAGATATAATTTATATAATTTTTACAATGTGTTTCAATGTTTTCTTCTACTGGTCTCTTAATAACAGCAATTGCTTTTTTTGAGGTTTTTTATTTGATTTTTGGGGGTTTTTTGGTGCAAAATACTGTCTTCCCAAGCTCCACAGTTACATCTGGTTGAAACCTGCAGAAACCTGCAGCCTGTGATTTTTTCCAGAAGTATTTGTATTTCTGGGCTCCAGCAGCTCCAGTTCTCTGATGATAATAATTCTTTTGCAGTTGTCACCAGATTTGTTCTTGGCTTGCCTTTCCAGAGCAGAAGACAAGTGTGCTGTTGCTTAACTGTACTGCATGATGGATCAGCTGCTGTCACTCATGAGGATAAAACTCTTCCACATTGTTCATCAAGGGCTAAATGTCTGGATAATGAAAAGGAGGAAATGAACAGGGGTTACATATTCCTTCCCTTGTGTAGGACTTGTGTATAGATTCCTGATGGGAGACCCCTTCCTGCTATTTGGAGACAGGGTTTGTTCTTGATGTCTTTGACATCTGACTTGTGCCTGATCCCAAAACTACCATGGCATTGCACATTTCCTCAACTGAGAAAAGCAATTGGCCCATTTTGACCCTGCTCCATTCCCACATCTGTGAGTGAGAAACCACAGCCATGACTACATGGGCATCCCAGTGAGTTTTCTTCCCCAGATCTTTTGGGGAAGAAATTTCACAGCAAATTCATGCTGTGGCTACACTGTGCCAAGTCTTGGTGTCAGAAAGTCAGAAAAGCACCTGCTATTCAGCCCAGAGACTGTACTACAACCACTGATTTCTTTACATTTAATTTCATAGAGGGTCTTCTTCACTATTCTTGTTTTATTTATATGTTTTCTTTTTGAAATGATTTCTGAAGGTGACGTTAATTTTCTTATTCTAATCTACAGTTTGGGAGTCTGCCTTTATTTTTTTCAATTTCTTTCTCTCTGACCTACTTATACCTCCATCTTTTCTGATGTTGTTCTGCTGGGAACCCATTCCTGCCAATCATTCCCATGGGCTAATCAGGACAGAATACCTGATAATGTTAGTAACATTGATTTGAAGATATTTCTCATAATGTTTGTGAGGGATTTGGTAGCAATATTGGTTGAGCAAATTTTTATCTCTAACTTCTTCCCTCCTGTGTAGAGAAAGACAGATATTTATGATACTGTACCTGAACTGAATAAAGAAACAAAATTAAAAGTAACTATGCCAAAAAGAGGGCATCTCATAGTCTCTCATGTCTCTTCCACTTCAAACTTTCTTTGCAAATGAACTGCCTACATTGAATCCTATTGTCCTAGGAAAGATCTTAGGCCTGGGATAAAAGTAACAGTTTTGTAGACAAATCTTTATCATCTAAATAGAGAAATGAGCTACCATCAATGGCTTTTTAGGTGCTCTTGAAATCTTCATTGTAACCAAAAACCTCACAAGCAACTCCCATGGGATTTTTGATAATCTAGAGCTACCTCCACAAACAGCTTTCATTTAAAAATCATTTTTCTCTTAATCACATTGATAAAAATTTTTCTTGATGCAGCAGTGTTGCTATTACAGCAAGTCTCTGAGTGGTCAACAATAGAACAGTTATGTCTTCAGACTGCCATTGCTAATCTTATCACAGAAGCAATTTTATTCCCCTGTTATGAACAATATTTTTTCTTCTTTATACTCAGCTGTTGCAGATGTGAATCATGTCAGACAAAAAACTAAACTGTGATACATAAGTAATGAAAATCATCAAGATCTCCAGAAAAAGAAGAAAAAAAATTAAAAGAGGGAAAAAAGGTGGTCAGATTTTATAAATCTGTGGATTATTCAGTGCAACACTATTTGAAAAGCATTCCCCATGGGATTTTCAGCTTGCCTGTGCTGTTGTCAGCCATGCTGTCAGTATGACAGGGCATGCTGGAGGCATCAGTGTGCTCTCTGGACCCCTGATGAGCCCTCTGTCAGGGAATGCTCAGCTCCTGCTGCAGCAGCACTTCTGCTGCCCTCTGTGTAAAACGAGAGCTGCCAGGAATGTTAGCACCAAAGAAACAGAATTGCTGAAACACTGATCATTCAGAACAAGGCTTCTCATCCCAGCACTTCCCAGTTTTAAGATGCAGCTGGGAACTGGACTCTGGAGATGGTAGGACACACTTTCCTTAACCTAACATCCCTTTCTCCTGTTGACTAATGAAATGCATGGATTTGGTGAAATGCATGCTTCCCTGCAGGAAGAGTCTAGTCCAAAGTGGTGTTGTAGTGCTGTGTGGTTCAAAAATTCCATATGAGGTAAGACTAGAAGGGTTAACTGATTTTTGAGTAAAACAGGTTGATGAAAAGAACCCCCAGAATCTTAAAAATATTCAGGGTAGAGATACAGAATGGGTACAGGGAAATTTTGGCCATGGCAAAGGTGAGCTAGTATTTGTGGGGCTAGAACTTACTTGTGAAGACTGCCCTGTCCCATGCACCAAAACATGGAGGGACTTTGAAGATCCTTCTGTCTCCTAATTCTACTCTCTCAAGACTGCTTCAAGGTTAATTTTTCAATTCATTTATGGTAAAGCTTAATGGTATAGCATAATGTGTCACATAAGCATGCACAATGTTTCACATTTATGTATTTCAGAAAAGAGAGAAAGAAGAGAGAAACTTCAAAGATATCTCAGCATCACCTAACTGTGAAGTGGAGCAGAAGGTAAAAATAGAACACCTGGGCAGGTGCTGAGTGAGTATCAAAGCTGCACAGTCCCTTAGGCTCCTCCTGTCTTTCCAGGAAACATCCATGGAAGAGAGCTGGAGAGTGGGTCCTGGCTGAGGACACAACCTTCAGGGTGCCCTTTCCATCTCTCACCAAAGCAGCTGAGCAGCTCCTGTTACAGAACAGGTGTGTGGGGACAGCAGGCTGGGTGGTGTCTGGGTGGAACAGTCAAGAAGAAAGGCAACAGGTGGTAGAAGGAGTTGAAGGTGGAGAAGGATCTGGATCAGAAGGGAATCAGGGTTACTGAAATAGTGCAATTTTGAAAAAGTGGCTGCTCCTCCCAGAAAACATCGGAGAACATGTTGAGCAGTTGAAATCACTGAGAGATAACAGGTGCCATAAAGGCATCTGGTTTTGATAACCTTGCTTTTGAATCCCATTATTTGAAGAAACATACATATTATCCTTGTCTGAGATGTGGCTGTACCCTTCTTAAGAATTGTCACATGTTACCTATGACCTAAAAACTGGTTTTAACACTCATAATACCTCCTGCAACAGAGTAAGGTTCAGGCAGTCACACACAGAACTATTGTGGGTTATGTTGTATTTTGTTTTTATGCCTGTTTTCCCCTCACTTCCACAAGAGCTGATTCACAATCTGAAATCACCCCTAGGAAAAACATATTTTTCTCTGTGTTAATTCTAAGCATCTCCTTGTTTGATTTCAGAAGTTCTGTATTGCAGTGTGGACATAGTCCATTCTTCATTAAGGCAAGATTTTTCACTAACCGAGGCAGGTATCTTTCAGGGTGGCACAAACATTAAAAAGTGTTTTGGAATACCAAAAGAAGAGGAAATTATGAACATTTCCAGGAACATTTAAGGCTGGGAAAACTTCCTGCCTAGCTGAAATTCTAATACTCTGTGCACTGACTTGTGTGTCTGCCATGAACACCATCACATTTAGACTCTGTCTAGAAGTATTACCAGCTTGCAAAGTAGCTGGATGTCATGCAAAGCCTGCATTCTCTCCTCTTTCCAATGAGTGTCCCACATTCTCCTCATCCCTCCCACTGCCCACGAGCACTTCTGCTTTCCCAAGCTGTCCCACTTCAGTGTTTTCAGCCTTTTCTTTTAACATTACTGCTCACAAGGCCTTGGGAACTGAGGAGGCACCAGACCTGCCTGCCCCTCGTGCAGTGCCAGGACAGAGCAGAGATTCAGAGAAGAGATTTGCTCCTCAAGGCACTCTCTTACTCTTCTTAGCAAGGCACCCATTGTGGGGTATTGGGAGTGATATGGGTTGTGAACAGGGGGTTCACAAGAGCAGTGATCAAAAGCAGCAGAGTTCAGTCCAGTGTCAGTTTGTCAGGTACCCAAACAATGCTAAATTGTTTGCTCTCTTCCTTTCTCTTTTTCTTCCCTCCTTCCACCTCTACTTTCTGTCTCTTTCTCCCCTCCTCTTCATGAATTTTGCTCCCCATCTCAATATTTTTTCTCAATCTTGCTTTCTTTCTTATCTCTCTCAGTATTTTCCTCCCTTCCTCTCTTTTCTCTGTCATTGTCTATGTTTCACTCTCTTTCTCCATTTCTTTCTCACAGTATCTACCCAACCCACTATTCCTCTACTCTCCCTCTCCTGCTCCACCTGCCTCTCCCTCCTTCGCTTCTCTCTTCCTTTCTGTCCTTCACTCCCTGGCCCCCTTACTTTCTGCTTTTGGGGAAGAAAACCCTTTCTGGTCAAGGCAATGTTGCTGTGGGCTGAGGGCATGGACAATGAGTACTTGGACAACTGGAAAGCTCAGTTGTTGGCTAGATGCCTCTGTGAGGAGCCTGTGTCTTCAGGTCAGAAATACTTTTCCATGTCTCAGTGCCTCTTAAGTGCTGATGCTTTTGCACCCAGGAGACACAGTTGTCCATGCCCAAGCTGTTGAAGGTCAGAGAACTCTATAGTCCACATGGGACAGCAGCTCCAGTGGAGCTCATCAGCTGCATCTATTTTAAACCTTCTCTGAGACTTGTTTCTTTAGGCCAGTTATGGGCCCATGTTGCTTCCTAGATCAGTTACCTGTGCATCAGCACATTTCAGATCACAAGCAGCCTAACTCCAGAAATAGTGTGTTGATGCAAAACTACTGCTGTCCTCCAGCCAAGACAGCAAATCAAAAGTGAGCAGAAATTGGATTTCCTTACTCACCCCTGTAATATTCCACTCTGATTCCAGCAAGTCTCCAGCCCTGCTTTCCAGGATGGCTGGTGGCAAGGCCAGCTCAGCACAGTGCAACGTGTGTGATTTCTCTCCCTCTCCCACCTGTGCAGTTGGAATTCTGGCCCCAGGTATTGTCTCTTAAGGAACCTGCAATGTTACCTTTCATCAGTTGAGCATCAGTAACAAATCCTCAGGCCATAATTTCCTACTGGTGAGAGAGGAGCCCCAACAGTGTCAGGTGCTTCAAGTGCATCCTGATTCTTCCACAGTCAGAGCCCCTTGTTCATGTTGGAGGGTGATTGTAATATTGTCCAAAGGAACAGGGAGATTTGGCATTGAAATATGGTCCCCAAAGTTGTTGTGTTATTTACTACTCTGTCAGCAGGTCTAAAAAGGTTTCCAAGGTTTCCTTTCCTTGTTGCCCAGATATCACTGGCACTGATGAAGTTTTCACAGCTTCACACATAGAGATGATGTCTCTGAAGAGCATCACTTACAGTGACACAAGAGTCAACCCAGGGCATCATCTTTTCCTTAAATAGATTTAGCTGCTGCCTAGCAAACTACTTCCATATTTAGTTATAACATGGAAGGATTCCTTGGGTGTAAACCTCAGTGTGTTTGGGAGGAGGAGGACCTCCTAGTCCTGAACACTGTTGCTGCAAACACACTGACTGCTGTGGTCAGTGCAAAAGGCTGTGCAGTATCTCCAGCTCCCTTCCCCAGCTGTTTCACAGTTCTTTGGAGTACTCCCTGTCAATGGAGAGGTGTAGAGATAGCCAGGAATCTTGAGGAACCTGTAAGTGTCCCTGTAGTGAAAGCCAAGTCTCATTTACCACTCCCCACATCTGCTTGTAGAATCTTCCCTCAGCAGCTTCCTGATATGCCAGGGTCTAGTGAATGGTATGTTAAGCTGCCTCTTGCTGTACAGGTTGCCTCTAAACACCTATTCCAGACAAAGGAAGCTCCAATGTGAGTGTCAGTGTGATGTCCCAGTCTCTTTGCTTCAGGGTGGAGGTACGTGTGTTCTCCAGACTCACCACCTGCTCAGCTGCACAGCCCCCATTGGGGCACTGAATGAGAATGGCGAGGGGTGAGAACCATCCATGCTGCCTTGCTCTTCCTCATGCTCAGCTGTTCCTCATTTTTGTCCTGCTCATGCATTATATTCTGCAGTGTTACCCCATGTGGGATGAAAACAAAAAAAAAAAAAAAAAACCGCCAGGGTCTATCAGCTACTTTTTTCTATCCAGTTTTCAGCTTTCTTATACAACAAAGCTCATGCATTGCTGCAAAAGGAAGTCAGAAAGCACTGTTTGTCAGTGTGGAAACACCGTGTTTAGAGCTTCTCTGTATTCTCAGAGAGCCAGACTTGCAGATTTCTTCATGGTATTGTGTTAAAAGAGTTGCTCTCAATTCCAGTGTTAAAAAGTAAAAACAGTTCCTTTTGATATTTTTGCTTGTAAATTTGTAAAACATAGGCTTACAATTTTTCTTCCTAAAAAGCATTATTTATTTAGTATTTATTTATTCTAACTTTAAATCACAATTCCATTGCTGTGAAACACTGTAGTACAGTGTAAAATTTTTTGTTTGCTCTCATGCATTTTCCTCTTACTGTAGTTGGAGTACAGGAGTTTCTGAATCTTACTCCAGAAAATTCAGCAGTTTACTCCTGCATATTAATTGTTTGAACACAATCAACACCTAAATAACCGCAGAACTAAAATGTAACTACTGCTTTTTATGCAAAGGAATCTACAGTTTTGTCTTTAGACATTGACTAATTTTAAAGCCTCATTGCAGAAAGAAGTGACAGAAGGTTCACATTTTGTGCAGCCCTCAGGTCACTTTGATGCCTCATGACACTCTCACTCTTCCTCTGCTATTTTCTTGCTGTGAAACTCGCGGCTCTTCACTCGGAGCTTGTTGACCTGTGACTCTGCAATGTCAGCGCGCTCCTCAGCTTCCTCCAGCTCGTGCTGGATCTTGCGGAACTTGGAGAGGTTGACATTGGACAGCTCCTCCTGTGAGAGGAGAGGCAATCAGGACTCAGGAGAACAGGGCAGGGGTTTCACTCCTGCAGCAACTCAGCCTTATGGGGCTGCAAATCTCCATCCCCCTCCCACCACTGCTCACACATCAGCCTCACACAGGGCTCCTCATCCTCCCCTTCTCAGGATCCTACTGGGACAAGCTTCACCAGGACCGTGTCACATGTGAGGAGCAATTTTGACATTTCAATTTGTCATTTCTGTACTTATTCTCCCCCTTGTTTAGTGCTCATGTGCTAGGGGGTATATCTGGATGACAAAGTTCCCCTTGTCAACTGATGATTTTTGACATTTTCAAAACTTCTGATATTCATCTCCTGGACACCTGTGTGACACTCAGGGGAAGGAATGCTTTTTATTTCCCTGTGCAATACTCACAGCCTCCTCAGCTTGTCTCTTATAGGACTTCACTTTCATTTGCAGCTTGTCCACCAGATCCTGCAGCCTGAGAATATTCTTCCTGTCCTCCTCAGACTAGAGGGTAGGCAAAATGGAAAGAGTGAATTATTGCTTTCTGCAGACCACAATATAGCATTTATCCTTGGAGTCCATGAGAACCTCTTTTGTTTGATGGAATGAGGGTTCATCAGCCCAAGGGGAGCTCGTGCCTTACCTGGTAGGTGAGTTCCTTCACCCTGCGCTCGTACTTGCGCACGCCCTTCACGGCTTCAGCGCTGCGCTTCTGCTCAGCATCAACCTCCCCTTCCAGCTCCCGCACCTGCAAGGACAAGCCCATCCCTGCAGCTGCCCTGACAATGGCTCTCCAAGGAGAGACACGCTCACTCAGGCACAGCCCCAGCCCTACACACCCTGGCTTCCAGCTTCTGGATCTGCTTCTTGCCTCCCTTCAGTGCCAGCTGCTCGGCCTCTTCCAGACGAAGCTGCAAATCCTTCACTGTCTGGTCCAGGTTCTTCTTCATCCTCTCCAGGTGGGCACTGGTGTCCTGCTCCTTCTTCAGCTCCTCTGCCATCATGGCCGCCTGATCAGAGCAAAGGGTCAAAGCCATTTTGGGGCTGGACATATTTTAGACAGACTACATTCATCGTCAGCAATGCCAGGAGTGTCCAACTCACATCAGTGATGGCCTTCTTGGCCTTCTCCTCAGCATTGCGAGCTTCCTGGATGGTATCCTCCATTTCACTCTGGATCTGGGAAATGTCCGTCTCCAGCTTCTTCTTGGTGTTGATCAAGCTGGTGTTCTGTTGAAGGAAAAAAGCATATTTTCTTTTTCTCCAGATGCTTCACACCATTTTTAGAACAATAAAATTACCTATTTTTATTTATGGTTTTGTTACAGTTTCATATGAAGAATACAAATAACTAATAAATGGCAATTGTAAACTGCTGAAGACAAATTGCTGTATTACAATTAAAAAAGGGGAACCAGACCTATTTTTAACATTAATTCTCTAAATACTGTAGGTGTATGTCTTCAGTTCTAGAATTTACCTGAGTGTGGAGGAGCTGAACTCTCTCACTTGCATCCAGAAGCTCCTGCTCAGCCAATTTCCTCGACCGCTCCGTCTGCTCCAGGGCTGCCCGGAGCTCCTCAACTTCAGCCTGCAGCAGGTTTGCTCTGCGCTCCACCATGGCCACCTGCTCCTTCAGGTCCTCCTGAGACCTGAGAGCATCATCCAGATGGATCTGGGTGTCCTGGAAAGAGAGATAAGAGAGACTGGGAGGCATATCCTTCCAATTTTTTTTTTCCATTTTCATATTAATATAGAAAAGATAGAATAGTAGAAGAGAAATATTTTCAGCTAAGAAACCCATGGGAACCTGGTCTGTAATGCCATACCTTGAGCACTGCCTGAGTGTTTCTCAGGTTCTTCTGTGCCTCTGCAGCCACACGGTTGGCATGGCTCAGCTGGATCTCCATTTCATTCAGGTCTCCCTCCATCTTCTTCTTCAGCCTCAGGGCTTCATTCCTGCTCCTGATCTCAGCATCCAGGGTGCTCTGCATGGACTCCACAATTCTGAGGTGGTTTCTCTTCATCTGATCAATCTCCTCATCTTTCTCTGCTATCTTCCTGTCAATCTCAGCCTTCACTTGGTTGAGCTCAAGCTGCAGGCGCAGGATCTTTCCCTCCTCATGTTCCAGGGAGGCCTGAACAAAGAATAAAATCCAGTTAATTATAAAAAATAGCAATGTCAACAACATTATATTAATTGTTATCTCAAAGAATAATGTATAATCAGAGGTCTGTTATTGCAGGAAAGGAAAGAAAAAAGTATACCCATGGATTCAAAGTTTTTACTGGTGTGAAGAAAATCTGCTTCCTATGCCTCCACTTAATTCCCAGTGCATAGAATTATTTAAATGTTATCTGAAGTTGCCAGACTCGTTGTAAATAATCAGTTAACAACAGAAGGCTTTACCTCTGCTTCCTCCAGGGAGGCTTGCAGTTCAGATTTCTCCTGCTCAATCTGCTTCTTCACTTTCTCCAGCTCATGAATTGCCTTTCCTCCCTCTGCAATCTGCTCCGTGAGGTCGGAAATCTCCTCTAAAAGGAAGGGAGAAAAGCACCATGGTCAGGCAGAGAGCTGAATGGAAAAAGGCTCTGGTGCATCAAGTTGCCAGGCAAGATCTTACCCCTGCAGGTCCAGAGCTGTTAAGTGTGGTAGACAAACAAGTTTGTAAGAAAGGCCAGGGAGGAGCAGAGGGCCAAGGACTTACGCTGCAAGTTCTTGTTCTCCCGCTTCATTGTTTCCAGGTGGTCCAAAGACTCCTCATAGGCATT
The DNA here is from genome assembly GCF_036417665.1 of Passer domesticus. Lineage (NCBI taxonomy): Eukaryota > Metazoa > Chordata > Aves > Passeriformes > Passeridae > Passer > Passer domesticus. The sequence continues at coordinate 10,732,499 of NC_087493.1, forward strand.
CTTCATCTTGAACAGCTCCGTGCTGAGAGAGCGCGACTCCTTCTGCGAGGCCTCCAGCTCAGCCTGAGTTTCCTCATACTTCTGCTTCCATTCTGCCAGGATCTGAAGAGAAACAGGGTGTGAGTAGGGCTCTGGCCATCACGGGGCCATGCTCTGGCCAGGGGTGCTGGTGCTGGAGGCCAAAAGACCTTGTCAAAGTTCTTCTGCTTCTTATCCAGAGCAGCACAGGCAGCATTGGATCTCTCCACATCAATCATCAGGTCCTCCACTTCATTCTGCAGCCTCTGCTTTGTCTTTTCCAGGGAGGCACATTTGGCATTGACCGCCTCAACATGTTCCTCTGCATCCTGCAGACGCTGGGCCAGCTTCTTCCTGTGTTAAACATATGTCATGGTTTAAGAGAAAAGGGAAAGCTGTGCCATGTGGTTGATGGGATTTTCCCTGTCTCTTTACCAGTCCCTCTTTTCTACATGTTTGCCGGTGTTTTTTTCCTTTGGTTCCCACATCATACGGATTACAGAATTTTTTTGCTACTCTCCTTTCACAGCAACCCAAGAAGAACACTGACTTTTTTCCAATAATGTCACTGTGATCTCCAATAATTTCTGGTCTTAATCTCTGCTAGCCTTTCTAATTTTCCCTCCACGTACTTGGCCTCCTCGAGCTCCTCCGTGCGCTGAATCGCGTCCGTCTCGTATTTGGTTCTCCACTGGGCCACTTCGCTGTTGGCCTTGGACAGGGCTCGCTGCAGCTCCCCCTTGGCCTCCTGCTCCTCCTCATATTGTTCCCGGAGCAAGTCACAGTCGTGGCGAGCGGACTGCAGGGCGTGGGCCAGGGTACTCTTGGCCTGCAGCAGCAAGGATATTGGGTCATGGAAGAGAAAGATCCAAGGAAACCTGACTGAATATTAATTGAACAGTGGATTATGCTTCTATGGAAATAGGCAACCATGCACTCAATGAGGAATGAAGATGGGACTGAAAAAAATGAACAGTGGATCAACTTTAGGTAAAAGTTAGCATGAAATGACTTGCACCAGATTACATGAGATTTTTTTTCCCGGTCCCATCATTGTGGTTCAGTAGTCACATAAGTGTCTGGAGCACCTCTGAGAGGAAGAATCACCTTTATCTCTTCCTCCAGGTGCCTCTTGAGTTCCTCAATCTGTTGGGTGAAAGCCTGTTTGCCTCTTGACAGCTGAGAAACCAAAGCATCCTTCTCTTCCAATCGACGTGAATATTCACCTGAGAAAATGTGCAGATACACAACAGTTTTAACGCCATTCACGGTGCCACTGCAAACATTTGGAAATGTAAAACCAGATGATTTTCTGTTCCTGCCAAAACTTATGATCCCATTTCAAGCATTTCACAATAGATGTGACACAAAGTGTGTCGAAAAGATCACATCCCCTGATGTGTAATTTCTGCAATAACTCCGAGACATTACTGATTTGCACATGTAGATGTGGGTGTCTCACCTGACTCGGTCTGCAGACGAGCTCTTTGAGCAGTGAGGTCATTGATCATGCGCTGATGTTCTTCTTCCTTGCTCTTAATCTCACTCAGCTGATCTTCCAGAGTGCGGCACATCTTCTCCAGGTTGGTCTGTTTCAGCATATAGAATGGGATGAATTAACCATCCACACTCTAAAGAAGCCTGGAAGCAAGGATTGTGTTGGATTCCACTGGGTCAATGAACCAATAAAATAATTGTGTACCTTGGCTTTAGAGACAGACTCCATGTTGCTGGCCAAGTCATCGATCTCCATCTTCAGCTCACTCTTCTCCTTCTCCAGCTTCTGCTTCACGCGTTGCAGGTTGTCGATCTGCTCGCCCAGCTCAGCTGTGCTGTCCGCGTGCTTCTTGCGCAGGGCGGCAGCCGTGGCTTCGTGCTGCAGCGTGGCCTCTTCCAGGTCACGGCGCATCTTCTGGAATTCCGCCTCACGCTTCTTGTTCATCTCAATCTGAGCTGATGTGGCCCCTCCTGCTTCTTCCAGGCGCTCGCTGATCTCCTCCAGCTCCCTGGACAGGTCAGCGCGATGCTTCTCTGCTTTAGCGCGAGAGGTTCGCTCTGCCTCAATTTCCTCCTCCAGCTCCTCAATGCGGGCCTGCAGAACAGCAGGGACCCTTGACAGCCGTGCCCTCCTCCTGCCTGAGCTGAGCCTGAGCAAGGCAGGGGAAGGAACAGACACTTGCCTGCAGCTCCTTGATTTTCTTCTGAAACTGCATGCCCACTGCTTGTTCATCCGTGATCTTGCTCTGGATCTGGCTGATTTCAAAGTCTTTCCTTTGGACCAAATGAACCGTGTTAGAACTCAAAGAAAATAGACAAGTGCTGCAGCCCAGCACTCAGGTGCCCCAGAGCCACACTTACTTCTTCAGTTTCTCATCCAGCTGCTGCTTATCATTCTCCAAATCCATGATGCTGTCCTGGGCCAGCTTCAGGTCTCCTTCCAGTTTCCTCTTTGCTCTCTCCAGGTCCATGCGCAGTTTCTTCTCTTGCTCCAGGGACCCTTCCAGCTGAACACAACAAGACCATCAGGCCTCTGCCAGCCAGCTTGGACTCCATACCTGTCCTGTTCCTGCTCTATATCCGTGTGCTTACATCATCCACTTGCTGTTCCAGCTTGATCTTGGCTTTGGTCAGAGTATTGACTTTGTCTTCCTCTGCCTGCAGGTCATCCAGGGTCTGCTGATGTGCCTCTTGGAGGGCTTTCTTCTCTTTTGTCAGCTTGGCAATGGTCTCGTCCAAGGCTGCCATCTCCTCAGTCAGGTTTTTCACCTTTGAGAAGAAGGGAGCAAATATATATAAAGGAAGCAGATATAGAAGTCCTGTAATAGCGCACAGCCCATTTCCAGGAGTGCAAGTGGCAGGTTCTACCTCATACCTTGTTTTCAGTGGCATGTTTTTCTTTCTCCACCTTGGCCAGTGTTAGCTCAAGGTCATCAATATCTTTCTTCAGCTCTGAACATTCATCCTCCAATTTCCTCTTCTTGGCTGTCAGTTCAGCATTAATTTCTTCTTCATCCTCAGCCCTTTCAGTCACCTCTTTAATTTTGGCTTCCAACTGGATTTTGCTTTTGATGAGTTGGTCACACCTTTCCTCAGCATCAGCCAAGCTATCTGCTTCCTGGTGGGTAGACAAAGATTCTGTTTGTTTGTAATATTTGAAAGTTTCTCTTCTTTATCTTTTAGCCTGTCAACTCAAACAGGTTTACAATGTTGTCAGGTTTTCTGCCTGGGAAATAGATGTGCAAGTTCTCAGTTTGGAATGTTCAAAATATTTTTGTTGCTTTTTCCTCTTTCAAAATATCTCTCAGCGTTTGTAGTTGTGATAATATTAAATGCTATAGGGGTTTCAGGTACAATCCTGTCTTGGATATCTAGAGATGGCAACTTCCTCAGAAAAGCAGGAGCCCTTACAGCCACTTGAAATCTCTTGCTTCTTTTACTATCTGTAAGAGAGCTCACCATGCTACTGCAAGTCAGCACTTTCTAAGCTGCATGTTTTATAGAATGGACACCTGACCTTCTGCCCGAAACAGAGCAGTCAGAATGAGTAGGTGCTTTTTCTGAGTAGCAAATAAATGGTGATAAACTCACAGCCTGTACTTGGAGCTGCAGGTCATTTTTCTCCTTCATTAGAGATACCATTTTCTCCTCCAGCTCCTTCCGCTTTGCCTCAGACTTTGCAAGCTCTTCCTTGGTTTTCTCAAACTCTCCTTTCATATTGGCCATCTCCTTCTCAGACTCTGCACTCTTCAGCAAGGGCTTGATCTTGAAGAACAGCTTCATCCATGGCCAGTTCTTCACATTCGTGAATGCGCGAATGTTGTACTGAATGCAGAAGATGGATTCCCTGAGGCATAATTAAAAAGTGCAATGAGTGTCAACACTTTCCCATAAGCAAAATGATTTTAACTGAAGAAGAGGAAGGTGTACCTGCGCTCCACCATTCTCTGGTACTCCACCCTCATCAGGAAGCCCCTGCACAACGCTTGGGTGCGGGTGATGAGCTGTGCCAGCTTCTCATCCCTCATCTCCTCCAGGATCCCTATCAGCCCAGCTTTGAAGAACACCTTGAGAGAGGCAATGTTGCAGCACATGACTGTCAGGTAGAGAGAGCAAAGCCCAGGCAGGCAGCGAATGGAGGGGATGGTACCTTGGTGTGTCCAAATTTGTACTGGGTGTGGTCCACATCGATTGAACTAAGAAGCTTCTCAGAAGCCTTCTTGCTATCGATGAACTGTCCCTCAGGGATGGCACTGGCATTAAGCACCTTGTATCTGTGGAATTGGAGGAAAAAGAAGGAAGACAATGTCCAGTCATAAGAATGTTCTGTTCACTGAAACCAAGAGCAGTGTTTGCAGCAGAACTAGGCTGAGGAAGTTGGAATTTCATCCGTCCATTCTTAGAGACCTTGGCAAAGCTCAGTTGTGTGATGGAGAGCACCTGGTGAGGACAACTAGCTTATCTTTTCAGTTCACAGCTCTCACCTTTGTTTGAAATCAGCATAGAGGACTCTGCTGGGGAAGCCTTTCCTGCAGATCCTGATCCCTTCCAGCACGCCGTTACAGCGCAGCTGGTGCAGCACCAGCTCGTGCTCCATGGCACCTGGCAATGCAGAACACAAATGAGTGGCACAGCTTGCAGAGCAGAGGGGAATGGATGTTTCAGGGCAAATATCTTTCTGCTTGGGGTTCTTACCAGGCGTTTTAGTCTCGTTGGGGATGATGCAGCGCACAAAATGGGGGTGAGTGCTCCGCAGGTTGGTCATCAGCTTGTTGAGATTCTCCTGTGGGATCATGATTTAGTGTGCCGTATATAAGAAACATGGAAAAAGTGACTTGTTGCATTCTTTGAATATAACATGAAAAACCCATCAGCTGAGAATGCCACAATCAATTGGTCAGATCCTTCTGATTCCCAGCATTAAACCTCACCTTGTAGGACAAAAAAAACCCTTACCATGAACCAAATAAGTATAGAAAGGCACGTTTTATCACAAAATTTTATGTTTATATTAAATGCAATTTTATGTTTTTACAGTGCCATTTTTAATTCCATAAGATTTTTGTTTCAAATAGTGGTCTAAAAAGAAGTTATACGTAGAATATTTTTTCGTTGTTGATTGGTTGACTGTTGGGGATTTTTTTGCTTTCTTCTTCTGTGTCTGAGCGAGCTAGAAATACATAATAATTCTCTGAATATATAAAAAGAAAAGGTGTTTACGTACCCGGAAAAGAGCTGAGACAGTCTGGAAAGAAGAACCCTTCTTCTTGCCTCCCTTCTTGCCGCCACCACCACCACCACCACCACTAGCCTCTGATAAAGTAAAGACAATGAAACATCTGTTGCTTTGGGGACTAACCACCATGCATCAAAGAAATGACATTTCAGAGAACTGACCTGCCTCTCCTCCAGCAGAGGCAAAGAGTAAAGCCAGGGTCTTCACAGAAGACTTCTGGTACAGCCCAATGACAGTTTCATTCAGAGGGTCCTTGTTCTTCTCCAGCCACCCTGTGATGTTGTAGTCCACTGTGCCAGCATAGTGCACCAGGGAGAAGTGGGCTTCAACCTTGCCTTTGCCAGGCTTGGGCTTCTGGAAGTTGTTGGACTTGCCCAGGTGCTGGTCATAGAGCTTGTTCTTGAAAGAGGTGTCAGTTGCCTTGGGGAACATGCACTCCTCTTCCAGGATGGAGAAAATGCCCATGGGCTGGAGAAATCACAAGTGACAAGGGAGGACAAGGTGAAAAGGCAGAAAGACTCAGAGCTGAAATAACTTCCTGAGTGAGATGATATTACTGCTCTCAGGGATTGTTCTGCTCAGCAAATCGTAAAATAATACAAACTGATGTATCTGCAGTATATCTACCATTTCAAGCTGCATTTAAAAATATACATAAAATTAATGCATTTTTGAAAATACCTGACACTGTGAATTACAGAAATACCTTTTCAATGAGCTCAATGCAGGCAGCCAGGTCCATCCCAAAATCAATGAATGTCCATTCAATCCCCTCCTTCTTGTACTCCTCCTGCTCCAGCACGAACATGTGGTGGTTGAAGAACTGTTGCAGTTTCTCATTGGTGAAGTTGATGCACAGCTGCTCCAGGCTGTTGAACTGCTCAGTGGAAAAAAAGCCACAACAACCAGCCCTCATTAATATGCCCAGTTCTTCATCATTCTCCACCACCCTTTATAAATCTCCCCAGTTAGAATACAGCTGAATTATCAGGACCACACCATAACAGAAGAACCCATATGCAGCTCCAGAAAGAAATAGCTACATAATGAAAATGAGGGATTTTTTTCAGAGCAATTTTTTTGGTGACTCTCCTAAGATTAATCAAATACTTTGGCATTTTTTTAATTCAGCAAACAATGTGAGTCTCCAAATTGAAAACCCTTGATATCTCTGATTAGACACCTAACTATTTGTTTCTTGGTTCTTTCAACATTTTGAACATCTTTAACTCATTATATATTTGCCAATGCATCTCCTAGCTCTGCTCCAGAAGCTCTTTTATGAATTTATTGGAATTCTTTTGGCTTATTTAATCCTTAACTTTAAGCTCAAACTGTTGTAATATTACAACGTATAAAATTCTATTTGCTGCTTCTGCACAAACAACATGACTCTGTGCTTGTACTGATGGAGCTTTTGAGGATTTTGTTTTCTTCTAGAAAAGAAAATTACTGGGTTTTTTTCTGCATAAAATTGCAAATTACTAGTGTGTTAAACTTTCAGAGGAATATTACTTGCAAGTCCTGTGATCTAACAATCCTTCCCTTCAAGAGCAGCCGTTAACCCTGGAATCCTTACATCAAAGATCTCAAAGCCAGCAATGTCCAGCACACCAATGAAGTACTGCCTGGGCTGCTTGGTGTCCAGCTGTTCGTTGATGCGAACAACCATCCACAGGAACATCTTCTCATAGACAGCCTTTGCCAGGGCACCCACTGAATTGTATACCTAAACCAAAGGAGAATGGAGCAGAAGGAAAATAGTACCCAAAGGCAGAGAGTAAATCAAGTCAGAGGTTCCCAGTCACCATGTGGCTGTTGTTACCTGCTGCACAGTTTGGCCCTTGGTGACGTATTCATTCCCCACCTTGACTCGGGGGTAGCAGAGGGCCTTGAGCAGGTCTGCTGAGTTCAGACCCATCAGGTAGGCAGCCTTGTCAGCAACTGAACACAAAGAGAGAGGGAGAAAGCAACAGATAAGAAGTGAGAATTAAAATTGGATATACTCTAATATGTAGCTGTTGGTCTCATCACTGAAATTTTGTGATATCTTGAAGGGAAATTTAGAAGCATAAATAGTCTGGAAGCTGATATTGATGTATTTGTGATAGTAAACAGAAGGAAAATACATGATTGCCAACTTTCAGCTATTTAACCATTTTTGTTAGTAGGAGTTTTATAAGGTTTTAATACCTTCTGTGCCATCAGGCTCTGCCTGCTCCTCTCGTTGTTTCTGCTTGAACTTCAGGTTCCCATAGTGCATGACAGCCCCCGTTAGCTTGTAGATGGCTAATCTCTCATCAGCAGTGAAACCCAGGATTTCAATGGCACTCTGGCAACAGAATCAGTCAAATAAATCTCTGGGCTATCAAAAGGAAGTTTCACCACACCAATATGCTCTGTGACACTTACATCTGTAGCTATCAGCTCCTCCTGGTCGTTAATGCTGGGAACAGTGATCTCGCCTTGACTCACAAATTGGTAGTCATAGGGGTTGGTGGTGATGAGGAGCATGTCTGTAAAGAGGAATAGGATGTATCTTGGTGTGAGAATGAAGATAAATGTTAAACACATTCAGATTTTATCAAATAATTCATAATACTTCATACCAATTAGCTCTGGCTTCTTGTTGGACATGATCTGATAAAAGATGTGGTAGCTCCTTTCCGCCTTGAGCTGGAAAGTGACTCTGGACTTCTCCAGCAGATCTGCCCAAGATGGTAAGACAGAGTCAGATCTGAGAAAGAACACTGAGGTAGAAAGGGAGGAAGGAATGGGATCAGGTCTGGTGGTCTCTTACATGTTTCAATGTCAGCAGAAGCCAGTTTGCCTGTGGCACCAAAGTGGATTCTGATGAATTTGCCCTTTTGGAGGGGAAAGAGAAAAAAAGACATTTTGAAATTTCACCATGACCGTAAGCATGTGACCTTACATTTTCCACAGAGGACAGGTTTCAAACTTAGAAGTTGTTTCACTTCTATTTTTTTTTTTTTACAAAGAAAACAAGACAAAAACAAATTCAGAAAATTCTTTATACTGCCAATACTAGGTAGATCTGAGCTTTATTATCCACTACTCTCTAATGGATAACCATGAATGCACATGAATGAGAAAACCACTAATAAAGTATTTTATTGGGTCACTTATGTTGCAATTCAAACACATGGATATACTGAAAGCCATTTTCTAATCAGAAAGCATGCTGTGCAAGCAGATTTTGGTGGTGCAAAAGTTAAATGAGGATTTTGGTCTTGTGAAAAACACAAGTCAGCTGTTACTCTCTGGGCTGTAGAGATAGAGGCAACACACCCAAATCATGAGCTTTGAGGTTGAGCCTGAGGATTTGTATTGTGATTTTTCAAGGAAAGTCACAGGTAATCTAATAGAGCTTATGAATGGCTTTTTGCATTAAAACAATCAAAAGAACATGCCATAGTAGTTTATTTTCTGGTAGGATGTATTGAAGGAACCCCGTCCCTGCCCCTTCCTAAACAACTTATATCAAGGTCTGAACAGTCAGATTAATACACCTGCCCAGTTTTGTGCCTAAAACACAGATTCATTTTTTTGCTAGTGTGATGAAGGCTGGCAAAATTTCCATCCAGCAATTTCTAGCCTGTATGCCCCATCTTTCCCTTCTTTTATAGTATGTCAATTTCCACAAAATGGTGTCTTTAGTCTATATGACAGACACTAAAAATACGTGTATATCTATTTACAGATATGCAATTATATAAATATAAAAACATATTTATAATATCCCCCTCTGTATGCTGTATTGTACTTCTAAGGATGTAGTTTTAATTAGGTAGTGTACTTTAAGTGGCAAAAATACACAGAAACTACTAGTGTAATGAATAGAGTTATCTGACTTCAACACTTCAGAACCGAAAACATGTTCTGACATGCTTGTTCCATATAAACAACAAGTTCTTTAATGAAAAACTCACAAAGCGTGAGGAGTTGTCGTTCCTCACGGTCTTGGCGTTTCCAAAGGCCTCCAGCAGGGGGTTGGCGCTGATGATTTGATCCTCAAGCGTTCCCTGCAGGGACATCATTATTCAGTCACTCTGTTTGGTTGACAGGGCTATGACAGGCCAAGCATTCAGTCTGTCCTTCCTGACTCACCTGCATTTTGCCTGATGATTTCTCTTCCTTTTTCTTGTCCCCGCTGGCTGCAATTGTTGCAAAGTACTGGATGACACGCTTGGTGTTCACAGTCTTCCCGGCCCCGGATTCTCCGCTGCCAAAGGCAAGAGAGAAGCAGAGGGTGCGTGGTCAGGCAGGAGGTGCCCTGGCACCGGGCAGCCCCGCAGGGACCCGCGCAGGGGGTGTACGTACGTGATCAGGATGGACTGGTTCTCCCGATCTGTGAAGAGACAGAAACACAGTACTTAAAGCTCAAGGAACAACAGAGAAACAAACATACGTAAGTTTAATGTTTTGCCTGACATCAGCTTTACTTAAACAAGAAAACCTTTCCAAAGCACATCACTGAGTAGAGAGGTGTCTTTCACTTAAAACAGCAGAAACAACACTATGAAGATAGTAAACTCCAAGAGATGTATGTGCCAGATCCAAGAAAGCTTTGAAAAATTATCTTTACTTTGCTGAGATAGAGTATCCCTTCAGAGAATTTAATGGTCTAATGCCCCTGAGGCAGACAGAGCCACTCACCAGTCAGCATGAACTGATAGGCATTGTCAGAGATGGAGAAGATGTGTGGAGGGGCCTCCTGGCGCTTCTTGCCTCGGTAGGCCAACACCACCTCGGGGTTGTACACCGGCAGCCACTTGTAGGGGTTGACAGTGACACAGAAGAGACCCGAGTAGGTCTGCAAGGAAGGGACACAGCACCTTGGCTTCCCCTGAGCCTGGCCCAGCAGCTCCTGGGGCTGCCCAGAGGAAGCTGCTGCTGCCACTTACGTAGATCATCCAGGCTGCGTAACGCTCTTTGAGGTTGTACAGCACAGCGGGTTCGTGCAGGTGGGTCATCATGGCCATGTCCTCGATTTTGTCATACTTGGGAGGGTTCATGGAGAAGATTTGATCTTCTTTCACAGTCAGGGTCTGTCAAGAAAACAAAAAGATCCACATGTGTCTCTGAAAGGCTCATTGTTGGGATTATATGTTTTCCTTCAGTCTTGTTTTTGACTCACCTCTCCCCCTTCAGTCTTGACAGTGACTTTGCCTGATTCTCTGCCTGTGATTGTCCCTTTCACAAAGGATTCTTTGGGATGAGCCACAAAGACCGATGTCTTGGCATCAAAAGGTTTGTTCTGGGCCTCGATTCTCTCCTTCTCTGACTTTCGGAGGTAAGGAGCCGCCTCCCCAAAGATGGCCATCTCAGCGTCCGAAGACATGGCTGCACTTTATGGAGGGGCTTGTCAGCAGAGAGCACTGTGGAAGAGTAGATATGTTACCCAAATGAGTCAATATTTTTTGTTGTCACACACGTTATTGATAGACATTAACAGTGTAATAGAAAGTGGGATTTGGGAAGAATCTGGAGTAGTTCTTTGCTTCACCTTCCTGTGTAACCAGAGCAAATTTTGGATGCAGGTTCCCACAGCTTTTTCCAGAGAAGTTTTTACTATGTCAGAGAATGGATATTTCTCAGTCCCTTTCCATCCTAGCTTAATGTCTGATGACCCTGATGGTGATTTTTTTTCCCTCTTTATTACCTTACCAAAAGTCCCATGGCTGAAACCTGTGGTTTTTATCCCTCAGCCATTTACTCTGCCCATTTGACTATTTCTATGATATATCTCCCTTTTGTTGATAATTTCTTAATTTCATCCCCAGTGTAGACAAACCTCACCATTGCAGCCTCTTCTCATACATAATGTTTTCTTACTTATCTTGAAAAATCTCTGCTGGATTCATTCCAGAATGTCACTGTCTGGTCACCAGAAAGCACCAAACTGAACACAGTGCTCCAGATATGGGAGCTGAATGCAGGGAAAGAATCGCTTGTCTTTACCTGCTGGCCATGCTTTCATGAGTGTCTGACAATGTGCTGACCTTCCTTCCCCCAAAGGCACAATGTGACACTTGCACCCGAATTCATGAAATCTTTCTGCAAAGCTGTTTTCCAGCCAAAATGAAATACAACATACTCTGTTGCATGGGACCATTCTTTCTCACACGCGGGATTTGTGAGGTTCTTATCAGCCTCAGGATGAAGCTTTCTGAAGATGTTTTCCAGGGTAACATTGCTTTGTAGCATAACTGCAAGTTTCTGTTTGTTGTCACCTATAGTTCCTGAGGATGCATTCCATGCATCATTTGGGTTACAAAAAGTATTTGGAAAGCATTTTCATAACATTTATTGACCAGTTTCATATGCAGTAATAATTACAACTCATAAGTCTGAAGGTTTTGCAACATTCTGTTCTGTTGGCTAGCTCTGTCTGTCTGGACTTCATGCCAGAATAGATCATTTACCTCAGTGTTCCATAATTAAACATAAGGAATCCCCAAGAAGCATTTCCTGGCATTACTCAGAGGCTGTGTCTTCAAGCACAGCCACTTATGAAATCTTGCTAGCTGTGAGCAGCCTGCCCAACCATCAGCATGCTTTATTAGTCATAGCAGAGCACTGGCCAGGAACACATGCAGCAATTGCCTATAAAATTTTGTCACCATGAAGAAATCTGTTCTACAGAAATCTTCCACCTTTTTCTGTCCCTTAAATGCAAGCAAATGTGGCTCTTACCTCTTATGCTATTTGCAGGCTGGGAGGTGATCGGTGCTGTAAGGCAGAACCATGAGATCTCTCATTATTGCTGCACACAATTCCACAGACAGGTCACAAAGTGAAAATACCAACATGCCTTATGATACAAATATCAAATCCTTCCATGTACATACGTCAGGACAGCAGGGCTGGAGTGGGACCGTCCCTTTCTGCCAACCACAGACGTGCACTTACCACAAATTTCCTCTGCAGACAGAGCAGCCCAAATACAAGGACTCTTTTATAGGGTCTGGTCAGCGCATGCTGCAGATGCCTCCTCTGTCTTTGGGCAAAGCATTTCTGGCAAACCTTGTTTTTGGCAAAGCATTGTCTGGCAAACTGAATGTACTGAAAACTGGAAAGTGATGTTACTAGATATAATTAGAAAATTTTGGTCTCTTCCTAGCTATGTGAATAAATCGCCTATAAATAATACGAGAAGATTCCTAAGGAGGGAAATACAGCTAATGATGACTAGAGGAATGAGGGTAACCACTAATACCTGTAAGGCCATGGATGCTCCATGAATCTGAGCTAGGGGAGCAAGGGAAAACCATTCCCTGGGCAAGCACAGTGACATTTGGATGCATGCTTCAGCTTATTCTGAGGACATCATGTGTCTGATGTCAGTTGTCCTTTCACAGAGCTCTCTACTTACAGGTCTTGGATATGACACGTGGATTTCACTGTTGTCTGCATTGCTTACCTTAGTCAAATTATTACATATTACTCTGCATTCATATTACTCTGTATCTATATATCTCTGCAGGGCTGGATTCCATCAATGTCCAATACAAAAGACAACCCAGCTGAACGAGACAGGACAGAATGAAGGATGTGTATGGGAACAGTATGTTCTGCCCAGAAATGCAGCTTGGGCAAAGCACTGGAGTGCTGATACTCCCCATGGAGGAAAGGGAATTCAGGCACCCTGAAGACAGGCTCTTGATGAGAAGAAGATCACAGAACAACAGAACTTGGTCCAACTCCTCTTGGACGGGGGAGTTTCTTTAAGAAATAAGAATATCTGTATCCAGATCTTTGTAGCTCCTTCCTCTCACACATGCCAAGAGAGGGTTCCCAGTTAGAATATGTAAACATAACATGTAGTGATCTTGCTGAGAATGCTTCCACAGCCTCTCTGATGTGTTGCTCAGAGATTTTCTGAGTCAGTGATGTCTTTGATGTATTCTACATCTAAACCTAATTTTTATACTATGAATTTGTCCATTACCTGGCATCAAGTAGTTGTACACCAGAGAGACATGCACATCACTTTGGTGCAAAACCTAATGTATTCCATAGCAAATTCCATTATTTATCCAAGTCTGAGGCCTACAGACATGTATTAAATAAAAAAAAAAATAAATAAAATGAACAAACAAACAATAAAAAGATAGCATGTATTGCTGTTGAAGAGCTATAAGTGAGCTTCCTGCTCCCAATGACAGAAAAATCCACAGAGAACAAGGTTGAAAATAAGATGAAAAATAATTATTATTTTAGTGCAAAAAATGAATGGAATTTGTCATAAATATAAACATTATAGATCCAGAGAATTTAACACTGAGGTTGTATTTGCAAAAAAAACCAAAAACAACTGGAACAAATTAATATTAAGAAATTTGGACTCCCAGGCAGTGACACATTGTCCCCAGCTTGAAATGAGGACATGTAAGAACTGTGTCAACTGGATGTAAATTTGACTACAGCCTCTGAGGTAAGAAAGTAGGCATTTTTTTATATTTCCTAGGAAGTGGAATGTTAACAATCACCATGCCTGTCAAAAGTATGCTGGCATAAATGAGGCACACATCACTTCCCAGAAGCAAAATTCTGATTTTCCTGAAGTATGTGTGTACTGAAGGCTAAAATGAGAGCAGGGATGTTAGCCTGATGTTTGATCCATATAAGCTGTGTAACTATGGGGTAAATATAAATGGTATATAAATGTATAATATAAATTAAATAATATAATTATGTATATTATATATTAAATAATTTAAATTTATAATAAATTTATATTCTATAAAATTATGAGGTGGGATGAGAGTTTGTTTGAATGAATGTCTGGGAGAGAGTTCCGATCATCAGACATTGGTTTCTCTGGGTCTGGATTGAAGGCACTTGAGACAGTAGCTCATGTTCAGACTCAGGTGTTTATTATTTCTTATCAGTGAAACAGCCTCACAACTACGAGTTCTGCAGCCTTTCATTATCAAGGCACAAAATGGCTAACTATCTCTTGTTATAAGGTCTTTTAAGACTAAACTATCCAATTAAGAAATGACACCTGGATTATTTTTCCATTTAACCCAATAACTGATCCCTCGAAGCCCACAATGTGGACTTTTCTGCCCAATTACAAAACATCACCTAAACCCATGAAGAAGAAGGAAGAAGGTAAAGAACAACCTGCCTCTGCCCCGAAACCTCCATCTTGCTTCATATTTATATTCTAAAACCCCAAACTCCAAGTTTTCCACCCTGTGATATTACACACTTCTAACCAACTACACACCCGTAATCCTAGTGCTCTCAATTTTGGAAGCCTTCTCCACAGTCTCAGGTCAATTGCAGTGTTCTCTTGTGGGTCTGTGCCTTTCAGCACAGAAAGCTTAAAAGTCTCAGCACCCAGGGTTCCAACAATCAGAGGAAGACACAGGAGTGCTGTAAGTCTTCATCAAGAGGCAAGATAATGCTGAGTTAATGAGCTAACACTGTACTGGCATGGGATAAGACCCTGATGACACAGAAATACCTGTACAGTCTCAGCCAAGTCGACTGTAGGGGCAAGACATTCTTGAGTTTCAACTCACGCAATACAGCACCTTCGTTCTGCTCCAGACCTGAGACAATTTGCTTCAGGGTCACCACGTCTGCCCAGCTGCTACACATTTCTGCCACCCTAATCGCTCCTTTTTCTGCTATGGAACTTTGCTGGCCCCTCAAAAACCCCAAAGGCAGATGATGGTGTTTCAGGCCTGCCATCAGTCCCAGTAATTCAGCTTCTTCCCTCTCCAAAATGTGCCAGCCTCATGTTCTTCCTTCAGAACTCCTCCTCCCTCTGCCCTTGGCCAGCACCCAAGGGGCACTAGTGAGCCACCCACTTGCTTTTAGGTGGGACAGACCTGGCAGGACCTACAGCCAGCCCAGAGCATTGTCCTGGCAGTGGCTTGGCCTCGGTGGTGTCTGAGGCTGTGTGGCAGCAGTGTCTGCACACACCTTCTCCTACCTTGAACCAAATGCCCTCCCACCTCTCCTGCTACCTGCACTGCCATCTGAAGGTGAGCTCTGTGTGCAAACACATCTTCATTTCACTCAGGAAAGAACACTTTTCTGTGGTTTGCCCTTTGACAGCCTGTTGTCTTCATTCGGACCTTGGAAATGTCCCAAATAAAAAAAAAAATCTGGCTCCCCTGTGCCAAAATTTTAATTAATATTTCTCTGAGAACACACTGAGCTGGACACTTTGATCCCAACCCCACCATTCTGGTTGGTTTATCTCCCTTTTATTTTGATTTATTTTCTTTCCATCAAGCTTCCTCCCTGTCAGCACCAACCAAATGACACGTGTGGCTAATACAGAAAAGAAATAGGGAGGTTGGTGCCTTCCCAGCCAGGTCAGCCAGAGGAACTTGCTAAATATGTTTGACATTCTCTTGCTGTCTCAGACACTGCCAGAATATTTTGAGCAGCAAAGGCCCTGCAGCCCTGCTAGCTGAAGGGCATCAGCTGGCAAATTGGCTGTCTGGTGGGAAGTGCTCCTTTCCCAGTCTCCCAGTGCTCAGTGCCTGCCTGGTTTCCAGTTTAACAGCAGTTTCCTGCTGGACTTTTTCCAGATCCTGGCTGTTCTGATCCAGCTAGATCAGGAATGCTGCAGCTCCTTTGCCTGGACAGTCTCATCTGCAGAGGACAGGTTAATCTCTCTCGGCCTGCTTTTGACAAACTCCCTTTCATCCACTTTTCCTTGTAGTGCAGACTCTGTTGCAGGTCTTGCAGAAGGTCACAGCCCTTTGGACAGTCATTCCTTCCCCAGACTTTGTCATTCCCAGTCCTTACTCTAGTCCATACATGGTGTTTGTATGGTGTATGAAGGCAGGTCTGGAAATCCCTCCTGAAGGGGAACTGAGCAGGTATGGTCCCAGTAGAGGACAATTTCTCCCCAGCTTGTCATCTGGTCCCTCCTATGTTGAACTATGATCTGGTCTCTGAAATGGCCACATGAGCACTCCATGGCAGCCACTCCAGAATGAGCTTTCAGTGGGCAGAACACTGGAATCTCATGATTCACAGAGACATTCATGGCTGGCATGACTGGTGGGATAATCTTCTCCAGCCTCACTGGGAATTCCTCACCATTCTGGATAATTTTGTCAGTCTGTTATAAATTTGAACCAGAATACTGTCCAGATACAATAAGGGATATAGGTAAACTTCAGGTTTTTTTGCCTACAGGCAGGCAGTGAAAAGGAACTGCCTTTGTTATCATGAAAGCTTACTTATGTTTTTTTTTTTTTTATAGAGGGCTTTCATTACATGTGCCTGAGCCTTGGATTTCCTAAATATAATTCCCAGGATTAAGGTGTTTAGTGTGGATGTGTCTGAAGGAAGATGAAAAATGTTCCCCCACCCTGCTCCTCACAGCCCCCATATTGTGAGAAGGACCTGCAGGAGCCTCATGGCCCTTGATGGACTTTTTTTCCAGAAATTCACTGTTTTCTCCACTTTTTTTCCTGTGCTTTCCAAAAACCTCAAAGATAGCACAGATAAATCCACCGCTATTTCCCTTTCAGCTTTATACTACTTCAAATTATCTGATACACCAGATATTTTATCCAAAAACCTTCCCCATGGGATCTGCAGCTTGCTAGTGCTGTAGTCAGCCATGCTGTCATGTGAACAGGGCGTGCTGGAGGCATCAGTGCACCCTGTGGACCCTGATTAACTGTCTGGCAGGGAATATTCACACTGCTGCAGCAGCATTTCTGCTGCCTCTGGGTAAAGCGAGAGCTCCCAGGAGCATTACCACATGCTGAAAACAAATGCTGATGCTCTGATCTGCTGGAGCAAAACTTCTCATCCCTACTGTTCTGCTAAGACCTAGCTGAGTACTGGACCATTGCAATGGTAAGGACATACTTTGTATATAAAAAACAGTAAGAATCAGATCAGACTAAAGTGATGTGTATTTCTTGCAGGCTGTTTGTGTGTCATACTGTGGCTGGCGTGATGAGTTGCCCAGCAAAGAAACACGGTTTGGAGATCTATTAGACATCCCTAATCCGTGCTGGTGCAGGGAATGGGAAAAAAAAAAAAAAAAAAAGTAAGAAACTGACCTAGAAGAAAATTGCTAATTTTCATAAGTAATGACAGACTGGAATGCATCCTTTGGGATGAAAAGCAGTTCAGGATGTTCAGTGCATGGGCTATGAGAGATGAGAGCTAGAATCCATGGAAGTAGAGAGTAAGCACCTGGATAATGCTGCTGGTGAAATCTGGGGGTGGTGGCAGCTGTTGAGGTGGGGATTTTTTTGGCGGGAGAGAGGGGAGTGAGGCTGGTTTTTTCTGTTTGTTAATTTGTATGAATTGGTGGATTTTCTCTCTTCAAGTTCTGTTCCTCTAGTCTTAGCGGTTGCTATGCTTCTGATCTTGCTTCAGTTCATGGAAATCAAAGTGTTACTTTTCCTGGTATGGGCTGTTGTGAGTTACATGTTTGTAAAGGTGATGCCATCCTTTTTCAGTGGGGACTCCAAGTGGCTTCCTGAGAAGTTGCAGTGGCAGATTATCTGCAGTTAAGAGGAAGGTGTCATTTCACTGAGCAGAGGAAGGTAAAAACTGTGACCTGGAATGCCAGGATAAACAGTTCTTCAAATTGCATCACAGTTAGCTAATCATTCTCCTTCTACCAGTACAGCAAACATGAGAGGATGACATCTGAGCAGTGTTCTAAATAATATCAGAGTGATGTAGAGGATACTTTTTTCCCCACACACTGGAGCTTCAGTTACATCGAAGATGAGCAGGGTGGAAAGACTGATAAGCCAATGGGAAGAAGATTAGTGCCTGGAAATGTCAGAGATGTTGGAAAGTGAAGCAGAAATTAGAGAAATCAGTGTTCAAAGTTTAGTATTAGAAAGAAAAAAGGCCAGCTTGTACTGAGAAAAGAAAGGATGATGAGGTGTGACTTACATATAATGTCTTTATATGCACCTCTTAAAGTGCTGATGCTTTTGCCCCAGGAGACACAGTTGTCCATGCCCAAGCTGTTGAAGGTCAGAGAACTCTATAGTCCACATGGGACAGCAGCTCCAGTGGAGCTCATCAGCTGCATCTATTTTAAACCTTCTCTGAGACTTGTTTCTTTAGGCCAGTTATGGGCCCATGTTGCTTCCTAGATCAGTTACCTGTGCATCAGCACATTTCAGATCACAAGCAGCCTGGCTCCAGAAATAGTGTGTTGATGCAAAACTACTGCTGTCCTCCAGCCAAGACAGCAAATCAAAAGTGAGCAGAAATTGGATTTCCTTACTCACCCCTGTAATATTCCATTCTGATTCCAGCAAGTCTCCAGCCCTGCTTTCCAGGATGGCTGGTGGCAAGGCCAGCTCAGCACAGTGCAACGTGTGCATTTCTCTCCCTCTCCCACCTGTGCAGTTGGAATTCTGGCCCCAGGTATTGTCTCTTAAGGACCTGCAATGTTACCTTTCATCAGTTGAGCATTAGTAACAAATCCTCAGGCCGTAATTTCCTACTGGTGAAAGAGGAGCCCCAACAGTGTCAGGTGCTTCAAGTACATCCTGATTCTTCCACAGTCAGAGCCCCTTGTTCATGTTGGAGGGTGATTGTAACATTGCCCAAAGGGAACAGGGAGATTTGTCATTGAAATATGGTCCCCAGAGTTGTTGTGTTACTTCCTAGTTGTTTACTACTCTGTCAGCAGGTCTCAAGAGGTACAGATGGAGCTGGAAATACTTCTCCATGTTTTCACTGAGCCACACTTGTAACACTCTGATTTTTTAATTACGTTTTTGGGGTTGTTTGTTGGTTTGTTTAAAGAAAGATGTTCTTCAGAAGAACGAAATTCTCCTGCTTTATTTCAAGGGGTGGCAGGTAAGGATTTGTCTGGAAAGAAAGAATACCACCTATCTCTTCAGGGCATATTTTGGGAAGGGAAAAGGAGAAGAGTAATTTCCCTTCTTTGTTCCCTTTTTTGCCAGATATCACTGGCACTGATGAAGTTTTCACAGCTTCACACATAGAGATGATGTCTCTGAAGAGCATCACTTACAGTGACACAAGAGTCAAGCCAGGGCATCATCTTTTCTTTAAATAGATTTAACTACTGCTTAGGAGACTACTTCCATATTTAGTTATAACATGGGAGGATTCCTTGGGGGTAAACCTCAGTGTGTTTGGGAGCAGGAGGATCTCCCAGTCCTGAACACTGTCGCTGCAAATACACTGACTGCTGTGGTGCAGTGCAAAAGGCTTCAATCCTGCTCTTTTCTCATCATCTTTCCAACAACTCCAGCTCCCTTCCCTAGCAGTTTCACAGCTCCTTGAAGCATTCCCCATAAATAAAGAGGTGCAGACCTAGCCAGGAGCCTTGAGGGACCCACAAATGCTCCTGTAGTGTGATAGAGTGTCCTTTAAAATGGTAAAATGGATAATGGTATCTGCATGTAGAATCTGCCCTTGGAAGCTGTGCAATGTGCCTGGGTCCAGTACTGCTACAAACGGGGTTCCCTATTTTAAACACTGCTTCTTGCCTTGCAGGAAATAGCCTGTCATTTGTTTAAGACTTCAGACCAGCACACCTTGTGTAGAAGTCTTTTTTCTTCTCTGTTCAGCTCAAATACAGTTGGTATCTACATTCCACTCCAGTGCTGCAAGAGTCAGACAGGTAGGACACAGTTTGTCATCATTGTCTATGGAGTTTTACCTCTGTAAAGTGTTAGATTTCATGATTCCTTTCAAGTTGTAATGTTCTCAGTATTATTTCCACTTGAAGACTTATCTTGCATGATGAAAACCAGCTCTTTTAGCTTTTTGTATTTGTACATTACTCTTAATAATTCCTTAGAATAAAAACTCATACATTTCAGTACTGGAAACACTATATAGTAGTGCAGCTGTTCCCACTTGTTCTAGTGGCTGTACATGTTACGCTGCTTGGGGTTTATCCTCTTGTTATACTTCTACCAAGCTGTTCATTAAGTTCAATTTAATATACAACTGGAACATATATAAATATGAGGCTATTCTGCCTCACAGAGGAAGTAAGGCAGTCCAATATCCTCTTATCCAAATAATACATTATTTGTTTTTCTTTGAAACTGATTGTTAACATCATATTTGTGAAGTTATTAACAGGGCTGTATGATTTTTAAATTTCCTCACTAACAAGACACTCCCTAGAGTTACTGGCCTTCGCTTGTCTTGTTCTAATGCAACACATCAGTCCTTGCCTAAGCTCCTCCATATGGACTCAGAGACATACAGATGCTTTTGGGACTACAGATGTTTTTCCCTGGGGAAACTTGCCTCTAAATACCACTTGCCCAGGTGATAATGGGACTGTCAATGAGTACCTCTTAGTACCATACCCATGTAGAAACATGATCCACAAAGGAAAACCATTTTTTTCTATGCTGAAAAGGTGCTTGTCCTGCCTTTGTCCTGTTCCTCTCCCAGTATGGAAATTAAATAAGTCTTATTCCCTCCTTGGTAATGGAGTAAGACAGAGTGGAGGAATACTGGAGATGGGATAAGTAAAGCTGTACTGTTATGCAAATCTTAAAGTGAAACAAATATTTCATTTGAAAATGCCCCAAACTTGTGTAACTGCAGAACTGAATTGTAATGACCAAAATCACAGATTCTGCTGGCCATGCAAAGAAATCTATGCTCTTTATTTTCTACATATTGACAAGGCTATGAACACTTGAAGAAGGACAGAGGGTACACATTTTGTGCAGCCCTCAGTTCACTTTGCTGTCTCATGACATGCTTACTCTTCCTCTCCTATTTTCTTGCCGTGAATTTCCCGGCTCTTGGCTCGGAGCTTGTTGACCTGTGACTCTGCAATGTCAGCCCGCTCCTCAGCTTCCTCCAGCTCGTGCTGGATCTTGCGGAACTTGGAGAGGTTCACATTGGACAGCTCCTCCTGTGGGGGAAAGATAGTGAGTGGTGAGGAGCCCAAGGCAGGGGTTTCACTCCTGCAGCAACTCAGCCTTATGGAGCTGCAAATCTCCATCCCCCTCCCACCCCTCACACAACAGCCTCACACAGAGCTCCTCATCCTCCCCTTCTCAGGATCCTACTGGCAGAAGCTTCACCAGGACTACGTCACAACTGAGAATAAATTTCACCTCTTCAATTTATCATTTCTGTACTTACTCTCCCACTAATTCCTGCTCAATTGTCAGTGCAATTTACTGGTTTGGGAAGACCAGGAAGCCTTCTGCTGGCTATTAGCAGAGATTCAGGAACTTGTCAGTCAGTGGGTGTCGCCCCTGGGTTTGTTTACTCTGGCCTTCTCTGTGAAACAGGCTGCAGAACTTCTCTTAATGAGTGTCCCTGACTGCAGGGTGCCCAGAGCTCACCAAGGCCTCACCAAAACAGCGTGGCCAAAACAGCTGTGTCTTGGGAGTTACTTTCATACTTCTCTCCTGGTATTCAGCCTCATTCAGTGTGTGTCCTGCCCCAATGGAATGTTTGCCTTTTCTCCAATCAGTACTTACAGCCTCCTCAGCTTGTCTCTTGTAGGATTTCACTTTCGTTTGCAGCTTGTCCACCAGATCCTGCAGCCTGAGAATATTCTTCCTGTCTTCCTCAGACTAAAAGGTTTGGCAAATGGGAAGGAGAGTCAATTCTGGGTTCTGCATCACATGATGCAGATCAATTAACAATTGCCCTTGGGGATGATTACCAATTACCCTTGGGGATTAACAAGGTTAACAATTGCACTTGGGGATGGTGTGGGTAAAATGTGACTAGCTGTGAGAAAGCCCTGGGAGAGCAGGAGAGCTCGTGCCTTACCTGGTAGGTGAGTTCCTTCACCCTGCGCTCGTACTTGCGCACGCCCTTCACGGCTTCAGCGCTGCGCTTCTGCTCAGCATCAACCTCCCCTTCCAGCTCCCGCACCTGCAAGGACAAGCCCATCCCTGCAGCTGCCCTGACAATGGCTCTCCAAGGAGAGCCACGCTCACTCAGGCACAGCCCCAGCCCTACACACCCTGGCCTCCAGCTTCTGGATCTGCTTCTTGCCTCCCTTCAGTGCCAGCTGCTCGGCCTCTTCCAGACGGTGCTGCAGGTCCTTCACTGTCTGGTCCAGGTTCTTCTTCATCCTCTCCAGGTGGGCACTGGTGTCCTGCTCCTTCTTCAGCTCCTCTGCCATCATGGCCGCCTGATCAGAGCAAAGGGTCAAAGCCATTTTGGGGCTAGAGATATTTTGAGGAGAGTACATTCATCGTCAGCAATGCTAGGAGTGTCCAACTCACATCAGTGATGGCCTTCTTGGCCTTCTCCTCAGCATTGCGAGCTTCCTGGATGGTATCCTCCATTTCACTCTGGATCTGGGCAATGTCTGTTTCCAGCTTCTTCTTGGTGTTGATCAGGCTGGTGTTCTGTTGAACAACAAAATTTTGTGCAGTTATTCCCAAAAGAGAGAAGTTACTTAAGGAATTTACTGTTTCAATGTAAAGTTATCCTCTAAATATCTATATATCTGCATTTTCCTGATGTATCTTGTCAGGTTATATACAGCAAGATAGCAGGGAATTACTGAAATTTGAAACAGCTCTTCTAACTGCTCATCAATCCTACTCATTTTGCCATAATCCATTACAAGTGTAATAATTCTGGTTCAGAAAAAATACTTTATTACAAGAGTTGATTTAGGAATTTACACTGAAGAAAATCTGTAAAGCAAAAAAATTTCCCATGAGATTTTGAATCTAACCTGAGTGTGGAGGAGCTGAACTCTCTCACTTGCATCCAGGAGCTCCTGCTCAGCCAATTTCCTCGACCGCTCCGTCTGCTCCAGGGCTGCCCGGAGCTCCTCAATTTCAGCCTGCAGCAGGTTTGCTCTGCGCTCCACCATGGCCACCTGCTCCTTCAGGTCATCCTGTGTCCTCAGAGCATCATCCAGATGGATCTGGGTGTCCTGTAGAGAATAAAGAGAAATTATAAGGCAAAGAATAAAGAGAAATAATAAGATGACACAGTACTGTTGCACAATGGCAATTGCCACCATTCCCATAATTATTATGGTAGTATAATATATATATTTATAGGAATATATTTATATGTGGACATATTGTCCTCTCTATGCAGAGTATCTTAGAAAAGTCAGTTGGAGGTTGATTCATGTGAATCTGGGACAGCTGAAAAGTAAAGTCAAGTCTCTGAATATTAGGAGAGTGGACTTGAGTTTTTCAAGGAATTCCTGGATGGAACCCCCTTGAGAAACTCCCCTCAGGAATAAAGAAACAAAAAAAAAGAGTTAAGAATATTTTTTTCTGGAGTGAAGAAGTTCTCATTTCACATGTGAAAGCAATCAGGCAAGAGAGGCAGAAGATCAGCATGGCTGAGCAAGGACCTTCAGGTCAACCTGAAGTGCAAGAAGGAAATGCATTGGTGGTGGAACAAGCACCAAATAAGTCTTCAGAAGAATATAGAGATGCATATTCTGGGATGTGTGAGGGTAGGATTATGAAAGCCAAGGCAGAGTTGGAGCTGAATTCCTGTTTTGCGTGGCCTCACATTGAGTATTGCATCCAACTCTGAGCTCTTCAATTAAAGAGAGTTATTAAGGAACTAGAATGCATCTAGACTAGAGCAACGCCAGTATTGGACAAAGTAAAACGCACAATGCACATTCTCAGTATAACATACCTTGAGCACTCCCTGAGTGTTTCTCAGGTTCTTCTGTGCCTCTGCAGCCACACGATTGGCATGGCTCAGCTGGATCTCCATTTCATTCAGGTCTCCCTCCATCTTCTTCTTCAGCCTCAGGGCTTCATTCCTGCTCCTGATCTCAGCATCCAGGGTGCTCTGCATGGACTCTACAATTCTGAGGTGGTTTCTCTTCATCTGGTCAATCTCCTCATCTTTCTCTGCTATCTTCCTGTCAATCTCAGCCTTCACTTGGTTGAGCTCAAGCTGCAGGCGCAGGATCTTCCCCTCCTCATGTTCCAGGGAGGCCTGGAAAAGTGGATACAAACGTTGATAAAATAAAAAATATTTTCAGAAATCTTAGTTGCACTCCCCAGCTAGAAGAGAGGACAACCCAGACCTTTTCAGCCCTATTTTCGCATTTATTTACTGCAGATGCCAGTGGTTCTGGTCACGTACCTCAGCTTCCTCCAGAGCAGCCTGGATTTCAGATTTCTCCTGCTCAATCTGCTTCTTCACTTTCTCCAGCTCATGAATTGCCTTTCCTCCCTCCGCAATCTGCTCCGTGAGGTCGGAAATCTCCTCTAAAAGGAAGAGAGAAAAGCACCGTGGTCAGGCAGAGAGCTGAATGGAGAAAGGCTCTGGTGCATCAAGGTGCCAGGCAAGATCTTACCCCTGCAGGTCCAGAGTTGTTAAGTGTGGCAGAGAGACAAGTTTGTAAGAAAGGCCAGGGAGGAGCAGAGGCCCAGGGACTTACGCTGCAAGTTCTTGTTCTCCCGCTTCATTGTTTCCAGGTGGTCCAAGGACTCCTCATAGGCATTCTTCATCTTGAACAGCTCCGTGCTGAGAGAGCGCGACTCCTTCTGCGAGGCCTCCAGCTCAGCCTGAGTTTCCTCATACTTCTGCTTCCATTCTGCCAGGATCTGAAGAGAAACAGGGTGTGACTAAGGCTCTGGCCATCACGGGGCCATGCTCTTGCCAGGGGTGCTGGTGCTGAAGGCCAAAAGACCTTGTCAAAGTTCTTCTGCTTCTTATCCAGAGCAGCACAGGCAGCATTGGATCTCTCCACATCAATCATCAGGTCCTCCACTTCATTCTGCAGCCTCTGCTTTGTCTTTTCCAGAGAGGCACATTTGGCATTGACCGCCTCAACATGTTCCTCTGCATCCTGCAGACGCTGGGCCAGCTTCTTCCTGGGAGGAGACAAGCACATTTGCACATTAGAGCTTGGAAGGTTTTCAGTTCTATTCTGTTGTGAGACAGAATTGATCACTTTAAGGGTTGACAGTTGATCATTTTAAGGGTTTTGAACTGAGAACTTTTCACAAATGTGTAGGGATCTATCCTTTTCTGTGTCCTATCACCTATTAGGCCAGGCTCAGCACTTCTAGTCCTAAAGCCTATATTTTCCCATCCTTTCTACACATTTTCCTCTGCCTTCCTCTCTCCCCTTTTTTTTACAAATCTATATCCTTTCCTTCATCCAATTCTTGTCTTAATCCACTCCCAGAGATTCCAATTTCTGTTGAACAGCCTCCATTTTTTCCAGTCCTGCTGGAGCCTCCATTTCCCATCCTGCTTCCCCACGTACTTGGCCTCCTCGAGCTCCTCCGTGCGCTGAATCGCGTCCGTCTCATATTTGGTTCTCCACTGGGCCACTTCACTGTTGGCCTTGGACAGGGCTCGCTGCAGCTCCCCCTTGGCCTCCTGCTCCTCCTCATATTGTTCCCGGAGCAAGTCACAGTCGTGGCGAGCGGACTGCAGGGCGTGGGCCAGGGCGTTCTTGGCCTAGATAGAGAGTGGGGATGTGTCAAGGAGCAGTAATATTTCATGAAATCTCTTCCAATGAATTAATTTCACACTACAAACATGAGTGCTCGAGGAGTGTTTGCAATGAAGGACAGATGTAAGCCTGGGGACAAAATCTATTAATCAAACTTATTACAGAAACAAAAGTCTTCCCCCAGGATGGCTTGTGCTAAGCAGATCCTGTCCCCACAAGGCAGTGTGAAGTTACAAGTGTTGTCAGTGGCCCTGGTAAGAAATCAGGGATAACCTTAATTTCTTCCTCTAGATGCCTCTTGAGTTCCTCAATCTGTTGGGTGAAAGCCTGTTTGCCTCTTGACAGCTGAGAAATCAGAGCATCTTTCTCATCTACCTGGCGTGAAAATTCACCTGAGGAAGCACATAAATAAGAAGATATTCTAATTGTCATTTATGACCGAAACAAGCTGGTTTAGGAGTCCTGCCAGAACACATGGGAGCCTCTCTAACCTGACTCTGTCTGCAGACGAGCTCTTTGAGCATTAAGGTCATTGATCATGCGCTGATGTTCTTCTTCCTTGCTCTTAATCTCACTCAGCTGATCTTCCAGAGTGCGGCACATCTTCTCCAGGTTGGCCTGTGGAGATCACAGAGAATGAAAGAAGATTAGTATATGGATTCATTCTTATTATGAACAGGAGGATTCTAACCAGAAAAAAGTGAACAGACTTGCACATTATAGACTGTTCCTTGGAGTTAGAATGCTAGAAACATGTTCCATGCAGAAACAAGAATTAGATGATAATCTGTCCATAATTTTAAAGGATATACTTCAACATTATTTATATTTATGTTTTTTTCATATTTTTCCATACCTTGGCTTTAGAGACAGACTCCATGTTACTGGCCAAGTCATCAATCTCCATCTTCATCTCACTCTTCTCCTTCTCCAGCTTCTGCTTCACGCGTTGCAGGTTGTCGATCTGCTCGCCCAGCTCAGCTGTGCTGTCCGCGTGCTTCTTGCGCAGGGCGGCAGCCGTGGCTTCGTGCTGCAGCGTGGCCTCTTCCAGGTCACGGCGCATCTTCTGGAATTCTGCCTCACGCTTCTTGTTCATCTCAATCTGAGCTGCTGTGGCCCCTCCTGCTTCTTCCAGGCGCTCGCTGATCTCCTCCAGCTCCCTGGACAGGTCAGCGCGATGCTTCTCTGCTTTAGCGCGAGAGGTTCGCTCTGCCTCAATTTCCTCCTCCAGCTCCTCAATGCGGGCCTGCAGAACAGCAGGGACCCTTGATAGCCGTGCCCTCCTCCTGCCTGAGCTGAGCCTGAGCAAGGCAGGGGAAGGAACAGACACTTGCCTGCAGCTCCTTGATCTTCTTCTGAAGTTGCATGCCCAGAGCCTGTTCATCCTCGATCTTGCCCTGGATCTGGCTGATTTCAAAGTCTTTCCTTTGGGCCAAGTGAACCATGTTAGAGCTCAAAGAAAATAGACAGGTGCTGCAGCCAAGCACTCAGGTGCCCCAGAGTCACACTTACTTCTTCAGTTTCTCATCCAGCTGCTGCTTATCATTCTCCAAATCCATGATGCTGTCCTGGGCCAGCTTCAGGTCTCCTTCCAGTTTCCTCTTGGCTCTCTCCAGGTCCATGCGCAGTTTCTTCTCTTGCTCCAGGGACCCTTCCAGCTGAACACAACAAGACCATCAGGCCTCTGCCAGCCAGCTTGGACTCCATACCTGTCCTGTTCCTGCTCTATGTCTGTGTGCTTACATCATCCACTTGCTGTTCCAGCTTGGTCTTGGCTTTGGTCAGAGTATTGACTTTGTCTTCCTCTGCCTGCAGGTCATCCAGAGTCTGCTGATGTGCCTCTTGGAGGGCTTTCTTCTCTTTTGTCAGCTTGGCAATGGTCTCGTCCAAGGCTGCCATCTCCTCGGTGAGGTTTTTCACCTACAAATGTAAGCATGTTTTAAAATTTGAAAGAAAACATGTTCACTGGTTTTGTGTTTCATTCATCTCTTGGATGCTCAGAGAAGCCCAGCTCAAGATTTTACAAAGTCAGCATGTCTTTTGGTAAGTTGCCTCTTACTCCAAGACTGTGTAATTTCCTGAGCCTTTATGTAACTGCCAATGTGTACCTTGTTTTCAGTGGCATGTTTTTCCTTCTCCACCTTGGCCAGTGTTAGCTCAAGGTCATCAATATCTTTCTTCAGCTCTGAACATTCATCCTCCAATTTCCTCTTTTTGGCTGTCAGTTCAGCATTAATTTCTTCTTCATCCTCAGCCCTTTCAGTCACCTCCTTGACTTTGGCTTCCAGTTGGATTTTGGTTTTGATGAGCTGGTCACACCTTTCCTCAGCATCAGCCAAAGCATCTGCTTCCTGTTAGGAAAATACAAGAAATATATTTTAGTACTGAAGGAACCCATGTGAATTGGCAAGACTTTCAGAATTACTTTTGGGGAAAAACACACTGTGCTATTGCATTGGAAACTACAGATCTAGAAAAAGCCTTTAGTTAGTTTATTTGTTCTACCTTTTGCATCTTTAATACAGCTCTATTTAGCTACATTTCATTTCAATATATTTATTTTGGGTATATCAGAAAGTCACTGAGATTTAACTGATGTTTTCCTTTTCTCCTTTAGAAAGTGATTATGTCTTATTATGTACTAAATTCAAATTTATGTGGAAGTGTTGAGAAATGTCAATAACTCTACCTCCAAGGAAATATTTGAAACTCCCATTAGTAGGTTTATACTCAGCCAGTGGTGTCAGTGGACAATAGAATAAGATTGATCATTCCCTAAAACAGACATTTCTACTCAAGGGCATTGCCAAATTGTTTTTTTTGCCTCTGGGAGGCCAAAAGACATTTGAGACAGAGGTGGAGATGATGCTTGTGCTCTAAGTTGTAATGGTAATCTGTGTTTTCTGGGAGTAGTAGGTGCAGGAGGTGAGGTGAGATCTGCTGTAAGAAATGGCAACCAGCTCTTCATTTTGACAACTGAGCTAAGGCAGAGTAGTAGACCAGTCAAGCTACTGTCTCTGCTCCACTAGATACACTACAGTGATTACAGTAAGGCTTATGTCTCACATAATGTCTCTCATATGGCTTTATGAACTGACACATGTAGGTATGAAGACTAAAAACTCATACTTTTTAAACTCCAGCTTACAACAGTAAGATTAAGCGGAGAAAGAATTTGGCGTTAATTTTACTTTTAGTTATATGGTATTAGGCTTAAAGTATTTTAGAAACCTTAGTATGAAATTTGAGAGTTCTCTGTGAGGAAAGAAGAGTTAGATCTTATTTACTTATAAAAGTATAGAAAAATGCTACTTACAGCCTGCACTTGGAGCTGCAGGTCATTTTTCTCCTTCATTAGAGAGGCCATTTTCTCCTCAAGCTCCTTCCGCTTTGCCTCAGACTTCGCAAGCTCTTCCTTGGTTTTCTCAAACTCTTCCTTCATGTTGGCCATCTCCTTCTCAGACTCTGCACTCTTCAGCAAGGGCTTGATCTTGAAGAACAGCTTCATCCATGGCCAGTGCTTCACATTCATGAATGCACGAATGTTGTACTGGATGCAGAAGATGGACTCCCTGAGGCATAATTAAAAAATGCAATGAATATTCTCAGTCTGGTGAGTGTTAACACTTTCCCATGAGCAAAATGACTTTAACTGAAGAAGAGCAAGGTGTACCTGCGCTCTACCATTCTCTGGTACTCCACCCTCATCAGGAAGCCCCTGCACCTGGCCTGGGTGCGGGTGATGAGCTGTGCCAGCTTCTCATCCCTCATCTCCTCCAGGATCCCTATCAGCCCAGCTTTGAAGAACACCTTGAGAGAGGCAATGTTGCAGCACATCACTGTCAGGTAGAGAGAACAAAGTCCAGGCAAGCAGCGAATGGGGGTGTTGGTACCTTGGTGTGTCCAAATTTGTACTGGGTGTGGTCCACATCAATTGAACTAAGAAGCTTCTCAGAAGCCTTCTTGCTATCGATGAACTGTCCCTCAGGGATGGCACTTGCATTAAGCACCTTGTATCTGTGGAATCAGAAGATATGGTTATTTTTTTCTGAGCAACACACACTAGCCACGAAACCCCACCAGCTCTTTTTTTTTTTTAAATTTGAACACAGCTTAAATGGACCCATGGCCCCAAACATTGCTTTTGATGATGCTGACAAGAGCAGAGCTCTCACCTTTGTTTGAAGTCAGCATAGAGGACTCTGCTGGGGAAGCCTTTCCTGCAGATCCTGATCCCTTCCAGCACGCCGTTACAGCGCAGCTGGTGCAGCACCAGCTCGTGCTCCATGGCACCTGGCAATGCAGAGCACAAATGAGGGGCACAGCTTGCAGAGCAGAGGGGAATGGATGTTTCAGAGCAAAGATCTTTCTGCTTGGGGTTCTTACCAGGTGTTTTAGTCTCGTTGGGGATGATGCAGCGCACAAAATGGGGGTGAGTGCTCCGCAGGTTGGTCATCAGCTTGTTGAGATTCTCCTGTGGGATCATGCATAGTAGTTCAGATAAAAGAAATTTACTTTTGCATACTTTGTACCTAGATGCCAAGGAACTAATATAATAAATAATAGAGGAAGCTTTCAAATTCAATGTTTAGATTTAATGAAGCCTTTTATATACTTTTTATTGAAAAGTATTCCATTTTAAAGAAATGTAGAAAATTTTCCACGTTATTTTGGAAGAAGAAAAACACTACTCTATAAATATTTTAACACAAACCTTTTTGGGATAAATATTGGTATTTATATAACATGACAGATTCTGAAAAATATTTTTTACAAAAAATTGGAGTGAACTTTTATAAGAAATTCAGAGAGCCAAATGATGACTGAATCCTAAATTTGAACACAAAATCACTATGAAATGCACTTCATACTTAGTATCACTTCTTTAGAAAACCATTGCCAGAATATAAACCTGAGTGTATTTAGCTCATTTTTGACATTATGTTCATGTCACTCTGTAGAAAATTAATCCATACTTTACCCGGAAAAGAGCTGAGACAGTCTGGAAAGAAGAACCCTTCTTCTTGCCTCCCTTCTTGCCGCCACCACCACCACCACTAGCCTCTTAAAATTAAAAAAAAAAAAAAAAGTTTTTCAATATAACCATATAATTGTTTTATTGTATATTTACATATCCCAATTGTTGAAAAAGAAAATTTAGAAAAATAACCTGCTTCTGCTCCACCATAAGAAGCAAAAAGTAAAGCCAATGTCTTCACAGATGATTTCTGGTACAGCCCAATGACAGTTTCATTCAGAGGGTCCTTGTTCTTCTCCAGCCACCCAGTGATGTTGTAGTCCACTGTGCCAGCATAGTGCACCAGGGAGAAGTGG
Organism: Passer domesticus; assembly: GCF_036417665.1. Classification (NCBI taxonomy): domain Eukaryota; kingdom Metazoa; phylum Chordata; class Aves; order Passeriformes; family Passeridae; genus Passer; species Passer domesticus. Next base: position 10,763,506 of record NC_087493.1, read on the forward strand.
GCCTCAGCCTTGCCTTTGCCAGGCTTGGGCTTCTGGAAGTTGCTGGACTTGCCCAGGTGCTGGTCATAGAGCTTGTTCTTGAAAGAGGTGTCAGTTGCCTTGGGGAACATGCACTCCTCTTCCAGGATGGAGAAAATGCCCATGGGCTGGAAGATAGTTCAAAAAACAAGAGAGAATGCCTGTAGAATATATGATTATGGCTTGGTCTCAAAGGGAATAAAGTAGTAAAAGACACAAAGCTGAAAAACAAACTTTGCCATGTAGAAAATTTATTTCTAAAAAGTGAGTTTAAAAGATTCACCGGCTTGAATTACACTTTGGCATTGTGATTTGGAATGTTTTCTATGTCAAAGACCATGTTAAAATTCATGAGGAGAAAGAATATATTTTAAAGTGTTTTTCACAAATGTGTCCATGGCATATTTACTTGTGTTTTTGAATTTTCAATCAGTGCCCTAAATTATAAGGAACTACAAGAAATCTCTGTTTCTTCCTCTCAGAGGTCAGGCACTGTATTTGGTTTGCTGTGTACCATACAGAACCATTACAGATAACTGTACAAATAAACATACAGTTATCTATTTCCAGATAAGTTTATTTCAGAACCTTAAGAAAATGTTTTAATTATACTTTGGAAACTGCCCTGTGTTTTTGAAGGTAATATCCCTTAGCCAAGCAAATGGAGATAGCTTTCATGCAGAGAATGTGTGAGAATTCCTTCTATAATTTTCGGTGGACGTTGTAATATCTCTATTGCCTAATTAGCAACAGTATAGGTCAAGTCGTATTTCCACAATTAAAACCGAGTACAAGAATCCAACCGTTGAAAATTTAAAACAATGGGTTCTTGAAAATGGAAGACATCTTGAATTAAAAACATACCTTCTCAATGAGCTCAATACAGGCAGCCAGGTCCATCCCAAAATCAATGAATGTCCATTCAATCCCCTCCTTCTTGTACTCCTCCTGCTCCAGCACGAACATGTGGTGGTTGAAGAACTGTTGCAGTTTCTCATTGGTGAAGTTGATGCACAGCTGCTCCAGGCTGTTGAACTGCTCAGTGGAAAAAAACCACAACAACCAGCCCTCATTAATATGCCCAGTTCTTCATCATTCTCCACCACCCTTTATAAATCTCCCCAGTTAGAATACAGCTGTATTATCATTACCACACCATAACAGAAGAACCCATATACAGCTCCAGAAAGAAATAGCTACATAATGAAAAAGAGGGATTTTTTTCAGAGTAGATTTTTTTGGTGACTCTCCTAAGATTAATCAAATACTTTGGCATTTTTTTATTCAGCAAACAACGTGAGTGCATGCTTTTGTCTCCAAATTGAAAACCCTTGATATCTCTGATTAGACACCTAACTATTTGTTTCTTGGTTCTTTCAACATTTTGAACATCTTTAACTCATTATATATTTGCCAATGCATCTCCTAGCTCTGCTCCAGAAGCTCTTTTACGAATTTATTGGAATTCTTTTGGCTTATTTAATCCTTAACATTAAGCTCAAACTGTTGTAATATTACAATGTATAAAATTCTATTTGCTGCTTCTGCACAAACAACATGACTCTGTGCTTGTACTGATGGAGCTTTTGAGGATTTTGTTTTCTTGTAGAAAAGAAAATTACTGGGTTTTTTTCTGCATAAAATTGCAAATTACTAGTGTGTTAAACTTTCAGAGGAATATTACTTGCAAGTCCTGTGATCTAAGAATCCTTCCCTTCAAGAGCAGCTGTTAACCCTGGAATCCTTACATCAAAGATCTCAAAGCCAGCAATGTCCAGCACACCAATGAAGTACTGCCTGGGCTGCTTGGTGTCCAGCTGTTCGTTGATGCGAACAACCATCCACAGGAACATCTTCTCATAGACAGCCTTTGCCAGGGCACCCACTGAATTGTATACCTAAACCAAAGGAGAATGGAGCAGAAGGAAAATAGTACCCCAAGGGAGAGAGTAAATCAAGTCAGAGGTTCCCAGTCACCATGTGGCTGTTGTTACCTGCTGCACAGTTTGGCCCTTGGTGACGTATTCATTCCCCACCTTGACTCGGGGGTAGCAGAGGGCCTTGAGCAGGTCTGCTGAGTTCAGACCCATCAGGTAGGCAGCCTTGTCAGCAACTAAATAAAAGGACAAGGACATAGAAAAATTAGGGCTACCAAGCATGCAGCACTTTGAGTGATGAACCCTTCCCAAAACAGCTGCAATATTTAATGTTCTTGTGATCGAATTTTTCTTACTAGCTCTCAGGGCAACCATGACATTATTATTCAATTGAAATCATCTTTGCATTGAATGTTTTACAGACCAGTACATCTAAAGGTTATTTGTGTCTTTAAGAATCTTCACAGAAACATGTAGAAACAATGTATTTATTAAAAATTATTCCTGGAATTCATGAGTAGCTTTGCCATAAAAAGTGATTCATGAAGTAGAAGTTCTATAACGGAATATAATGCCTTTATTTTCTTGAACTATCAAGCAGAAAAAATTTTTTTTAAAAAAATATTTTCTTTCTCAGTGGGTCTAAGCACACTGAGCAAGTTACGCTAATTCCGAATGGTAGCTCAGGTGAGAGTTTTGGACATATATGCAATTGGTAGTGCAGATAATAATGAGCAGTAAATGAAGAAAGAATGCATTTTGGATGGGAGTTTCATACCTATATACCTTCTCACCTAAACACATTTCTACTCCATCTTCCAAATACTGGTTTATTATTGCCAGTTCTATTGTCAGCCATAGATTTTGCTGATACCTTCGGTGCCATCAGGCTCTGCCTGCTCCTCTCGTTGCTTCTGCTTGAACTTCAGGTTCCCATAGTGCATGACAGCCCCTGTCAGCTTGTAGATGGCTGTTTTCTCATCAGCACTGAAGCCCAGGATGTCAATGGCACTCTGAAAAAGGAACAATAAAATGAACAGTTTTGCCTGGGAGATGACAATAGTTACAGTACTCTGAATTGCTACTTACATCTGTAGCCATCAGCTCCTCCTGGTCGTTAATGCTGGCAACAGTGATCTCGCCTTGACTCACAAATTGGTAGTCATAGGGGTTGGTGGTAATAAGGAGCATGTCTGAAAATAAGATGGGTCATGTAAGCTTAGTTTAGTCAAGCAAGTAATAGTGTGAGCAGATATTCAGCAATCTTCCTCCAAGTTAGTAATTCTTCCTACCAATTAGCTCTGGCTTCTTGTTGGACATGATCTGATAAAAGATGTGGTAGCTCCTTTCCGCCTTGAGCTGGAAAGTGACTCTGGACTTCTCCAGCAGATCTGGAGGGGAAATTTAGTTAGAAACAAGAAGAAACAGCAAAAGGAAAAAAAAAAAAAAAAGAAGAGGTGATGGGAAGAAATCAGGGAAGGCAGTATAGATGGTGGGGTGAAAATATGTTGTATGGATAGAGGGGGGAATGGATGAATTGTGAACTGCTGTGAAGTGTCTTACATGTTTCAATATCTGCAGAAGCCAGTTTTCCTGTGGCACCGAAATGAATTCTGATGAATTTGCCCTTTAAAGGAATAAGTGTTTTAAGATTCACAACATAGAACGTATATATTAAATGAAGAAGTTGGCATAAGTTTTCTACTTAGAGACATTTTCTTAAAATCTCCATATTTCCACCTCTAACATAAATTTATCTTTTTTCGTTTTTGAGCATGAAAATAATACAGCAAAACTGTATTTTAAAAATGCTGAGTGTACAAATGAGAAAGAATGTGTTAAATTCATTCAACAAATTAGTCTAACTATATCCTCCACACAGAGAGCAGTTTCCTTAATGATTAAGAAATATCAATTTAAATAGTTGAGCTGCTTAAATCTGAATTGTGATCTAATGACAACTTTAGTTCTGATTAATTAAATCTGAAATATAGCAAATATATTATTCAATTAGAAGTTTCTTTCTCTTTCTTTCTTTCTTTCTTTCTTTCTTTCTTTCTTTCTTTCTTTCTTTCTTTCTTTCTTTCTTATCGCTCCTTGCCTCATTCCTGTTTTTCCTGAAATTTTGTCTGTCTCTTATAAAATTAATAGAAATGTAAGTAAAAATAAACAGAGCTATTTTTTAACATTACAGTATGTTCTAGGAAAAACACCACATGACATAGTATTTTTATTTGCATTTTAATGTAAAACAGAATTAATTTGTCTGTTGTGAAATCTGGAGAATGATCTTTAGGATAAGTGGCAAAGCCATGGTAAGAAAATCCAGTTTTACTCTTGGAAACATGATGGCTGAACTACAGAAAAGAATGACTGGCATAAACTCCTGTTTACTATGTTGCACGAATTATTTTGTTAAGCAACTCACAAAGCGTGAGGAGTTGTCGTTCCTCACGGTCTTGGCGTTTCCAAAGGCCTCCAGCAGGGGGTTGGCGCTGATGATTTGATCCTCAAGCGTTCCCTGCAGGGTGATAATTATTGCTAGTTTCCTTTCCAAATATCACGTCAGGAACAAAGGAAAACATTGATCCCAACACATATCTACTACTCTACCTGCATTTTGCCTGATGTTTGTTCTTCCTTTTTCTTCTCTCCACTGGCTGCAATTGTTGCAAAGTACTGGATGACACGCTTGGTGTTCACAGTCTTCCCGGCCCCGGATTCTCCGCTGCCAAAGCCAAGAGAGAAGCAGAGGGTGTGTGGTCAGGCAGGAGGTGCCCTGGCACCGGGCAGCCCTGCAGGGACCCGCGCAGGGGGTGTACGTACGTGATCAGGATGGACTGGTTCTCCCGATCTGTGAACAAGGCAGAAACACAGTACTTAAAGCTCAGTCAACAACAGAGAAAAATGAAACGTGGTCAGGTAAGTCTAATGTTTTGCCTGACATCAGCTTTACATAAACAAGAAAACCTTTCCAAAGCACATCACTGAGTACAGAGGTGCCTTTCAGTTAAAACAGCAGAAATAATGCTATGAAGATAGTAAACTCCAAGAGATGTGTGTGTCAGGTCCAAGAAAGCTTTCAAAAACCCTCTTCACTTTGCTGAGATAGGGTATCCCTTCAGAGAATTTAATGGTCCAATGTCTCTGAGACACTCACCAGTCAGCATGAACTGATAGGCGTTGTCAGAGATGGAGAAGATATGTGGAGGGGCCTCCTGGCGCTTCTTGCCTCGGTAGGCCAACACCACCTCGGGGTTGTACACCGGCAGCCACTTGTAGGGGTTGACAGTGACGCAGAAGAGACCCGAGTAGGTCTGCAAGGAAGGGACACAGCACCTTGGCTTCCCCTGAGCCTGGCCCAGCAGCTCCTGGGGCTGCCCAGAGGAAGCTGCTGCTGCCACTTACGTAGATCATCCAGGCTGCGTAACGCTCTTTGAGGTTGTACAGCACAGCGGGTTCGTGCAGGTGGGTCATCATGGCCATGTCCTCGATTTTGTCATACTTGGGAGGGTTCATGGAGAAGATCTGGTCATCCTTCACGGTCAGGGTCTATCAGAGGAAGAAGGATACAGATGGCAGCTAAGAATCCAAAGTCCAGGGATTATATGTTTTCCTTCAGCCTTGTTTTTGACTCACCTCTCCCCCTTCAGTCTTGACAGTGACTTTGCCCGATTCCCTGCTCGTGATTGTCCCTTTCACAAAGGATTCCTTTGCATGTACCACGAAGACGGATGACTTGGCATCAAAAGGTTTGTTCTGGGCCTCAATTCTCTCCTTCTCTGACTTTCGGAGGTAAGGAGCCGCCTCCCCAAAGATGGCCATCTCAGCGTCCGAAGACATGGCTGCACTTTATGGAGGGGCTTGTCAGCAGTGAACACTGTGGAAGAGTAGATATGTTGCTCAAATTTGCCAGAAAGTAAGCACTTGTTAGGGGAAGGAAAGAGAAGTTGTGGAGAAAAAAGAAACTATATTAATACTGCCGGTAGTCTTTTGGAAGGAATTTTTACATTGGTGCAATTCAATATTTATGGAAAACATCAAAATTATATTTTGGGAGATTATTTGGCCTTTACTGAAATCACATATAAATATCTTTAGATACTATTTAGGCATTGTCCTATGGAATTAAGAACCTCAAAAATCCTTTCAACTGCTTAAGTACTCTTCAAATTAATCTGGAATTATTTTAATTCTCTTTTCTCACATTTGATAGCTTTTCACAAAGATCAGAATGCTCATACTCCACTGTCTGAACTGAAAACTCTGGCTTCTTAATGGCTCAGTTTCAGTATTTAGAAATTTTTTATAATTGTATTAATAATACAAGTTTCTCTAATTTTATAAACTGCTTGAATCCAGGCATAAATTGCAAGTTGACTGTTAAAAGATTAATGCTGTTCAAACCACACTGAGCTCCTTTTCTAGTAATTTCTTTTGTTTTTTAAAAATTAGTTGAATTTTAGAGAAAAACTAACTTCAATGATTTAAAGCTTTAATGAAGTATATAAAAAGAAGGAATTTTAATGCCTGAATTAATTTATTTGAAATATATTTTTCTTTCCCCTGCCCTGAGGGGGAAAAAAGCCACCAAAAAACAGACACTGGGCAGCTTAGGAAAACATTTAAATATCTCTTTCTGTATAGAGTTAGGTACCTGATATTTACATATCATTTAATCTTGTGTTTACTTTTACTAAAATGAGAAAACATAACATGGTAATTCTTTGTTTGTTTCTGGAGGAATGGCTAGTGGCTTCCAGAGGAGGGGTGCTGAGTCTTCCATTTCTTGTGAGGTAAAGAACAAGCAGAGCAGGGAACAAAGGGCAGCATTGCCTTTTAGAGAGGTGACAATCAGAGCTTAGTTTCTTATATTACAGCTCTTACTGCTTTAGTGATCCCATGACAAATTTCAGACAAAATATCTTATTACATATTCTGAAACAAAATGCTGAATTTTGCTGAATTTCAGCTACAACAGCAATGATGGGAAGGCAGTACACCCCTCTCCCTGTTAAGTCAGTTAAGCAGAAGAGAAGAAAGTCCCCATGGGGATTTTCTGGCCTGCCATGAGTAGTCAGAGACTTCAAAGACAGCTCCTTAATGAGTGGACCAGATGACCTTATGAGATCCCTTACAGCCTGGACTGTTTTATGATCCAATAATTCACCTGAAAACCATACCAATTTTCAGCACCCCACTACCTTATACTGTGACTACAGTGGACTTAAGAATATACAGTGAAGCAGTCAGCATTCACTCAACCATGCACACACACCACCCAAAAGGATCTGTCTCTGTCCCTAAGAATTAGTAAATCAGCTTCTTACCTCTCCTGACACCAGATGTGTGGCTTGTGGGCTGGCAGCTGGTCAGTGCTGTAAAACAGAAATGGCAGTTCCCAAATTGTGCTGCACAAAAATGAAGAGTGAAAACATGCAGGTGCCTTGAAAACAGATTTGTAATGGAGTCCCCTCCTGCACAGGAGCACCGGAGGCAGCAGGAATGTGGTGGCACATTAGGCTGCCATCCCTTCCTGGCAGCCTGCAGACCCCATCTCTTACCTTGGAGCTTTCTGTGGAGCCAGGGCAGACGTGTTGCAGGGACATTTTATACGATCTCGCCTGCAGATGCTACAGATGCCTCCTCTTTCTTCGGTCAAAAATATTTTGGCAAACCCTCTTTGGCTAAGCATTGTCTGGCAAACTGAACTAAGGGCATAATTGTCATTTGACATGACTAGATATAATTAGAAAATTTTGATGTCTTAGTGGCTATATGAATACATCTCCTATAAATAATGTGACAGGGGTGTTAAGGAGGGAATCTGGACTAGTCGAAGCACTTAAAGAACTTGGATTCAGGACTTATGGATTCTATTGCTGGCTTTCCCACCGACTCACTACACGACCTGAGATGGATTGCTTGGTATGTGTGTGCTGCAGCTACCCCAGCTGTACAATGGGAATGTCAGCTTTTATCTTTCCCTTGTGATGGTGTGAATCTTTTAAGAAATGCCTAAGAGGAATACATTAGGCAAGCCACTAAGGGGGAAGTAAGTATTACAAAAAGCATTTGGCGGATGTGCTGGTAAGATTCTGAAAGCTGAGGAACAATCTCTGTGATAGTGTGGCAGTGCTGGTGCCTGGAAGTCATAGACAGGGCAAGATAGTATAAGGGACAAAGATTTTGTCACAGAAATAAGAGGCTGGGGTGTACCTGAACTACTGAGATAAGTCTCAGAGAGAGACGTGAGGTCACTTCTGATACTTGAAGAGGAGCATACCTACATTAGTGCAGATACACCAATCTTTACACTTAAAATTGCAAAAGAAGTGGGAGATTCTCCGAGAAAGAATAATAAGCCTGTGCATGAATTTGTGCTAAGGCAAGTATCATAAGATATGCTGTGATTTCTGCTATGTAGATCAGTGCAGATCAACAATAGATGTTTCTTTCTTTTCTTGATGATCTTTTAATTAATCAGAAAGTATCCATATCCAGGACAGGACCTCAGTTGTTTCTTATATCTTTTTTCCAAGTTTGACCTGCCAATCTATACCATAAATAAAAGAAATTTTGAGGTAAAAATTTGGGCTTGTAGAAATCTATGCCATTTGAATACCCATCCCCTTTCAACAAAGAACATGAGGTTTGGTGTCGTTGGCAAACTTGCTGAGGATGCCCCTGAACCCACTGCTCCTGTTGGCTAAAGAGATATTAAACACCTCCGGCTTTGCTTCCCCTTTTACAGCAACTTCACCAGAGAGCCACGACTTCTTAAATATAATGGATAGTGGCTTAGCCATTTCCTCTGCCAGTTCCCTCAGGACCTGTGGATGGATCTTATCAGGTCCCATGGACTTGTGCACCTCTAAGTTCCTTAAATGGTCTCAAACCTGATCTTCTCCTACAGTGGGTGGTTCTTCATTCTCCCAGTTCCTGACTTTGCCTTCTGCAAATTGGATGATGTGGCTTAAGCATTTGCTGATAAACACAGAGGCAAAAACATCTTTGAGTACCTCAACTTTCTCTAGATCCCAGGTAATGACGTCATTTCTTCCACAGAAGGCCCAAATTTTCCTTTCTCTATATTGGCTCCTCTCACTTGAAGAAGTTACCACTAGTTCTGAAAGTTCTGGACCAGCTAGAGTGGTTCCAAAGAAGGGACAAGAACTGGAACACCCCTCCTATGAAAAAAAGCTGAGATGCTTCACAGAATCATAGAATCATTATGGTTGGAAAAAGCCTCCAAGATCACAGAATCCAATCTCTGACCAAACAGCACCACCACTCTCACTAAATCGCAGCATTAATTGCCATGTCCAGTTGTTAGGGTTGTTCAGCCTGGAGATGAGAAAGGTTCAAGGACGCCTTCAGAGGCCTTTCAATACTTAAAGGGGGTTTCTAAGAAAGATGGAGCAAGGAATTTAAAGCACAAGAAGCACTGGTTTTAAGCTGAAAAAATGTAGATTTCCGATAGATATAAGGCAGAAATAGTTTATGATGAACATGGTGAGACATGGGGATGGGATTCCCAGAGAAGTAACAAATGTGCCACTACTGGAGGCTGGGTTTGATGGGGTTCTGACCATTATCCTTGAGGTCTTCTCTTCTGCTGCCTTTCTGTTAAATCCTGCTCTCAGTGGCATGTAGCAAGCCTGTCTTATGCAGTGCTGTCAGGCTGGGACCTAAGGTAGCTTCTCACATGTGAGTCAGGCTGTGAGAAAGAATTCCTTCCTTGCTCCCTAATGTCCTCCAGTAGTCAGATGACATTTTCTCTAGCTGCAAATCACTCAAGTTTTATTTAGTCAAAGGCCAAGTGTGTTTGGTCAATGTTCCCAGGAGGACATAACTGTCACCAGTGTTATGTAGCTATATATTATATGTTATTCTGCTATATAGCTTTCCACAGCAATATAGCAGAATAGATCTATATGTATTCTTTGAGAAAAAAATTGTGAAGGAATTTCTGAAGTTATTGCAGTGAAGGTGAAGGAAAGATATACTCAATATGTAAAATTCCCAATTTTACTTCAGGAAAAAATACAGTATTGTGTACTTTTGGATATAACATCCACAACTATGATATGCAACAGTCCTACAATATCTAAATTTAAGTATATATGGATATTCACATCTAATTCTTACTGCTTTGCAACTTGCATGAGCAACATACTCTTTGCCAGTATATTTCACAGTCCTAAACTCAGGTGACACCCTCTATCATTACAAATTGAGTTACAGTGGTTTTCTGTATTTTCAAATATTCTGAATGTTTTTATTATGTTTTTACTGAATTGTATTCTAAAATTCAAATTATAGGTAGTTTTTTCCTGATGTGATTGTTTTATATTGTCCAAAGACTGCAAAAAAATCAAAATACATAATGATGAAGAATTTTTGTTTAGTTTATGGAGCCTCACACAATTTCTACACATTGAGTGAAATCGATTTAGAGAGAGTAGTAACAATTTAAACCTGATGATTTTTATATGCACTGAGGCATAATGACAAATTTAGGTAATTTTCAGTGTACAGAGAGAAGAATACAATTATCTATGCTCTACCAGGAAAGCTGAGGAAAATGCCTATGTACTGAGCTCCTCTAAAATACGATAAAATGTATGTCAGAAAAGAAACTGTCCTGCTGCCTTTTCCATAAGACACACATCTAGTGCAGCACTGACCTGTCTTCTCAATATGACCTTCAGGGGAGCCTTTCAGGGCTCTTTTTAGGTTACAGCAACAGCTGAGAAAAGAAGTCACTGATTCCCACTGCTGCCAGGACTTAATGGAAACTCAGCAGGGGATGGCTGGAGAATTCAATTTCTTCTTATGTGTTCTCTCTGATATTAATGTCTGCTGCTCTTTGCTCACCATTTGCAGGGTGATATATACCTGAACCCTTTTCCTTGTCCATCTCAAGTCTCTTTCCATGTACAAGCACAGAGGGAAATAACATCCTGCTGAGCTAGCACAGCAAAAGTTTGCAGTGCTGCAGTATTTGCTTCACAAGATCCAGGATCCAAGGTAGTGGGGATGATCTTGACAAGATATGTTAACAAAACTGAAATTCTTCAGTATATTTATTCCTGGTCTAGCTCTGGTCCTACTCAATAGCAGGTAACTTTTGAGAAGTGCAGCTGGGGCAGTACTATGTGTATTGAAGAACGTGGTCTTACATTTGAGTTAATTCAGAAAATTGAGGGTTGAGTGGAGAATTAGAAGTATATTAATGGTGTTCTGGCATGCTCTGTCCACCTGAGTAGCAAGGAGAGTCATAGTCCCAAAGATGTATCATATGACAGAAATCGTGCCTTCTCAGTAGTTAGTGCTGTAAACATGCTCCTGCAATGCCAGCATCTCACCAGGAATGGGAAGTCCTATTTCTTTCAAAAGCAGGTGATAATTTAGAGACAGCTTAACTAATAGCTTGGGAGCACTTCAGCCTCGCGTCTTGTAGGAAACATTCAACTCTCTGATGAACTCAAGGACTGATTAAATTCCAACAATCTATAGCTAGATATATTTCATTATGGAGTGAGATTTAAATTATGATGGTTTCAATATCAGAACAAAGTAACAGGATAATTAAATAGCTGGAATGAAAAGCTGAATTCATGTGTCCAGATTTATCTTATTTGACACTGTGTGATTGAGTGATGCTGAAGTCATCATCACTTCCCTATAACCTTCAACAAAGCAGGACGACAAAAGGTATGGGCAGGCAGCATAATATCTGTTCACTCTAAGCATGATAGAGGGAAAAGTCATTACTCTGAGTGTTTCTAACTACCACATAATTGCATTGCAAACTACTAGAAAAACTTTCAATATAAAAAGACATTTCAATGTCTTAGTTGTTTTGGTGGACTGTCATTACTCCTCACAAATCTGGTTGTCTTGATCTAGCAAATCACAGCTGACAGCTCCTGAAAGAGGACAGGGACAGCTTCCACTACCCCAGGCTGCTCTAAGCCCCCTCCAACTTGGCCTTACACACTTCCAGGGATCCAGGGGCAGCCACAGCTTCTCTGAGCAGCCTGTGCCAGGGCCTGCCCACCCTCACAGGGAAGAATTTCTCTCTAATGTCTAATACATAATTCTTTTTTCAGTTTAAGTCTGTTATCTCTTGTCCTAGTGGAGAAAAGTCCATTTCACGCTGCCTTTCCTAGAACACTGCCTCGTGCCAGGGAACATCTGCAGACAGGGGAAGCCAATCACTTATACTGATAAATCATTAGCAAATTTCTTGTCAAGCTTTTGACCTGTGCCAAGAACTCATCTCCTAAACTGATTTAAAGGCATAACTGGACAGCTGGCATTTTCTGGGACCCTTCCCAATACAGTCTGCATCCAGCCTCACCATGCTTGATACAGAAATAGTTTACTTCTATAAGCACAAACAGTTCCATGCCAATTGGCCTAAGTTCCTGGACATGTTTAATTTACTAGTGGAGCTGCAGTGTTACTCTGGAGGAGCAACAGCAGTATCTATCCTTGGGAAAGGAAGGACCTGCTGGAAAAAGCAACAACACCTTGATGAAAAAAAGGGAATTAAAATCCATTGTGCCTCTATTAACTTTCTGCCAATGCTTCCATCCCTTCAGGGCTGGGCTCCACTACAGCTGGATGCAAAACACAGAGGAGTCAAAAAAGAAGAGGCAGACTGAGGGTAGACTCCAGCTACAGGCTGGAGTCCAGACTACAGCTACTGCACAGTAGCAAGGAGGGGGCAAGGATCTGCAGTGCTGAAATTCCTGTGGAAGAGGGAGGATTTTATTGTGCTGAAAATAAATCCTTCTTGAGAGGAAGACGGGGCAGCTGCCTCACCCTTTGCCAGCTCTTAACCATGGCTTCCCCTGCCCTGTGTTCTGGGAATTCAGGAGCAGGAATTACAGCAAGGCAGCGGAGTCAAGTGGGAAAGTGGAGGCATCTCAACATTACTAGTCTGTAGCCCTTTAGGACACCTCCTAAGCCCCCATCCATGTTTTTATCTTGGCACCATTCAGCTCACAAACTAGAAACTTGACTTGAGTGTGTGGATGAGGAGATAGAGGTGGAAATAACAAATTATATTAAATACCTTGCTGAATACCCTGAGGCTGTGTAAAGTGTTTTCACAGTGTATCTTGCAGGCATCTCATTTGGAAGCTGAGGATGGGCTGGACAAATGGGTGGTTGTAACCTTTGAAAATTGTGTGAACTGTCTCAACTGTTCAATCAGCAGCTAATTAGTAGCTGGCTGGCAGTAGCTAATGAGAGCAATACCTCTGTGGCTCACAAGGAGTCTTATCTTTCAAAATCTCCATCAGAGCCCTGTGAGCAAGTCACGGATTCCACCTTTGCAATAAGTTAAGGGATACCAGTGACAGAGATTTAATCTGTCTGCAGCTTTGAATGAATAGGGCTTGTCAGATAAAGCTTATTGCAGTTAATGGAGTTTTTCTCCTTCCAAAGGAGAGTTTTAGTGATTCACATGCATTCAGACTGTTCTCAGACATTGCAAATGCAGTTGTTTGTGCACATCCAGGGGTGCGTAACTCCCAGCTCATTCAGATTTCCTTTTTGTTGCCCTTGCATTCAGATTTCTTCTGCTTATAGCTATGGTAGCAATCCTGTGCCTCAGTGACCACGGAGAGTCCTGGTGCTTAACGTGTCAGTGACACTCTTATCTATCTAGTGGAAGTTAGAGTTAAGGGATAAGAAAACAGACTCCATGGATAGCCGTGCCCAATACTGTTCTTTAGCTACTGTAGTCCCAGCTAGACAAGGCAGGGATAATTCATGGTGGCAACCAAGACCAAAGCCTTTCCCAGTTGGGAATTCAAGCTCTAACAAGTAGAGAGCAAAAACCTGTCTTTCCATATGTCACTATTTCCTGTAAGTATTAATAAAATGAAGCCTTTAAAGAGAGACACAGTATGAAAGCAGGTGTGTCATAGACAAGAAATCTCTCATCTGGGCTCCTGTATCCTGTAGCCAAGAAAATGGGAGAGGAGATACTGTGAATATTTAAGGAAGAATGTTCCAGCATAAGGGAATCATGCACCTCCATCATCCAAAAAGCATTAAAAAGCTAAGTAATAGATGCATTCTGGCTCGAAAATGGGTGCACTGGTTTGCTTGCTGGAGCCTTTCCCGTCAGCTGCTGGCTGCTTGTTACCTTAAGCAAATGAAAATCCTGGCTCTAACCAGCTGCTGCTCTCCCACGGGAGACAAGTCACACTGAGGAAGAGCAGACAGAGTTTGCAAACCCTACAGATGGAGAAAGGGCCCCTGAGGGATCCCCCAGCATGTGGGTGTGAGTGGCACTGCTGCCCATTGCTGGCTCAGTTGGTTGTCTGGATTATAGGTGATGAAGGTTTGGTGTAGGTGTAGTCCTGTCCTGCTGAGAACATTTCAGGTCAAGATATCTTTTCTGATCTGCAATGTAGGAGGAGTAAAAAGGTAATAGGAAGGGAGAATAGAAGATAATAGATGTGCTTTTTACTGGACTAGCAACTTGCCAGTTCTTCAGGCTTAAAACATATATTTGGCATCAGTATTCAGTCAGGTCAAGGCCAGCAAAAAAGCTCTAATTAAAGAAACTAATAGGAAATCCCAGGGTGAAAGAGCAACAGGAGGTATGATGTCACTTTTTTAATTGGCAGAGTTCTTGCAATAACTCTTCTGAGAAATAGGGAACACCACACGCCTCGTGGGAGAAGCCTGTACTACTCATTAAATCCCTTGCATCTATACCCAGTCACAGGTGTACCAAGTTAGCTGTGACTGCTGGAAAATCTGCATTATAGCATGAAAACCAGAATTGTTTGTTGCTGTCTTGACAACTGAGATGGTAACTTAATATTTGATCCACATGGGCTGTGTAACACTGCAGTAAATAAAACAATCCTCCATTAGTTCAGAGGTAAGATGAGAGCACAGCAGCAAAGAGTGACTGAAAATAAGAGCTGAGAGCATTTGCAAAAATCACGTGTTCTGTGGGTTTCCCAAACAGGCACAGTGATGTGGAGTGTACCAGTGTTGTACTTTGGAAACTGTAAGGGAGCACACGGGTGGCTCTTTTGAAATATTCTGTGTTATTCCTACATGACACATTCAGAAATTAGTGACTCAAGGGGTAAAGAGGAGTTTGTGAGGCCACAGGGGAGCAAAGAAACTCCCTTAAGAGAGGAGCTTGGAAGAGTTCAATTTAAAGCTTTTGAGCGTTGGCCAGCACCCAAGGGGCACTAGTGAGCCACCCACTTGCTTTCAGGTGCTTTAGATCCTTACAAATCCATCCTACATCATGCTGTCTCCCCAGGCTCTGTCTCATGCACTTTGTAAACTTGACTTGCCAAGTTTGAAACCCACATCAGCCTGGAGCCAGAATCACTGGGCATGGAACGAGCTGCTTTGCCCAGGTAAGAAGAGGCCCCAGCTGGCCCTGGCTGCAGCTGCTTTCTCAGGCTGAAAAGCACAGGAATGATGAGACAGGCAGATGTGCCGAGGCTTTTTCTTAACACTTCCCCATTCCTCAAGTGCTCCTGGCTCAGGCACATCCCAGTCCTGCTGTCTTTGTTCTGTGTGGGATCAGGAGTCTGCACCTGGTTTTCCTCTCATGGATTTGTCTGGCAGATTTTTGAATGAATGGAAACCTTCAGTAGCCACTGCATTGGTGGTGATGAGCTGTGTAGATTAATTACAAGTGTTTTGAGGAATATGTGACACTAAATGGTCTCCAAAGGATTGTTCTTCTCATCGGGGAGGTACTGTTTGGGCCATGAACATTCTCTCCTCTATTTTCTGCCATGCATGAACCATAACCTTTCCAGATTTATGATGTGGACATCTGCACTGTCTTGGCCTGAACAATTCTGTCAGTGATACATCCCTAAGGATCCCAGACCAGTTATTTTTATGGATGGTAGTATCATTGCTCCTTCGGGTTGTGTTTCAGAAACAGGAGGATTGTTTTTCACTGACATCTTAAAATTTGAGGGGGAGATTAGAATTCTCCAGGGAGTAAGTGTGGCATTTGTCTCTGTCAGCTGCACAGAGTATATAATCTGTTCCTATAAAAAGAACACCAAGATTTATACAATTCAGGACATCATAAATTATGCTAAAATGTGGGGGTCTTCCAAATTCAGGAAACTGAAATGTAAATTAATGAAAAAATGAAAGTACACCCACATTTGCCTGCACACTGTTTATGTTACTCTCATATTTTCTTTCTGTGTCAATCGTGCAGTGGCTGTGCAGAGCTTGAACTCTTCTTGAGAAGAAATTTCTGCATGAATGTACAGAAGAGGTGAAAACCTTCGTAGGCTGTTGTACTGAAAAAATTCCTGGAAAACAGATTTTTCCAGTGCTGCTTTTCCATGTAGGTGGGGGGGGGACACCTTTTCTTTTTTTGGCAGGCGGAGTGAGGTGATGGAAATATCCCCCTTGTCTGGTTTCCATAGAATTCCCTTGGACAGACATCTCCTGTGTGGCTCCTTAGGGAATATGTTGGGCACATCACAGATACCCTAAGAAATGTCTGCATGAGCTTCTCTGTGCTATCCTCCCACTGCCCCCACCCTCATCTTCAGTATCAAAAATTGTAGTAGGCACTAATGCAGCAAAATTGTCAGGGAATTTCCTGAATTTTCCTGTGGAAGATTTCACACAACAATATGCTCTGTGCTTAGACACGTCCTGCCCTCCCTCGACTGCTGCTCAACCAAGCATTTCCCCAAAATTCTGGGAGTAGGGGTTAGTGAGTAGGGGTGCTCTCATCCTCTTCTGCTGTCATCCCAGACCCACTGAACAGGGAGGAGTGGGAGAGCCTGGAACCTGCCTACCACAGTCAGCATGGCTCAGTCAGCCCTGGGTCAGAACAGCATCGTCATCTCCTGAGGGACAGGGATAGAAGGAAGGGAAAACTGGGCCAGAGAGAAGCCTTGGAAGTCAGTGCAGTGCAGCTTAAGTAACTCACTCCCAAACTATGAAAGAATCACTGACCCTGGGTCAATCTGACAGTTTTCCCCCTCTGAGAAAATTTCTGGTCACCTGGTGTGAGTCTCCTCAAAGCTGTAGAGAAACAGGGCTGTTGATGGTGACTTGCATTTAGCTCAGAGGAAGGTGCTGGGCTTCATGCAGTTCCTGCCAGAGCAGCAGCTCCCTCATGTCCTCAGCTGAGACGTCCATGTGGCAGTCCTGACAGAGCAGTCCTGGCAAAAGACTTGTTAACATGCCCAGGAAACAATCCACACATGCAATGGCTTCTTGGATTGTTTGGGAAGTTTGGGAAAAGCCCATGACATGGCAGCCAGTAGACAGTGGATTATCTGCATAACAAGGAAGTTTGGATTTTGTTTTATGCAGAGCATCCAGGGCTCTTCTGATGCAGGCCAACAAAGTGGCATGTGCAGGAAGAATGTGATTCCCCTGCTAGTGTCAGGAGTACAATGTGGCATGAATGAACCCTTTCCTAGCATGGTATTGTATAACCTCCAGTGAGCAGCTCATCCAGAAGAGAAGGCAGGTGCATGCCAGAGAGCACAGGGAGAACTAATCTCCTGCTAACAACACAGACAAAGAGAAGCAAAGTTAAAAAAAAATGATGTGATGTAATATAATGATGAACATTAACTCTGGAAAGAGGCCATCCCATCAGTCATTGTAGAAGAGCAGATATAGAATCACAACAGTCAGTGTAAAATTCCCAGCCCTTGTTATAAATTCAGTATTTACAAGGCACATGGCTCTCCCCCAGGCAATTCTCTCCCTAATGGTGAGAAATGTTTGGCATGTCATGAAGGCTTTTGTTAAATGATTTTTGTGATTTGCAGATTGCTATTCATGAGTGGGCATTTTGGTATATCATTTGTCTACCTAAGACTATAGTTTATGCTTTACACATCTGCCAGGCTAGAGAGGCTTGATAAATATCCCTGTCATGCATTTGCTATCCATAACAAAGCCAAAACTTCTTGAGCAGAAGAACATTGGAACTCCTGGAAGTCTATCTGGAACAAAAAACAAGATTGAGCCTTACTTTAAAAGCAAGTCTGCTGTCATTTGGAAATAAGGATAGAAACACAGAAACAGTCGCCTCCCCAGCCTGCCTGTAACAATCAACCTAACCTACAGTCAATTCTGTAACCTCATCAGGTCAGAAGTTATTGCCAAGTTATAGTGAAAACCAAAAGTGGGATCGAGAAAAATTTCTGCTATAGTGCTCATCACTGCAGTGATCAGAATTTTATAGCATCTTCCAGATCTTAATCTCTATAAAATTTGTTTACCTATAAAGTTCTCAAAATATGGATATATAGGTTTTTTAGGATCAGAAACATACCTCTAATTTTCAAAATCAATTTGCATTCATTCATTTTGCTCCTAATATTTTCCTTCAGCCTTTTTTTTTCTCCTCAGTTATATAAATAAATCCATCTTGTATCAGTTTCAATCACTCAGAAGTATGACCCATCATCATTCAAGCCAATCTTTTCAAGTATCTCATCATAAAGGAGTTCATCCATTCTCATGAACATTTTAATAATTCTGATGGGGTGGAACAACAGAGACAGGGAGACAGAGACATGCAGGATGGACCAGGAGGCAGGAGAAAACAAAAAGGAGTAGAGAGGTGAGTTTTCAAGCTGTTTTCAAGCAGTGGAAGAAGGTCTTTACTGCTCAGTATTAACTCTAATGACCACCTTGTTCAGAAAGAAATATTTCTTTCTTCTCAAATAGATCTTTTCAGTAACTTGACAGAAACTGACTGGAAATGTTTTCCAAGCTGCCCAAAACTCACAGTGTTTCTGCATAGGATTGTGCCACTTCAGGGGTCAGGCTGGCCTCATGAGAAGGACCATGATCTCACTGCTCTATGCTTCACAGTTGCTTGCATGAAGGTCACACTCAATCTGTATTTACAAGAGTCATCTGCTCATAAAACAGCTAACCCTGCAGTGCCCAGTGAGCACATATTCTCTCAGGAGTGTCCTAAATACTTTCTGTCCTCCCAGTCACCACCAGTACCTTCTCTTCTCCTTCCTTTGATGTTTTCAGCTGCTTCTTTGGGCGTTCCTTTTCACAAGCACTTGTGGTGTGTGAAGGCACCAGACACAACCTGCCTGCCTCTCCTGCAATGCCAGGAAAAAGCAGAGGTTTAGGAAATTGATCTGTTACTCATGGTCTAAAGAGACAGTCATTGAGGTACTGGGCAATGAGCATGAAATTGAGTGGAAAAACACAGAATATACCCAAAGCTGGTAGACCTTTTCTTCAGACATTTCCCAGAGATTCATCTTTGCTCTTTCTTTTGAAATTATGCATTTACCTTTAAAGGTTGCAAACCTCTACTTATCACTGCTTAAATAATATTTATTCATAATTCCTCTTCATTTGAAAGAGCCCAGCAGCATGTGCAAATGGTGAACATTCCCCAGAGTGAAAAAAATTTTTAGTATCAATCCTTAAATTACACGTCAATCAATTTGATTGTAATACTGGGGGGTTTTGGGCATTAGATTATTCAGAGTAAAGCGCTTTCTCTAGTTAGCCTTAAGGAAATAAAGTCACTCAAGAAAAATCGTTTCTGTGGAACAGGGATGTGTTCATCCATCTCTGACAACAGGAAAGGGAATGGAGCTCTTATGTTCTAAGAAATACCTGTCACTCTTCCACATCAAGGTTATCATGGACTTGGAAGTCTCTGCAATAAAAACAAGGTATCAGATGCATCTATTTTAAGCTTTCTCTCAGAGGTGTATATTTATGCCTATTATGGATCCATGTTTTTCCCAAGATCAGTTACCTTTACATCAGCACTTACCAGCTGACAGGCAGGCTGACTCCAGGAATAGCGTGTCACTGCAAAATGATGCCTGTCCTCCATGTATGGCAACAAATCACAAAGTGAGGAGAAATTAATTTTCCATTTCACCGCTATTAATATTCCATTTTGATCCCGATAATCCTCTGCAAGTTACAGGGTGTGCAGTAAAGTTCAGCACAGTGCAACGTGTGGGAATTTTGTGTTGCCCAAATGTACCATTTATAAGAGAAAAGCCAACTAGTATTTTTAATTTTTAACTTTGCAGGTTTTTTTCTATTAAAAAAATCCCACAATCACCTTTAAGGGACCACAAAAGTGCAACAAACTTGTTTCAGAAATTTTAAGCTGTCAGATGCTGAATTCAGGAAGGAAAATGTAATGTTCGCTTTTGCTCTTATGTCAGGGACTGCATACCCTTGCACAATTCATGGTTTTCCTGCAGAAAGACTAATATAAACAATTAAAACTGGATTTTTATCTGAAGCGTTTAAGGCTCAATCTGACACCTTGGGAAGGCATTCTAGGTTGCAGGAAGGACAGCCTCCTCATTCCTTATTTGACAACCACACAGAACACTGTCCTCAAGAGAGGGTGCTTGATAACCAATTCCCAGGTTCACACAAGCTGTATCCTGTCTTTTAGCTACAATTATAAGTTGCTGGCTATCATGACTAGCAAAATATTGAATAATAGCACTTAATTTCAGGGTAGGGGACCCCTTCCCTGGAAGCAGACCAGCATACAAATCACAACCCCTCACTCTCTGTCTGTGTAAATATTTAAACTGTTCTTCAAATTTTCATGGAGTCAGATAATTTCAACATTGTAACAAAAATATCTTTTTAGGATTTGTTTTTGTTGTTGTTGATGATGATCCTAGCACAGTAAAAATAATTATGTAATAATCAATACACCAAAAGAATAACCATGAACAGGCTGGTTTCCTGGCACATCAAGGTCCCACATTGATAGGGGACAAACATTTGTCCAATCTGTAGCAATGGAAATTGTAAATCTTAGCAACAATCCACAGGAAAACATCCAGTCCCTGCCATATTTTCCTGTACACGGTTCTTCCTTTGGCCATGAGATTCTCTGTCACAGCTGAGGGTCCCAGCCCGTTCCCTTGCAAACACAGTGCTACATTTTAGTGTGTAGCAGTGCACCCCTAAATATTTTTTCTACTTTTTTCATAATCATCAGAGATAAGAATTAAAATGATCCATCTAGATCGAATTGTTAGGAAATGAAAGAACAGAAAAACACCCTGGAGAGAAGGAATAATACAATCTGATACATTTAAAGTGTATGCATCAGAGTGCAGTGGAGAAGGACTTCCTGCAAACACTGGTTGTTAACAACACAGCTCATGCTCTGCAGCAGGAGTTCATGCTGGATCAGCAGCAGTCCATTAGTCATGACATGTTAGTAAATCACACAAGAAATTCAACACCATTTTTGACAGGAGCAGGTGCATGACATGAATGTCTCTAGACTTTGGCAAATCTTCAGGAGTGTGTAATTTCATTCCCCAAGAAGCAAAACAAAGCTGAGCATTTTCAGATTGTCCAGTAGCTTAGTTCTTCTTTAACAAGTTTCTTTTAACAAATTTACCTCTATAGTCACAGAATTAGCCATGCTAATAGTTTCAGGGTTGGATTGTGAACATAACCAATGGAACAACGCAGCTGGCAAAGTACCAAAGCCATCATCATCTGACAATTCTTCATTTCACAAAACTGAGACATAAACCTATGCAATGTGTTCTCATGCCACACAGGACACATCCAGTCAAGAAGACACTGAGAACCAAGAGATTTTGGGCACAAGAGGACACGCTTACCAAGGAAAGATTATTCTCTGTCATCACCAGATTCTTAG
The DNA here is from genome assembly GCF_036417665.1 of Passer domesticus. Taxonomy (NCBI): domain Eukaryota; kingdom Metazoa; phylum Chordata; class Aves; order Passeriformes; family Passeridae; genus Passer; species Passer domesticus. The sequence continues at coordinate 10,785,103 of NC_087493.1, forward strand.
CACGGGCACTGATTTATGAAGGGCGTACAAACAAAACCTGGGGGAAGACAAAACAAAAAGGACTGAGGAACCCCATGAAGAGTTCAGCAGGAACAAACCATGCAGACCTGTAAAAATCTCCTGTGAAAGAGCAGGTGTGTGTGGAGAAAAGCCAAAGGGCTGTCTGCAGAGTGACAGTGGGGTCAGAGCTCTCAGAGAAAGAGCATCTATATAGGACAGCCTGCAGGAACACTCTTTTTTGATGTGGGTTTTAATCCTAATTTTACCTGCCACTTCTCCTGGGCTGGACCAAATTGCTTTCAGTTTAGACTTGTTTTGGAGCAGTAAGTGGCTGAGCCATTCAGAAATGTGCCCTTTCCAGAGTATGCCAGATTGCTGAGGATGTCAGGGAGCAGCTGGATGCCACAGGAACTCAAACTGCAGTCTTTGCACCTACCTTAAGCTCTGTGCATCAGAGGGAAGGTAACTGGCCTTGCATTTCCCTGTTGATTTAGCTCCATGGACAGAATCTCTCATGCCAGACATTCCCTCAGACAAGCAGCCAGTGACCCATTTGGCTTATGTTAATAAGACAAGTCATCTGAGAGTGAACAGTAATACCATAGTGAGAATAAATATCCACTGTCCTTCCTGGTGTCTCCAAACGCCTCTGATGGAAATTTTACTATGCATTCAGTAATTATATTATCAAGCTTTCCACTTCTGACTCTTTGAGGAGGTGTGACAAAATGTTTGAGAGTGTCTAGAACAAGACAAAGAGCTTGAGAATTTAATGAAGCATTTGTTCTTGAGTTGTTTCTGTAACTCAGAATTACTGTTAAATAGAAAAGAGCTCTTCTGGACTAAATTTGTGTCTTTTATAAGCCAAATGCTCTTTAAATGTCTTCTCCATCTGCACTGATATCTTTGGGAACAGTTTCTAAACATGACTGAATTTGGCTTAGTAACTCACACTTTACTCAACAGGACATGAAAGTAGGACACCTTGCCTTCTAGAATCCTACCTATTTTGAAAGATTTTTCTTGTTTCTTCTTTGACTGATATACTTTCCAACAAGCTTCCTACCTGTCAACACTGACTGGTTAATTACTGGGTTTAAAATGCATGAGAAATTGTAGCATTTGTGACTTAGAAGCCAGGCAGACTGTGGAGCTTTCCAAACATACTTGTCATTCCCTAGGTACCTGAGACACTGCCAAAATATCTTCAGTAGTTGTTATTGCATGTCCAGCTAAGACCAGATAAAAGGCTAGGTTTTTAATAAGAAAACAAACCTAGAAGAGTAGCATAGGAACACTGAACCAGCAGGAAGTCTTGCCCTCTTCCTTTATAAGCCTCAACATTGCGAAAAGAGGGAAGCATCAACCACTTACTTTCAAATAAATACAACCCTGAGAGCAGTCGCTCTCCCTGGGCTGCTCCAAAGGGTGTGCAGTGCAGGTGGCAGGACCACTGGCACTGTGCCTTGTCCTTTTGTCAGCCACACACTCCCAAGCATGTCCGTGGTTCCCTTTCGGGGCAGAGTGCCCAGTGCAGGTGAGGCCCTGTGCCCTGAGCAGTGCCTGCTTCCATCAGCTCAAGGTCTTTTCTTCCAGCATTGATGACCCAAACTTTTCCAGCTGTTCTTTGGCTCATCCCACCTATTCTTTGTTGTGTCCCAGTGGGGAACACATGAAACTGGCTGGCCCACCTGGCTGGATTTTAACGCCTCTGCTGTGATTTGCTGCTAACAGGTAGGCCAGGCAGTTTCAGCACCCAGGTTTCAGGGAGAGCGGCCAAGCAGTTTCAGCAGGTTTAAAGCACCCAGGCCTCAATGAGATGGGCCAAGCAGTTTCAGCAGTTTTGAAGCACCCAGGTTTCAGGGAGATCTCCCTGCTGGTCTGCAGTGGAGCAGGGCCCACAGCAGGGTCCCCTCGATGGCTCCAGGCTGCCATCCCCTGGCACCGGGCCCTGCTCAGCTGCTGCCCGGGAGCTCCCTGTGACTGGCAGGAGCCTGATGGACCCTGAAGCTGAGAATAAAGCTGAAGGAGCCTTGCCCCCATATCAACAGCCTAAATGGTGAGGCAAAAGGCACAGCCACAGCCCAACTGATGTCTTTGTGCCCTACACCAGCACCCACCCTGGGGCATCACCACAGGTGTCTGTGCTGTCTTCACATGACCAATGGACAGAGGTAAGTGTGGGACAGTGGGCAGCTGCCTCATTGCACCCATGGTCTGTTCAGGCTTTCTCTTCCTGTGGGGGAGCAGACAGGCACTTTCCTTGCAATCCCTGCCAGGGTTTACCCCTCATCTCGACTTCCACAAAGCTGGTGGGGTGCTCACCTTCCTGCCCAGTCCCCAACACTTGGCCTCTATCCTGAAGCTGATTTCTCTGATGGGACCTACTGGTACCATTTCATATACCTCCATGTATATATCCCAAGATTTCAGGCCCACATGCAGGGTTCAAGCCTGTATGGCTATGTCCTGAGACAGGGAAGGCATTTGATACACATTTCCAGTAAATGCACTTACAGAAGTGCGATTTGCCCTTTTCCTTTTATACAAGGTTATCTTAGAAAACTTATCTTCCTAAGTCCCTGGGTGCAACTAGTCTCCATGGCCTTGTTTCTTCTTATTTTCTTTTCTGCTACCACTGCAGAGAAATGAGCTGACATTTTCACACAATTATGCAGAACATGTGGCAGACCTCCCTCTTGAAAGGGGATTCTCAGCCCAGAGTCCATATCTTCACAAATAGCACTGCATTTTGTTTCTGTATCTGTACAATTTTGTGATTTAACAGTATATCAAATATGGTGTATTATTTAATAGCACTGTTAGCTGAGTGTCATGGAAGCCTTCTAATGTAAATTTCTAATGTATAATTCCTTGTCCTTCCTTAGTGCCTGAAATAACTAATATAATTTCATTGAAAATATGTTCTTCCTGTTCAATATACTCTGACTTACTCAACAGCTGCTTGACAAACACAGGCAACAGCACTTTTCTCTTTCACTCTGTGTCTTTCCGGATTACTTATGACTAAGAAGCTGACTTTGTTCATTCGCTAAAGTGTTATTGAAGGGATAACCATGTGGAAATTAGATGATAAAGAGCTGTACCACCTCAAAGGTTTTCTAAGGCAAAACTGTGTCCAAAGACTAATGGTGATCCAGACCGCACCCGTAAAAAACAAATGATAACTACTCATGATGTGAATGCAAATGAATCTACTCTTTATTCTCTATGTATTGAGATACTTGAAAATATCAAATCTAGAAGACAGTGACAGAGGGTTCACATTTTGTGCAGCCCTCAGGTCACTTTGCTGTCTCAGAACATCTTCACTCTTCCTCTTCTATCTTCTTGCCGTGAATGTCGCGGCTCTTCACTCGGAGCTTGTTGACCTGTGACTCTGCAATGTCAGCCCGCTCCTCAGCTTCCTCCAGCTCGTGCTGGATCTTGCGGAACTTGGAGAGGTTCACATTGGACAGTTCCTCCTGTGTGGGGAAAGGGAATCAGGGGTGAGGAGACCAGGGCAAAGGTTTCACTGGGTGTCGCCCCTGGGTTTGTTTACTCTGGCCTCCTCTGTGAAACAAGCTGCAGAACTTCCCTTAATGAGTGTCCCTGACTGCAGGATGCCCAGAGCTCACCAAGGCCTCGAGAAATGATAGCAAAGCAGCGTGGCCAAGACAGTTATGTCTCTGAAACTTCATTCATACCCCTCTACCTCTATTCACCTTTATTCAGCATGTGTCCTGCCCAAATGGAATTTTTGCCCTTTCACCAGTTACTACTTACAGCCTCCTCAGCTTGTCTCTTGTAGGATTTCACTTTCATTTGCAGCTTGTCCACCAGATCCTGCAGCCTCAGGACATTCTTCCTGTCTTCCTCAGACTAAAGCAGTTGGTAAACAGAATAGACAGTCAATTCTTGGTTCTGCATCATGTGAGATTAACAATTGCCCTTGGGGATGGTGTGGGTAAAATGTGACTCGCTGTGAGAAAGCCCTGGGAGAGCAGGAGAGCTCGTGCCTTACCTGGTAGGTGAGTTCCTTCACCCTGCGCTCGTACTTGCGCACGCCCTTCACGGCTTCAGCGCTGCGCTTCTGCTCAGCATCAACCTCCCCTTCCAGCTCCCGCACCTGCAAGGACAAGCCCATCCCTGCAGCTGCCCTGACAATGGCTCTCCAAGGAGAGACATGCTCACTCAGGCACAGCCCCAGCCCTACACACCCTGGCCTCCAGCTTCTGAAGTTGTTTCTTCCCTCCCTTCAGTGCCAGCTGCTCGGCCTCTTCCAGACGGTGCTGCAGGTCCTTCACAGTCTGGTCCAGGTTCTTCTTCATCCTCTCCAGGTGGGCACTGGTGTCCTGCTCCTTCTTCAGCTCCTCTGCCATCATGGCTGCCTGATCGGAGCAAAGGGTCAAAGCCATTTTGGGACTGGACATATTTTAGGGAGAGTACATTGATTGTCAGCAATGCCAGGAGTGTCCAACTCACATCAGTGATGGCCTTCTTGGCCTTCTCCTCAGCATTGCGAGCTTCCTGGATGGTATCCTCCATTTCACTCTGGATCTGGGAAATGTCCGTCTCCAGCTTCTTCTTGGTGTTGATCAAGCTGGTGTTCTGTGCAACAGGAAACACAGGATTCCTACTGTCAGACCAAACGCTTCAACATCAAGGCCTGAAAATGCAGCTGGAGTTTAGGGAAGTCTGTAGTGCAAGAGACTTCTTTAGCACCAGAGCAATTAAACCAGATATTGAGAGCTGGATGGAGGGGATATATTGCAGCACACCTCTTCAAATGTTTACACAGTAATCACTTACAAGACAAATAACAATCTAAATCTCTGTTCTCACTTGTGAACGTCAATAATTTCCAAGAGCGCCTGACCTGGGTGTGGAGGAGCTGTGCACGTTCAGTGGCATCCAGAAGCTCCTGCTCAGCCAATTTCCTCGACCGCTCCGTCTGCTCCAGGGCTGCCCGGAGCTCCTCAACTTCAGCCTGCAGCAGGTTTGCTCTGCGCTCCACCATGGCCACCTGCTCCTTCAGGTCATCCTGTGTCCTCAGAGCATCATCCAAGTGCAGCTGGGTGTCCTGCAAAGAGAGACAAGGGAAATTACCAGGCCTCAGTGGGTGCTTGAGTAGCAGAAATGTCAGGGATCTCATTTCTCTTTCTGTAGCTCTGCTGAACGGACCTTGAGCACAGCCTGGGTATTCCTCAGGTTCTTCTGTGCCTCTGCAGCCTGGCGGTTGGCATGGCTCAGCTGGATCTCCATTTCATTCAGGTCTCCCTCCATCTTCTTCTTCAGCCTCAGGGCTTCATTCCTGCTCCTGATCTCAGCATCCAGGGTGCTCTGCATGGAGTCCACAACTCGGAGGTGGTTCCTCTTCATCTGATCAATCTCCTCATCTTTCTCTGCTATCTTCCTGTCAATCTCAGACTTCACTTGATTGAGCTCAAGCTGCAGGCGCAGGATCTTTCCCTCCTCATGTTCCAGGGAGGCCTGCAAAATTCAGCACAAAGAATATTTTACATTCAAAATAAACTTTTAGCAGTTCCATATGAAAGGTAGGCTTGCTTTCCTGCCCTCTCTCCAAAGGACTACATGCATACTCTTTGTGGTGCTCATTAATTAGCACTGTCTGTACCTCAGCTTCCTCCAGGGAGGCTTGCAGTTCAGATTTCTCCTGCTCAACCTGCTTCTTCACTTTCTCCAGCTCATGAATTGCCTTTCCTCCCTCCGCAATCTGCTCCGTGAGGTCAGAAATCTCCTCTGTGGGAACAAAGATCAATGGCATGGTCAGGCACAGAGCAGAATGGGAAGGGCCCTGTCCCACCAAGGTGACAGGCATCTCTGCAGACGTGCAGGCACACACCCATGAACAATGGTGGCAAAGGCTGATAGTGAGAAAGGCCAGGGAGGAGCAGAGGCCCAGGGACTTACGCTGCAAGTTCTTGTTCTCCCGCTTCATTGTTTCCAGGTGGTCCAAGGACTCCTCATAGGCATTCTTCATCTTGAACAGCTCCGTGCTGAGAGAGCGCGACTCCTTCTGCGAGGCCTCCAGCTCAGCCTGTGTTTCCTCATACTTCTGCTTCCATTCTGCCAGGATCTGAAGAGAAACAGGGTGTGACTAGGGCTCTGGCCATCACAGAGACATGCTCTGGCCAGGGGTATTGGTGCTGGAGGTCAAAAGACCTTGTCAAAGTTCTTCTGCTTCTTATCCAGAGCAGCACAGGCAGCATTGGATCTCTCCACATCAATCATCAGGTCCTCCACTTCATTCTGCAGCCTCTGCTTTGTCTTTTCCAGGGAGGCACATTTGGCATTGACAGCCTCAACATGTTCCTCTGCATCCTGCAGACGCTGGGCCAGCTTCTTCCTGGAAGGAGACAAGCACAGTTGCACATTAGAGCTTGGAAAGACATGAGTTCTATATTATCATGAGAGGTCAGCTGTTCCCTTTAACGGTTTTGAACTAAACATTTTTTACAGGTGTGCAGGAATCTATCCTTTGCTGTTTCCTATCATCTGTGGAGGATTAGGCCTGTCTTAGCACTTCCAAAGCCTATGTTTTCTCTTCCAATCTACACTTTTCTCTCTCTCCTCCCTTTTTTTACAAAGACGGTCTATCCTTGCTTCCATCCCATTCTGATCTTATCCCACTCTCAGAGATTCCAATTTCCCTTGACCAGTTTCAGTCTTCTCCAGTCATTTCCCATCCTGCTTCCCCACATACTTGGCCTCCTCGAGCTCCTCCGTGCGCTGAATCGCGTCTGTCTCATATTTGGTTCTCCACTGGGCCACTTCACCATTGGCCTTGGACAGGGCTCTCTGCAGCTCTGCCTTGGCCTCCTGCTCCTCCTCATATTGTTCCCGGAGCAAGTCACAGTCGTGGCGAGCAGACTGCAGAGCATGGGCCAGGGCGTTCTTGGCCTGTGGGGACATTAGGTTCGGTAACCTTAATACTTATCTTGAAATGTCTCTTCACTGTAAACTTGAAAATAAAATTGAAAGTAATAACTAGGAAAATGTATATCATGGAGCTGGTGAAGCCCTCATTGTCATATTCAGGAGCATAAGGATGCATTACTGACTCTTGGGACAGTAATCTGCTGTTTGAGTATATGTTCTGTCATGTGTGCTGAATCCTGTCTGAGAGGGGATCATCCGAATTTCATGGAAACCTTGTGGATTACTTCCTCCAGCACCTAAAATATCTGCTTCCTTCCATATCTAGAGGAAGAGTGAGGGGTTGTTCATTCGTGCTCTTCCCTCCAGTCCTACATGTGTGTTTAGGGATGGAAATTTGAGGCAGTCTCGTGTCAGATAGGATTCTGCAGATGCTTTTGGGGCTGATGTAGGCTGTGGACAGTAGGGTACTGCCAGACCTTGATTTCTTCCTCCAGATGCCTCTTGAGTTCCTCAATCTGTTGGGTAAATCCTTGCTTGCCCCTAGACAGCTGAGAAATCAGAGCATCTTTCTCCTCCACCTGGCGGGAAAATTCACCTGGATAAGGAAAGGGAAAAAAGGAAGCAGACTGTTACTCCTATGACACCTTCTGCCTGTAAAGCCACATAACCAGGAATAGCCTGGAGAGCTTATTCTAGCTGCCACCTTGTACTATCTGGCTTGCTCAGAGCATGCAGGTCCTGCCATTGAAATTTGGGAAGAGGATGTCTCACCTGACTCCGTCTGCAGACGAGCTCTTTGTGTATTGAGGTCATTGATCATGCGCTGATTCTGCTCTTCCTTTGTTTTAATCTCACTCAGCTGATCTTCCAGTGTGCGGCACATCTTCTCCAGGTTGGCCTACAGGGGAAGCATGGGAAGGGAAAATAAATGATGGTCTGCACTCTGCCTTATTTTCACAGTGGGGGTTTTGTTTCTGGGAATGCGTGTGAAAGAGTCAGCTTTTGTGCCACACTATGTCCCTGTGAGCATTTTCTCCTGCAGCTCCATACCTTGGCTTTAGAGACTGACTCCATGTTGCTGGCCAGGTCATCAATCTCCATCTTCAGCTCACTTTTCTCCTTCTCCAGCTTCTGCTTCACGCGTTGCAGGTTGTCGATCTGCTCGCCCAGCTCAGCTGTGCTGTCCGCGTGTTTTTTGCGCAGGGCGGCAGCCGTGGCTTCGTGCTGCAGTGTGGCCTCTTCCAGGTCACGGCGCATCTTCTGGAATTCTGCCTCACGCTTCTTGTTCATCTCAATCTGAGCTGCTGTGGCCCCTCCTGCTTCCTCCAGGCGCTCGCTGATCTCCTCCAGCTCCCTGGACAGGTCAGCGCGATGCTTCTCTGCTTTAGCGCGAGAGGTTCGCTCTGCCTCAATTTCCTCCTCCAGCTCCTCAATGCGGGCCTGCAGAACAGCAGGGACCCTTGACAGCCATGCCCTCCTCCTGCCTGAGCTGAGCCTGAGCAAGGCAGGGGAAGGAACAGACACTTGCCTGCAGCTCTTTGATTTTCTTCTGAAACTGCATGCCCAGAGCCTGTTCATCCTCGATCTTGCTCTGGATCTGGCTGATTTCAAAGTCTTTCCTTTGGACCAAGTGAACCATGTTAGAGCTCAAAGAAAAAAGACAAGTGCTGCAGCCCAGCACTCAGGTGCCCCAGAGTCACACTTACTTCTTCAGTTTCTCATCCAGCTGCTGCTTATCGTTCTCCAAATCCATGATGCTGTCCTGGGCCAGCTTCAGGTCTCCTTCCAGTTTCCTCTTTGCTCTCTCCAGGTCCATGCGCAGTTTCTTCTCTTGCTCCAGGGACCCTTCCAGCTGAACACAACAAGACCATCAGGCCTCTGCCAGCCAGCTTGGACTCCATACCTGTCCTGTTCCTGCTCTATGTCTGTGTGCTTACATCATCCACTTGCTGTTCCAGCTTGGTCTTGGCTTTGGTCAGAGTATTGACTTTGTCTTCCTCTACCTGCAGGTCATCCAGGGTCTGCTGATGTGCCTCTTGGAGGGCTTTCTTCTCTTTTGTCAGCTTGGCAATGGTCTCGTCCAAGGCTGCCATCTCCTCAGTCAGGTTTTTAACCTTTGAGAAGAAAGGAGCAAATATAAATAAAGGAAGTAGATATAGAAGTCCTGTAATAGCACAGGAGTCTTTTTCAGAATGCGAGTGGCAGGTTCTACCTCATACCTTGTTTTCAGTGGCATGTTTTTCCTTCTCCACCTTGGCCAACGTTAGCTCAAGGTCATCAATATCTTTCTTCAGCTCTGAACATTCATCCTCCAATTTCCTCTTCTTGGCTGTCAGTTCAGCATTAATTTCTTCTTCATCCTCAGCTCTTTCAGTCAGCTCCTTAATTTTGGCTTCCAGCTGGATTTTGTTTTTGATGAGTTGGTCACACCTTTCCTCAGCATCAGCCAAGCTATCTGCTTCCTGGTGGGGAGACAGAAATTTGTGGGTTCTAATGTTTTAAACTTCCTCTGCTCTGCCTTTTTTAATCACAGAGTAGGCAGGTTTAAAATAGCAGCTGAACCTGAAACTCCAGGAACGGAAGGATCTTGAGTGGTGTCTACTGATAATCTTTGGTATTTGTAATCAATATTTATTCCAAAGTTTTTGTGTCTCCCAAATTTGTCTCCCAGGTCAGTTATCTATGAAAATGCCCTATAACACAGGCACTATTGCAGAACTGAACATTGTAATTCAATTTCTAATTTCAGCATAAGCATCAGCTTAGAATATGGCTTTCTTCTCATGGAAATTGTAGTTACTTTATTTTTCTTTAGTTGTCTCAACAAAACCTTTAAATAGTTGTAATTTACAGGCTTTTTCATTTCTGAAAACACTTTTTTGGAGAAAGAAATGTATCAGTTTTTTGCAGACTGCATGGCCAATAGAGTTCTGGCCTATCAGCTACCTCTGTGGCTTCTTTCTAGGCCACATCTAGGATCTTCTCTGGTAACTAGGTGATCATTCATTGGGTGTTTAGAAACTCCCTTGTCCTATTTGAGTTTGAATGGGAAGTATCCATGTTTCTGAAAATAATCAAGTCTTTCTTGTAGCTGTATGTAGGAAAAGTAGGTCTTTCTGTGAGTCTCTTTGCAGGAGAAGAAGCATTCTGACAGTATATAATTCTTTGTCCAGGGGAAAATGAAAGTGATACTCACAGCCTGCACTTGGAGCTGCAGGTCATTTTTCTCCTGCACCAAGGCCACCATTTTCTCCTCCAGCTCCTTCCGCTTTGCCTCAGACTTTGCAAGCTCTTCCTTGGTTTTCTCAAACTCTTCCTTCATGTTGGCCATCTCTTTCTCAGACTCTGCACTCTTCAGCAAGGGCTTGATCTTGAAGAACAGCTTCATCCATGGCCAGTGTTTGACATTCATGAATGAACGAACATTGTACTGGATGCAGAAGATGGACTCTCTGAAATGAAATTCACACAGTTATTGTATGGATATTGTATGGATATGTATGGATATGGATAATTTAAACTTCATCAATAAAGTTCCATGAAAATCAAATAATTATGACAAATATCTACCTCCTCTCCACCATTTTCTTATACTCCACTCTCATCAGGAAGCCCCTGCACCTGGCTTGCGTGCGAGTGATGATTTCTGCCAACTTGTCATCTCTCATCTCCTCCAGGAGTCCCAGCAACCCAGCTTTGAAGAACACCTTGAGAAAGGAAATGTTGCACCATGTCATTGTGATATAGGATACAACAGAGCACAGAGTCATTCAGATTGCTGAAAGACTTTAAAGGAAATGATCAGTGTCACCTTGGGCCCCCTCCCAGATCCTCTCTCCAAGGGCTTAGGACTTCCTGTAATCTCAGCCTAAGCATTCAGTCCTTGTCTGAACTATATGTCATGAGTACTGGTTTCCAGTTCAGCCACAGCCTCAACCACTCCTCTGCCTGGTCATGGACACTGGTGAGCTCTACCATGACTTATTAATTCCTGGCTTGATGTTAGACCAGTCTCACTGTGTGAGATTGTCTATGTCCGCTAATTAATGACTAGGGCCTTGCCTTTTTAGCCTACCTATATCTGACCCTGAGAAATGTTGAAAAACAAAGTTTTATGGCTCCAACTTAGACCATTCTTATTGTAACAAACTTGATTGATAGTGTGGACTGAGTTGAGTTGACTGGAGTTGAGTCTAATTCCTGGGTCATCCTCACTTCCCTTGATTGAGTACTGTGAAACTGGGCACTTGCTTATAGCAGCCCCTAGTCTGGCAGCTCTGTTATGTTCTTCTGCTGTGCCTGATTCCCTGACAGAGCCCACTCTCACTGCACTGGACAAACTTTTAACACGGGTCTTGTTTTTACCTTGGTGTGACCAAATTTGTACTGGGTATGGTCTACATCAATGGATCCAAGGAGCTTCTCTGAAGCCTTCTTGTTGTCCATGAACTGTCCCTCTGGGATAGCACTGGCATTAAGTACTCTATATCTGTACAAGGAAACAAAACATTAAGAAATCATTTGTTGAAACCACCACCAGAACTTTTGAGACTGTACCACTGAACCCATCTCATGCCTAGAGACAGTTCACGCTCTCAGGAGAGGATATGGGGAATGTTTTTAATAGCAATTCCAAGTGCAAAACAATCCTGATCTCAGCACTGCCGCATCATGATAAACCGATGGTGAAACATCTATAATAATGATCAGTACTGCTTTCAAATAAAAAGTTCAGAGTATATTATAATAATCAGGCTGTTCAGCTTGGTCTGAATTGGCAGGAAGGTTCAGAACACTTACCTCTGTTTGAAGTCAGCATAGAGGACTCTGCTGGGGAAGCCTTTCCTGCAGATCCTGATCCCTTCCAGCACGCCGTTACAGCGCAGCTGGTGCAGCACCAGCTCATGCTCCATGGCACCTGACAAACACCACCATTAGTGACTACCCTGCTGTTTGACACTCAGGAGAAGAGTTTCTTCTGCTCAAGCTTTCCTCCCCTTGGCTTGCCTTACCAGGTGTTTTAGTTTCATTTGGGATGATGCAGCGTACAAAATGGGGGTGAGTGCTTCTCAAGTTAGCCATCAGCTTGTTTAAATTCTCCTGTGAGATCATGAAATGAAGTTTACATTATTAAATATGATCAGTGGAATCTTAAAGTGGATGTAACAAACTGGTGTTTCAGGATGCAGACCTGTCTTCTCTAAAACAATCTGCAAAACTCCCAAAAGGAAAATTGGAAACCAAAGGCTCCCAGATTTTGGTTTTGAAGTTCTTTTATAGAATAATGTTTGGCATTACTTTTTCTTGACCTCCTCATCCGAATACAGGGCTATTATCTCACCACTTTCCCTTGAGCTGATAATTCTTGTGGTATAGAGTTGGGGTTCGTAAATAAATGTAACACTCCTGATCAAGCATGACTAGCATCTGATTTGTCAGCTAAGTAGATTGTTTCTAAATAGGAGGGGATAGTATTTTAAGAGGCCATATAAAATGACACTTTTAATAGTAATTGAGTCTCAAACTTTGAAGACAGATGAAAACTGACCTCACAAGTCATTAATTTGATATAATTTAACCTTCACTCTTTTTCACATTGAAATCCAGCCATTGCCTTAAAATCCTGTAATCTTGGAGTAATTTATTTTGTCAAATTCTACTATGAGACAGTACTGAAAATCTCGCAAGAGACAAAAAAAAGTATAGGAAATATAGCTGAATGCCTTGGAGAGGATTTTAAGAAAGTTAGCTGGTAAGTTACCCACTCCCATCTAAGTAGGTGAACGTAACCCTTTAGATATTTTTGTGGAATATTCAAAGACGGCATTATAAAAGGAATATTATGTAAGTTACAAGGATGGAAAGAGAAGGGTTTTAAAGGACGACAAGAGTTACATCCAAAATGGAAAGAGACCTTCCAGATCCAGAATAAAAATGCTTTCCATCTTTAAGGAGATAATAAATACTCTAATTACCCTGAAGAGAGCTGAGACAGTCTGGAAAGAAGAACCCTTCTTCTTGCCTCCCTTCTTGCCACCACCACCAGCATCTGCAAGTCACAGAAAAGAAAAAAATTGTAATAATATGGACACGATATATTGGATACTACAGAACACAAATCCTCTTTATATTTCTAGTGTTTGCAGCTTTAATTCTAAGAAAACTTTGTCCCACATTAAAAATACAATTTCCACAAAACTGACCTGCATCTGCTCCACCATAGTTGGCAAAGAGTAAAGCCAGGGTCTTCACAGATGACTTCTGGTACAGCCCAATGACAGTTTCATTCAGAGGGTCCTTGTTCTTCTCCAGCCACCCAGTGATGTTGTAGTCCACTGTGCCAGCATAGTGCACCAGGGAGAAGTGGGCCTCAGCCTTGCCTTTGGCAGGCTTGGGCTTCTGGAAGTTGTTGGACTTGCCCAGGTGCTGGTCATAGAGCTTGTTCTTGAAAGAGGTGTCAGTTGCCTTGGGGAACATGCACTCCTCTTCCAGGATGGAGAAGATGCCCATGGGCTGGGAGAAAGCACAAGTGACAAGGGAAGGTTATAATGGAAATGTTCAATATCACTTTGGATGGGATGTTCAACTGCCTCATCTAGTGGCAGGAATCCCCTCCCATGGTAGGGGATTGGAACAAAATGTTCTTTATGGTCCCCAAACCATTCTGTGACTCTATGACAATGACAAGAAACCTATGCTATGAATATAAAAGTCTGGTTGTGTTGTTGGAAGTATATCTGGATGAAAGCTTAGGTTTACCAGGAGTCGTTCTGAGTCAAAGAGTTTATTTCTTCCATCCCTTGCCTCTCTGCACTCTGTCTTCATGGAACTGGTAGGAATGTCTGACCAGTTTACAAGCCATGATAAAGAGAAAAATATGGGGAAAACAGCTACAAGGGGCTCTGTAGTTTAGGGAGGTGAAGTGATATGATATTTATTTATCAAATTTGCCTGTAGACTTTGGATTTGAGCCTTTGGAGAAGGAAGAAAAGCAGACTGAATTCAGTTTGGTTTTAGAAGTCTTTTGGTGGAAGTCCAGGCTAATTTTCCATGCTTGAAGACTGGATGAGGCAGTATTTCTCTTTCCCAGGCTAAACTAAATTTCAGTACAAAGTACTTTCCTTAACCAATGCTACATGTCTGGCTGTGAGTTCTTTCTGAGATGACTGTGCCTCAGAAACATCAGAGTATTCTAACAACCATCATATACATGCAAGGAAAAGGTACCTTCTCAATGAGCTCAATGCAGGCAGCCAGGTCCATGCCAAAATCAATGAACTCCCATTCAATCCCCTCCTTCTTGTACTCCTCCTGCTCCAGCACGAACATGTGGTGGTTGAAGAACTGTTGCAGTTTCTCATTGGTGAAGTTGATGCACAGCTGCTCAAAGCTGTTGAACTGCCCAAAGTAAGGAAAGGTGCACAGGTTCTCAAGGTGTGCCAAAACACACAGGCCTTTGCTGCCGTTCTCCTAAGATTGTTTGAACTTGAAACACCAGTCCAAACCCTACTATACCAGCATGTGTTTCTACTCTAAGACTCACTGTCCTTGAAGGACATTTCCATTATTACTTTGCAAATCAAGCCAAAAGTGACAATTCTTTTTCACTGTGCTACTCAGATACAAGTCTTTGGTAAGCTCAGTATCTTCATGGTGTCAGTTCTCTGAGCTGATGGACAGCAGAAACCTTCTCAGTGTCCCACCCAAGAATTTCCCTGGCCTCAGAACAATAATCTGGTCATTTTGTGTTCTGACACAGAAGTCCTTGCACCATCACAGCATTCACAGAACAGGAAATGCTGTGAACTTGCCCAGACCACTGCCTTCACAAGAGCATCCACCCCTTTGGCCCATAGCTGTGTGAGCCTTAGTCCTCTATGTGCTTCTGAGTCCTCCTGACCCCTCCTTGCCCATTGCTTGACTTTGGTGTCAAACCCTGGCTCCTTACATCAAAGATCTCAAAGCCAGCAATGTCCAGCACACCAATGAAGTACTGCCTGGGCTGCTTCGTGTCCAGCTGTTGGTTGATACGAATAACCATCCACAGGAACATCTTCTCAAACATTGCCTTTGCCAGGGCACCCACTGAATTGTTCACCTAGAGCAGAGGAGACAGGACTGGAATTACCTCTGAAGGGCAAGGAAAATTGTGCACATACTCCTTCAAGCTGTGCATTCTCGACTGTCAGATGTTACCTGTGTCACGTTTTGACCTTTGGTCACATATTCATTCCCAACCTTGACTCGGGGGTAACACAAGGCCTTGAGAAATTCAGCTGAGTTTAGGCCCGTTAGGTAGGCAGCCTTGTCAGCCACTAGAGGTGGGGGGGAGAGAGAATGAAAAAAGCATTTGTTTACATTCAGTCTCTGGAATTCAGGTGTTGTGAACAACTTTGCTGTTCATGTTCTAGGAATGGAAGAGGATTTATCTCATTCCATATAGAAGGCTTGTGAAGGAATGCAAATTCTGGATGCTACTGATGGTGGTCTTTGAAAGCAAGAAATAACAAGTATGGCTTGGATAAGAAGAGCTTGAACCTGGAATTTCCCAGAAGAATAACAAAAGCCTCTAGCAAGACATAAGGCAAGGCATATTCTCTTTCTTTGGGAAGGGGATTGCTGGGTAACACAACTTCCAGAAATTATTTCATCAAAACCAAATTGCCCCTAAGGTTGTCTTAGTGCTTGGAGGTTTTCAAGGGCGAGAGAGAAATATTCTGTATTGAAATTGAAGTTTCTGCTTTCTGGCAGCATGATCTGGGGGAGCCACCATTGGATAGAATAATGGAACTTCCCATGATTAGGAAAGCACCTCTGCAGTTAGAGGGACCAAGGGCAAATAAGGAATTCTCAGTGTTTTATATGGAGACTCAGGTAACTGCAGTGTGCCTGTGGAGGCAGAGAAGGACACAAATCAGCCCCTGAGTTTGATAATACCTTCAGTGCCATCAGGCTCTGCCTGCTCCTCTCGTTGCTTCTGCTTGAACTTCAGGTTCCCATAGTGCATGACAGCCCCTGTCAGCTTGTAGATGGCTGTTTTCTCATCAGCACTGAAACCCAGGATGTCAATGGCGCTCTGCAGTCAAAATAATGAATTCAAAAATGTGTCCTTAGTGGGTCAGAGATGGCACCCTCAAGTCATGCTCGGTAGGTACTTTGTTGCTGTGTTACTTACATCTGTAGCCATCAACTCCTCCTGGTCATCAATGCTGGGGACAGTGACCTCCCCTTGACTCACATAGTGGAAATCATAGGGGTTGGTGGTAATGAGGAGCATGTCTGCAAAGAGGAAGAGGCAAGGCATAGGTTTACTTTTGCCAATCAGGTGAGAGAGGGAACTGTTCCTCAGTGATCAACCCCAAAAAGCCATAATGCTCTTTCCTACCAATTAGCTCTGGCTTCTTGTTGGACATGATCTGATAAAAGATGTGGTAGCTCCTTTCCGCCTTGAGCTGGAAAGTGACTCTGGACTTCTCCAGCAGATCTGCCCAGGGAGGTAGAAAGAGTTAGACACTTGTGGGAATGTACATGGAGATGGGAATTTGGGAAGGGATGGGAGCAGTCCAGGAGAATCTCTTACAAGTTTCAATGTCAGCAGAAGCCAGTTTGCCTGTGGCACCAAAGTGGATTCTGATGAATTTGCCCTGTTAAGCAGAAGCAGCAGCAGGTCAGCCTGGATGTCTTCTGCTGACATCTCCTTTGCATGAAGAACTGCTCAGGCATCAAGTGTGTTGCCATGAGAGGGAGAGATTTTATGCAAAGCAAGAACTCACAAAGCGTGAGGAGTTGTCGTTCCTCACGGTCTTGGCGTTTCCAAAGGCCTCCAGCAGGGGGTTGGCGCTGATGATTTGATCCTCAAGCGTTCCCTGCAGGGACATCATTATTCAGTCACTGTGTTTGGTTGACAGGGCTATGACAGGCCAAGCATTCAGTCTTTCCTTCCCGACTCACCTGCATTTTCCCTGAGGTCTGCTCCTCCTTCTTCTTGTCCCCGCTGGCTGCAATTGTTGCAAAGTACTGGATGACACGCTTGGTGTTCACAGTCTTCCCGGCCCCGGATTCTCCGCTGCCAAAGGCAAGAGAGAAGCAGAGGGTGCGTGGTCAGGCAGGAGGTGCCCTGGCACCAGGCAGCCCCGCAGGGACCTGCGCAGGGGGTGTACGTACGTGATCAGGATGGACTGGTTCTCCCGATCTGCGAACAAGGCAGACAAGAAGAGATTATGATTATTATTATGTGTCATAAATATAATTGGTTTAATTGTTCCTGTGACTTTTAGAAGGTGCACTAGCAGTAGGCATCTATTTCCATCAATAAACCTTTCTACCTTCACCCCTACTTCCTTTTCAATATTTAATGTTCCTAGATCCATCTGGGAAGCTGATGTCTTGAAGTTGAGGTGATGCCAGGTAAAGCACAGTTGTACTTCTTTTTCTGACTATTCCCTTCATGTCATACTATTAATTTTGTTTGTAAAGATTATTCCAACTAATGATCAATTTTGTAGAGTTACTGATTAAATTCTCTATCAGTAAGCTGATTTGAACTGGAGCATGTGCTTCTCATAATCTTTATTAAATAGGAACAACTATTCCTGATCAATCAATAAGCCTCCTAAATGGTTTCTAATGTTGTTGGCCAACTGATTATTGCCTAAGGAAAATCAGAGTAACATTGTAAATATGTAGTAACCTTTACCAAAGCAGTCTGTCATGATCTAGAATATTCTAATTTTGGTACTTACATACCTGGAGTCAATATTTCTCTCTGCTATATCTTGAGCTGAGTTTGCTTTCCACAATTTTGTCTGGTTGCTTTTCTAACCTATGCTCCCATTGCAACTCCATTGACCAAATATTTGCACTATAAAAACTGAAAAATCTCCAGGAAGTCTGAAGAGACTAAACAATTAGGGAACTAGCTTGTAGTCGAGGAGTCTGGGTTTGCACTCACAAAATTTCTGCATGTCTGATGAATGTGTCAGCAAGGGTAAATATATGACAACTTACATGAATACAACCCTGATAAGACACACCCATCAAACATCAGTTTAATATTGTTTGTTTTCATTGTATTCTCTTCTAATTAACTTTCTTAATGCTCTGAAAGCTACAGATTTAAATACAATAATTGGGGACAAAAGAGGGAAGAAGATTTCTTTAACAAATTAAAATACATGTTATTATACTGTTATCTATATTTCTGAACAATCTGCTCTATCCTAAAATTCTGGATATTTAGACAGTGCTAGAAACATTGTCTTTCTTTGGTATTTCTTTCCTTTATAATAATGAATGAAAAACAAGAAATTGATTCTGAGACAGGGGAAGGAAGTTATCAATTTTCCGAGCAGGTTTCACTGCAATTTCTGACTGAGACTGATTCCAGAAGTTTTGTAAAGCTACCATAGGAAATATTGGCTCCAATGTTGAAAGTACTTTCCTTTTACACACAGTGTTATTTACAGAAATTCAGACTAATTATTTTCAGTTCTGCATAGCAAATCATTCAAAGAACAATCCTTTCATCTGAGAAAAAGTAGAACTTCAAAGTATATTCACATTTCTTGAATGGAAAATCTGACAATATATTCAGTGTTAAATCATATCCTCCCAAACACGCTGGACATGAAAATTTAACACAGTTTTCTATAAACTTTACCTAAATGATGATGTTCAGTAAAAAATCTATTTACAGTGATGACAGAACATCCACATTCACAGCAACATTAAACTGAACTATTGTGCAGTGAAGACTTTTTTTCTCTTCTTTGAGTGTTTACAGCCAAGTGATTTTAAAGAAAATCATGAAACTCACCAGTCAGCATGAACTGATAGGCGTTGTCAGAGATGGAGAAGATGTGTGGAGGGGCCTCCTGGCGCTTCTTGCCTCGGTAGGCCAACACCACCTCGGGGTTGTACACCGGCAGCCACTTGTAGGGGTTGACAGTGACGCAGAAGAGACCCGAGTAGGTCTGCAAGGAAGGGACACAGCACCTTGGCTTCCCCTGAGCCTGGCCCAGCAGCTCCTGGGGCTGCCCAGAGGAAGCTGCTGCTGCCACTTACGTAGATCATCCAGGCTGCGTAACGCTCTTTGAGGTTGTACAGCACAGCGGGTTCGTGCAGGTGGGTCATCATGGCCATGTCCTCGATTTTGTCATACTTGGGAGGGTTCATGGAGAAGATTTGATCTTCTTTCACAGTCAGGGTCTGTCACAGAATAGAGAGATGCATGTATATCAGCTAAGAACCCAGAGTGGAAATTAAATTTTATTTCTATATTCTGTATTTATTCACCTCTCCACCTTCAGTCTTGACAGTGACCTTCCCTGCATCCTTACTCTCAATCTTCCCTTTCACATAGGACTCCTTTGCATGTACCACAAAGACAGAGGTCTTGGCATCAAAAGGTTTGTTCTGGGCCTCAATTCTCTCCTTCTCCGATTTTCGGAGGTAAGGCGCCGCCTCGCCAAAGGCGGCCATGTCAGCGTCTGGAGTCGACATTGTTGCACTTCTTCAGGAGCCACAGTCAGCAGGGTCCTCTGCAGGCTACAAGATATGTTGTGTCAGTGAATGAACATCTTCATGTGAAAAAATGGAAATCTCCTGCACTTTGATCTTTTCAAATATTAAAATAGGTAAAAGCAAGTCAAAAGTTGGATTTAAACTTCCCAGTCTTGGCTGAAAATACTTACATAGCTGTCTAAAATTAATACTTAGACATCCAGCTAAGAGACCATGTACAGAACAGCAGTTCAGTGTACAGTATGTCATGAAGTCGAACAGTATTATTTCAACTTTGTGAACTCTAGCAAATTTGGCTGTTCCCATGAGAGAGTCTCTTTTTGTTTTTTGTTTTTTGTTTTTTTGTTTTTTTTTTTTTTAATGCTACTGAAAGGCTCTGAAATAGTTCTTTTTCCGATAGCAAGTGATGGCTTTCTAAAAATTACTTGCTATGGATAATTCATCTTGCTTTATAATAGATATAAATGTTACTATTGCTTGTTAATCCTTCCACAAATCTTAAACTCTTGGATTTCATCTTGTTCCTTAAAAGTTGTTAAATTTTGTTATTGATTTTGGTGGCAGAGGTCACTGCTACTTGAAAACATAAAAACTCATTTTGTGTTGCACAAATATTCAGATCTAATATATAAGTTGAAGGAAAACATGCTGCCTTCAAACCTACAATAAAGTTACTGCTGATAGAGTCCATCTATGACAGAAGTGGATATCCAAGTCTTATAGGAAGTTAAATGGAATAAAAAGGTATATGTTTTGTCCAGCAGCTCACAGGAGCCAAACACTTACCTCGAAATTTTCTGCCAAGACTGGGCACAGCACTCCAAAGAGACTTTTATAGACTCTGGTATGCAGATGCTTTTTCCTTCTGTCAAAATATATTTTGCAAACCATCTTTGGCAAAATATTGTCTGGCAAACTTAACTAATGGCATAATTGTCATTTGACCTGATATATTTAGAAATGTTTTGCATCTTACCATCCCTGTAGATACACTTCCTATAAATAGTCTGACAGGGCTATTAATATTGGTATCTGGACTAGTCAAGGCACTTAAAGAACTTGGATGTATGATTTATTGGTTCTTCTATGATCTTTACAGGTAACTTAATCTTTGATCCAGATGGGTTTCTTTGGCATTTCTGTACTTTTGCAGATGTAAAAGGGAAATAATGTAATGTATCTTGTACATGTGGTCCTATGAACTTAGAGCTTGCCTTTTCATCATTAGAAAAGGCAGCTCTACAAAAGACAAATTCGTATTAAAACTCTTCCAGTGATTCATTATGTATTATAATAAAAAGGGGAAAACCAGGCGTATAGTGGGCCAGGAATATCAGATAGAGAAGAATCCAACAGAGAGCAAGGTCAGATACGGTTTCAAGTTTGGACATGTAGTTTGTGCCTTCAGTGTGAAATGTGACTCCTTAGCTATAAAAGCAATTGAGTATGTATGTGAATAAATCCTCACTTGGTATTTTGCAGAAATCAAAAAATTCAAAATGTGCATACTAGAGGAATGTTCACTATTGCAATAGTCAGTCATAAGTGATATAACAGAAAATTCTTCATAGTTTCAAACAAATATGATTCATAAAATCTCACACTTGAAAAAAATTATGCTGTTTTTTTGCAAATAATTTCAGGTTGTGAAAAAGTTGATGCTTCTGTTTCAGAGCTGATACAGAAGAAATGTATAACAAGCAAATTTATTAATAGGAAAATTATTAAATTTTTTTTTCTGCTTCTCTAAATTTATTTAAGATTTTCTAAGTTAAGAGAGCCTAAGAAGCAAAAGTAACCTAGACCAGGAAATACTTTTAAACTCCAGTAGACATATTGTCAATAAATATACAGTGATACTTCCTGTTTCATCTCTCACAAACATGAAGTTCTAACATGCCTTAAAGAGCTCAGGCCCATGTTGCTAATATTTATATGCTTATTGTCAATGTATACCAAGCAATGCTCTCAACCAAGTCAGGCCTTCACTACCTACAACTCAAAAAAACCTCAACCCTTCTGCCCAACAACTCTACCACAGTCACACACACAGCATTGGTCTGGGATCCTCTCCACTCTGACACATCCTCAGTCCAGCACTCCCAAATCACAAATATCTTGCACTCTTACATATTCATACAGCTCCAGCAACAAGAGATCTCAACACAATGCTGCCTGATTTGGAGCAGCATTGCTGTAGGCAATACTCTGAGAAAGGGGGAATTTGCCAGTAGTTCTGGAGAATGAGTGGTCAGGTTCTAGTAAAAAGGGCACTGTCACTTGAGCTGCTTTAAACTGCTGGTTCTGAGCACGCTCTTCTCCTGGTCATTGGCATTTTGATTTATTAAAAGAGCTCAGTGGGTATAGATCAGTGAAGTGCAGAGGGGCAAGGTCAGTAAATGGGATCCAACATATCCAACAATAAGCACTGACAGGAAAAGCTTATTCCAAGGATAAGCATGCAACTTTCTGGAGTTCAAAACCAGAGCTCAGCCCTGAGATCCCTGCTCAGGGCAGGGGGAAACTGGTGGAAACACCCTCTGCCCTGAACAGAAGGAGCTCTCTAAAACAGAAACAGAAACAACCTGTATAAAACTGTGAGTGCAGGGGGGCATCAGAAGTCCTGTATCTGCACAATCTCTGACTTCCACGGACATACAGAACTTAGAGGACAAATCAGAGAATGGTTTGGATTGGAAGAAACCTTAAAAGACTCATCTAGTGCAACACCACTGCTGTGGGTGGGAATTTTGACTAGATCAGGTTGCTGAAAGCCCCATTCAACCTGAGCTTGCACACTTCCATTGATGGGACATTCCTGTATTCTGGGGCCTGTCTGTTCCTGTGTCTCACTGGGCTCTTCTTAAAAATATCAATTTATATCCAACCAGAATCTACCTTTTTTAATTTAAAACTTTTCCCCTTGTCCTGTGGCCACCAGCTTAGGTAAAAAGTCTTTCCCCCTCTAAAGAGGTGCCTTTATATATTGAAAACTTGCAATATGGTCTTCTCAGAGCCTTCTCATCTCCATGCTGAGTAGGCACAACTAAGTAAGCCTTTCTTCATAGCAGAGGCATTCCAGGACTTGGAACTTTTTTTTTGTGGCTCAGCTTTGCATGTCCTCCACAACTGCTCCACCTGGTCCATTATCCTTTTTTTATTGGGGGTCCCAGAGCTGAATACAGCACTACAGATGAGGTCTCATGACAGCTCTTTAACTGGATAACATTCCTTCCCATTGGTTTATCAATTGAAACATCCAGCTTGATGTTGTCTGCTTTATCAGTAGATTGGACAACACAGGCCCCAGTATACATAGCTCTTTTATTCTGTCTCTATCTGACTAAGAGGTTTCCTTCTTATCCCATGGCTTCATCACTTCTATAATAGCCTTTGTTGGCTTTCATAACCTTGCTGAAAAGTTTTGGAAATCCTAGTCAATTATCTGTATCTCTCTGTCCACACACTCACCTATCCTCTCAAAGTTTTGTCTGTTTTTTCATTTGTAAGGCTGACTGGAATTTAACAGACTGCTCCTTTTGGAAGGACATAAACCCTCTCAGTTCCCCATACCATTTCTTTCCCTGCAGGTGTTACATATGCTTGGTCCAGGGCTCCCTGGGAATTCAGTGTACTCTGCCCTAGGAGGCAGGGCCTGGCACTGAAGATGGTAACTTTCTCCCCCTGCACTCAAGTCTTTAATGTCAGTTTATGTAGATCTCTGCTCAGGCTCAGAATCTGCTATTTACTTGCCTGTCTTCTTTATTGCTTCTTTTGCACACTGAATGGAAAAATCATTCATCTGGACAGCTACTAATGAAATTACAGTTACTAATGAAGTGTTTTCCTTTTACTGCTGGACTACTGCAAGCTGTCTCTTCCCTGCTGTCTTCTCTGACCTCTCCTCCCATAGGCTAGTGAGAGAAGCTCCTCGTGTGGGTTTTGAGTTTCTACAACACCCGTAAGGAAAACACCTCATCAAACAGCTGGTCTTTCTCAGCAGGAAAGAAAAATTCCCCAAGACAGGGCAGTGTTTCAGAAACTCAGCTTTTGTAGACACTGATCTAATTTATAGAAACTAAGGTAATTCTCACAGAACTGTCACCAACCTTCTCCAGTTCTAATTCAAGGGAATGTGTTACTCTACATTGCCTTCTAATTAAAATCAAGGCAAAAAATAGTGGAGACTAAAGACTACTTTTGGTCAGCTTCACAAAAAAACCCCATAAATTCTTTGGGTTATTACCACTCTATAAATCACTCTCAGAGGCCAGCAAAAGGAGCATCTCACACCTGACAACAGCAAGCTGGAAAGTGCTGACCTGCCATAAGGGTAAATAAAATAGAAGATATTGTCTGGGGTATACCAGTAGGAAGAACTTGCAGGAGTCACAGTCAGGAATTATTGTCCTTGACTTCTCTTCATGTGATGTTATTTTTCTAGTCACACCTCAATCACTAAGAAAAAAAGAAGGGATAAGTAGTCAGGAACTAGGTGACAAAAAAGCTGCGTTGTGACATAAGTACACAGAGATTGTAAGAAAAAACTGCAAAACAGTACCAAAAATGGTAATCAAGGTCTAACCAATAAAACCAAAAGAAATGAAAAGTACTGCTCATGGTATGCACACAAAGGAATCTACAGGATTTATTCTCTAGACATTAAAATGGTTAAACCAAAAATTGCAGAAACAAGGAAGTGACAGAGGGTACACATTTTGTGCAGCCCTCAGGTCACTTTGCTATCTCATGACATCCTCACTCTTCCTCTTCTATCTTCTTGCCATGAATGTCGCGGCTCTTGGCTCGGAGCTTGTTGACCTGTGACTCTGCAATGTCAGCGCGCTCCTCGGCTTCCTCCAGCTCGTGCTGGATCTTGCGGAACTTGGAGAGGTTGACATTGGACAGCTCCTCCTGTGAGAGGAGAGGGAATCAGGGGTGAGGAGACCAGGGCAAGGGTTTCACTCCTGCAGCGAGTCAGCCTTATGGGGTTGCAAATCTACATGCCCCTTCCCATAATGCAGATGTTCCCTTAATGAATGTCCCTGACTGCAGGATGCCCAGAGCTCACCAAGGCCTCTAGAAATGACAGCAAAGCAGCGTGGCCAAGACAGTTGTGTCTTGGGAGTTAGTTTCATATGCCTCTCCTGGTATTCCGATGATTCAAGATGCGTGCTGCCCCAATGGAATGTGGAATTTTTGTCCTTTCTGCAAGCAATACTTACAGCCTCCTCAGCTTGTCTCTTGTAGGATTTCACTTTCATTTGCAGCTTGTCCACCAGATCCTGCAGCCTCAGGACATTCTTCCTGTCTTCCTCAGACTAAAGCAGTTGATAAACAGAATAGACAGTCAATTCTTGGTTCTGCATCATGTGAGATTAACAATTGCCCTTGGGGATGGTGTGGGTAAAATGTGACTCGCTGTGAGAAAGCCCTGGAAGAGCAGGAGAGCTCGTGCCTTACCTGGTAGGTGAGTTCCTTCACCCTGCGCTCGTACTTGCGCACGCCCTTCACGGCTTCAGCGCTGCGCTTCTGCTCAGCATCAACCTCCCCTTCCAGCTCCCGCACCTGCAAGGACAAGCCCATCCCTGCAGCTGCCCTGACAATGGCTCTCCAAGGAGAGCCACGCTCACTCAGGCACAGCCCCAGCCCTACACACCCTGGCCTCCAGCTTCTGGATCTGCTTCTTCCCTCCCTTCAGTGCCAGCTGCTCGGCCTCTTCCAGACGATGCTGCAGGTCCTTCACAGTCTGGTCCAGGTTCTTCTTCATCCTCTCCAGGTGGGCACTGGTGTCCTGCTCCTTCTTCAGCTCCTCTGCCATCATGGCCGCCTGATCAGAGCAAAGGGTCAAAGCCATTTTGGGGCTGGACATATTTTAGACAGACTACATTCATCGTCAGCAATGCCAGGAGTGTCCAACTCACATCAGTGATGGCCTTCTTGGCCTTCTCCTCAGCATTGCGAGCTTCCTGGATGGTATCCTCCATTTCACTCTGGATCTGGGAAATGTCCGTCTCCAGCTTCTTCTTGGTGTTGATCAAGCTGGTGTTCTGTGCAACAGGAAACACAAGATTCCTACTATCAGACCAAATGCCTCCACATCAAGGCCTGAAAATGTGGTTAGAGTTTAGGGAAGTCTTTAGGGCAAGAGACTTCTTCAGCTCCAGAGCAGTAAACCAGATATTGAGAGCTGGATGGAGGGGACATATTGCAGCAGACCGCTTCAAATGCTTACAAAGTAATTACTTACAGGATGAATAATAATTTAAATCTTTGTTATCACTTGTCAATGCAAATAATTTCCAAGAGCGCCTGACCTGGGTGTGGAGGAGCTGTGCACGTTCAGTGGCATCCAGAAGCTCCTGCTCAGCCAATTTCCTCGACCGCTCCGTCTGCTCCAGGGCTGCCCGGAGCTCCTCAACTTCAGCCTGCAGCAGGTTTGCTCTGCGCTCCACCATGGCCACCTGCTCCTTCAGGTCATCCTGTGTCCTCAGAGCATCATCCAAGTGCAGCTGGGTGTCCTGCAAAGAGAGACAAGGGAAATTACCAGGCCTCAGTGGGTGCTTGAGTAGCAGAAATGTCAGGGATCTCATTTCTCTTTCTGTAGCTCTGCTGAACGGACCTTGAGCACAGCCTGGGTATTCCTCAGGTTCTTCTGTGCCTCTGCAGCCTGGCGGTTGGCATGGCTCAGCT
The DNA here is from genome assembly GCF_036417665.1 of Passer domesticus. NCBI lineage: Eukaryota > Metazoa > Chordata > Aves > Passeriformes > Passeridae > Passer > Passer domesticus. The sequence goes on from NC_087493.1 coordinate 10,811,221, forward strand.
GGATCTCCATTTCATTCAGGTCTCCCTCCATCTTCTTCTTCAGCCTCAGGGCTTCATTCCTGCTCCTGATCTCAGCATCCAGGGTGCTCTGCATGGAGTCCACAATTCTGAGGTGGTTCCTCTTCAGCTGGTCAATCTCCTCATCTTTCTCTGCTATCTTCCTGTCAATCTCAGACTTCACTTGATTGAGCTCAAGCTGCAGGCGCAGGATCTTTCCCTCCTCATGTTCCAGGGAGGCCTGCAAAATTCAGCACAAAGAATATTTTACATTCAAAATAAACTTTTAGCAGTTCCATATGAAAGGTAGGCTTGCTTTCCTGCCCTCTCTCCAAAGGACTACATGCATACTCTTTGTGGTGCTCATTAATTAGCACTGTCTGTACCTCAGCTTCCTCCAGGGAGGCTTGCAGTTCAGATTTCTCCTGCTCAACCTGCTTCTTCACTTTCTCCAGCTCATGAATTGCCTTTCCTCCCTCTGCAATCTGCTCCGTAAGGTCGGAAATCTCCTCTGTGGGAACAAAGATCAATGGCATGGTCAGGCACAGAGCAGAATGGGAAGGGCCCTGTCCCACCAAGGTGACAGGCATCTCTGCAGATGTGCAGGCACACACCCATGAACAATGGTGGCAAAGTCTGATAGTGAGAAAGGCCAGGGAGGAGCAGAGGCCCAGGGACTTACGCTGCAAGTTCTTGTTCTCCCGCTTCATTGTTTCCAGGTGGTCCAAGGACTCCTCATAGGCATTCTTCATCTTGAACAGCTCCGTGCTGAGAGAGCGCGACTCCTTCTGCGAGGCCTCCAGCTCAGCCTGTGTTTCCTCATACTTCTGCTTCCATTCTGCCAGGATCTGAAGAGAAACAGGGTGTGACTAGGGCTCTGGCCATCACAGGGCCATGCTCTTGCCAGGGGTGCTGGTGCTGAAGGCCAAAAGACCTTGTCAAAGTTCTTCTGCTTCTTATCCAGAGCAGCACAAGCAGCATTGGATCTCTCCACATCAATCATCAGGTCCTCCACTTCATTCTGCAGCCTCTGCTTTGTCTTTTCCAGGGAGGCACATTTGGCATTGACAGCCTCAACATGTTCCTCTGCATCCTGCAGACGCTGGGCCAGCTTCTTCCTGGGAGGAGAGAAGCACAGTTCCACATCAGAGCTTGGAAGGTTTTCAGTTCTACAATGTCATAGGAGGACTGGTTTGTAGATTTGAGATTTTTTAGCCAAGCACTTTTAACAGATATGTAAGGATTTATCCTTTTCTCTGTCCTATCACCTGTGGAGGATTAGGTGTGTTTTAACACTTCTAAATCCTATGTTTTCTCTTCCAATCTACACTTTTTCTCTCCCTCTACCTCTCCCGTTTTTTTACAAATACACTATGTCCTTGCCTTTATCCCACCCTTGTCATAGCCCACTCTCAGAGATTCCAATTTCTTTTGACCCGTTTCAGTCTTCTCCAGTCATTTCCCATCCTGCTTCCCCACATACTTGGCCTCCTCGAGCTCCTCTGTGCGCTGAATCGCGTCCGTCTCGTATTTGGTTCTCCACTGGGCCACTTCGCTGTTGGCCTTGGACATGGCTCTCTGCAGCTCTGCCTTGGCCTCCTGCTCCTCCTCATATTGTTCCCGGAGCAAGTCACAGTCGTGGCGAGCGGACTGCAGGGCGTGGGCCAGGGCGTTCTTGGCCTGTGGGGACATTGGGTTTGGTAAAGTTGAATAGTGATCTTTAAATCCCGCTTGACTGTAAACTTCAACATGAAAATGGAATGAAACTCTAATGGGGCAAATATGTCATGGAGCTGGTGAAGCTCCCATTGTCACATTTTGGAGCATCAGTACACATTAGTGATGGCTCCTCTGGGGACAGTAATCGGCTGCTTGTCTAAATGTGTGGCTGAAACGTGTCTCAGAGAAGATCATCAGAATTTCATGGAAACTTTGAGGATTACTTCCTGCAGCACCTAAAATATCTGCTTCCTTTCCTCTCTAGTGGAAGAGTGAGAGGTTTTTCATTAGTGCTCTTCCCTCCAGTCCTACATGTGTGTTTAGGGATGGAAATTTGAGGCAGTCTCCTGTCAGACAGGATTCTGCAGATGCTTTTGGGGCTGATGTAGGCTATGGACAGTAGGGTACTTCCAGACCTTGATTTCCTCCTCCAGATGCCTCTTGAGTTCCTCAATCTGTTGGGTAAATCCTTGCTTGCCCCTAGACAGCTGAGAAATCAGAGCATCTTTCTCCTCCACCTGGCGGGAAAATTCACCTGGATAAGGAAAGGGGAAAAAAGGAAGCAGACTGTTACTCCTATGACACCTTCTGCCTGTAAAGCCACATAACCAGGAATGGCCTGGAGAGCTTATTCTAGCTGCCACCTTGTACTCTCTGGCTTGCTCAGAGCATGCAGGTCCTGCCATTGAAATTTGGGAAGAGGATGTCTCACCTGACTCCGTCTGCAGACGAGCTCTTTGTGTATTGAGGTCATTGATCATGCGCTGATTCTGCTCATCCTTTGTTTTAAGCTCACTCAGCTGATCTTCCAGAGTGCGGCACATCTTCTCCAGGTTGGCCTACAGGGGAAGCATGGGAAGGGAAAATAAATGATGGTCTGCACTCTGCCTTATTTTCACAGTGGTAATTTTGTTTCTGCGAATGTGTATGAAACAGTCAGCTTTTGTGCCACACTATGTCCCTGTGAGCATTTTCTCCTGCAAATTCATACCTTGGCTTTAGAGACAGACTCCATGTTGCTGGCCAAGTCATCAATCTCCATCTTCAGCTCACTTTTCTCCTTCTCCAGCTTCTGCTTCACGCGTTGCAGGTTGTCGATCTGCTCGCCCAGCTCAGCTGTGCTGTCCGCGTGCTTCTTGCGCAGGGCAGAAGCCGTGGCTTCGTGCTGCAGCGTGGCCTCTTCCAGGTCACGGCGCATCTTCTGGAATTCTGCCTCACGCTTCTTGTTCATCTCAATCTGAGCTGCTGTGGCCCCTCCTGCTTCCTCCAGGCGCTCGCTGATCTCCTCCAGCTCCCTGGACAGGTCAGCGCGATGCTTCTCTGCTTTAGCGCGAGAGGTTCGCTCTGCCTCAATTTCCTCCTCCAGCTCCTCAATGCGGGCCTGCAGAACAGCAGGGACCCTTGACAGCCGTGCCCTCCTCCTGCCTGAGCTGAGCCTGAGCAAGGCAGGGGAAGGAACAGACACTTGCCTGCAGCTCCTTGATTTTCTTCTGAAACTGCATGCCCAGAGCCTGTTCATCCTCGATCTTGCTCTGGATCTGGCTGATTTCAAAGTCTTTCCTTTGGACCAAGTGAACCATGTTAGAGCTCAAAGAAAAGAGACAAGTGCTGCAGCCCAGCACTCAGGTGCCCCAGAGCCACACTTACTTCTTCAGTTTCTCATCCAGCTGCTGCTTATCATTCTCCAAATCCATGATGCTGTCCTGGGCCAGCTTCAGGTCTCCTTCCAGTTTCCTCTTTGCTCTCTCCAGGTCCATGCGCAGTTTCTTCTCTTGCTCCAGGGACCCTTCCAGCTGAACACAACAAGACCATCAGGCCTCTGCCAGCCAGCTTGGACTCCATACCTGTCCCGTTCCTGCTCTATATCCGTGTGCTTACATCATCCACTTGCTGTTCCAGCTTGGTCTTGGCTTTGGTCAGAGTATTGACTTTGTCTTCCTCTACCTGCAGGTCATCCAGGGTCTGCTGATGTGCCTCTTGGAGGGCTTTCTTCTCTTTTGTCAGCTTGGCAATGGTCTCATCCAGGGCTGCCATCTCCTCAGTCAGGTTTTTCACCTAAAAATAATAGCAATTTTCAAAATTCGGTGGAAAACAGGCTGGCTGATTTGGTGCAATTTCTCTCTGCTGTGCTTAGGTAGATGTTTGGCTTTTCCTTTCATTTCTTAGGTCAGGCTCAGCTCATATGTTCAAAAGGTAACATGTTTTTGGATTGTTCTTTTGCTCACAGACACATTGACTTTTCAACCAGCTCTGTGACCCCCTGTGCTTTACCTTGTTTTCAGTGGCGTGTTTTTCCTTCTCCACCTTGGCCAGTGTTAGCTCAAGGTCATCAATATCTTTCTTCAGCTCTGAACATTCATCCTCCAATTTCCTCTTCTTGGCTGTCAGCTCAGCATTAATTTCCTCTTCTTCTTCAGCCCTTTCAGTCAGCTCCTTAATTTTGGCTTCCAGCTGGATTTTGTTTTTGATGAGTTGGTCACACCTTTCCTCAGCATCAGCCAAGCTATCTGCTTCCTGGTGGGGAGACAGAAATTTGTGGGTTCTAATGTTTTGAACTTTCTCTGCTCTGCCTTCTTTATTACTGAGTAGCAGTTGAGCCTGACCTTCAATTCCAGGAACAGAAGGATCTTGAGTGTTTCTACTGGAAAACCTTTTCATTTGGAATCAATATTTATCCGAAAGTTTTTGTGTCTCCTAAATATGTCTCCTAGGCTGACTAGCTATGAGAATGCCTCAGAGCACCCACAAGCATAATGGAAAAAGGCTTACTTCAGTTTCTAGTTTCAGCAGGAGTAATGGCTTGGAATATTTTTCTTATGGTAAAAATATGCAGCATTTTCTTCAACTTATTTGATTATTTAACTTCATCGTATTTGAGCAATAGAAGTTTATGGGAATACGTCTGTGGAGAAAGATTTGTTTTCTTTGGTCAAATTGTGTTTTCCTATTTGAGTTTTGAGGGAAAGTGTGTCTTTCTCAGGTTTGCTTTTACGGTGCTAGACAGAAGCACTGCTTTGAAAATTATTTTTCTTCCAGCTCCAAGTTCTCCACTGTTCAATACAACATTGGCTGGTGCTACATGGCTCTTTCCTCAGACAACAGCAATGGTAAGTGCCATGTGGGTCTGCCAGGAGTCTCAGTATTCTGCTGCCTGTTTACTCAACATTAGTGTACCTGAGAATGTGTGATTTAGACTGTTTTCTTCCACCCATTAATTCCTGAAAGTCTCTTTGCAGGAGAAGAAGCATTCTGACAGTATATTATTCTTTGTCCTGGGGAAAATGAAAGTGATACTCACAGCCTGCACTTGGAGCTGCAGGTCATTTTTCTCCTGCACCAAGGCCACCATTTTCTCTTCTAGCTCCTTCCTCTTTGCCTCAGACTTTGCAAGCTCTTCCTTGGTTTTCTCAAATTCTTGTTTCATGTTGGCCATCTCTTTCTCAGACTCTGCACTCTTCAGCAAGGGCTTGATCTTGAAGAACAGCTTCATCCATGGCCAGTGTTTGACATTCATGAATGCACGAACGTTGTACTGGATGCAGAAGATGGACTCTCTGAAATGAAATTCACACAGTTATTGTATGGATATGGTGTGATTAATTTAAACTTCATCAATAAAGTTCCATGAAAATCAAATAATTATGACAAATATCTACCTCCTCTCCACCATTTTCTTATACTCCACTCTCATCAGGAAGCCCCTGCACCTGGCTTGTATCATGGTCATAATCTCTGCCAGTTTCTCATCTCTCATCTCCTCTAGCACACCTATCAGTCCAGCTTTGAAGAACACCTTGAGAAAGGCAAGATTGTAGTACATCACTGTTGGGTAGTGCATTACTGGGGCACACTATATTTAAATACAGAACTTCATTTTACCTTGGTGTGACCAAATCTGTACTGGGTGTGGTCAACATCAATGGACCCAAGAAGCTTCTCTGAAGCCTTCTTGTTGTCCATGAACTGTCCCTCTGGGATAGCACTGGCATTAAGTACTCTGTATCTGTAGGAGAAAGCAGAACATTAAGAAATCAACAGTTCTGAAACCACCACTGTGATTGAACCTCACTGCCTACTCAACAACAGCTGAATAATATCATGTATTAGAGAGTGCATTCTTTCAAGACAGTGCAAGACTTGAAGGACACTGAAAGAGAGTGCAAGAACAGTTCGTACAATTAACTCAGTGTCCAAGTAAATCCTCACAATCAACATTAATAAAATCATAAATTCTCAACAAAACATGACAATGTAAAATGGAAAGATTGTTAAGATGATCAGGCTGTTCAGCTTGGTCTGAATTGGCAGGAAGGTTCAGAACACTTACCTCTGTTTGAAGTCAGCATAGAGGACTCTGCTGGGGAAGCCTTTCCTGCAGATCCTGATCCCTTCCAGCACGCCGTTACAGCGCAGCTGGTGCAGCACCAGCTCATGCTCCATGGCACCTGACAAACACCACCATTAGTGACTACCCTGCTGTTTGACACTCAGGAGAAGAGTTTCTGCTGCTCAAGCTTTCCTCCCCTTGGCTTGCCTTACCAGGTGTTTTAGTTTCATTTGGGATGATGCAGCGTACAAAATGGGGGTGAGTGCTTCTCAAGTTAGTCATCAGCTTGTTTAAATTCTCCTGTGAGATTTCAAGGAAAAGTTCAGGTTTAATCGAGTAAGAACCTCATGCCTATCTGTGATGTGCATTAAAAAAACTGAGTATTTCTGTGTCTTGAACTGTAGGAAATACATTATTATGTTGGTGTAAAAATCACATAAATATGAATCAGAGACTTAGTGAATTACAAGTCTGTCTTCTGACTGCAATTTCACTGAACACTTATGTTATTTCAGTAGATATATAAATGAGGAAATGAATTCTACTCTTACCCTGAAGAGAGCTGAGACAGTCTGGAAAGAAGAACCCTTCTTCTTGCCTCCCTTCTTGCCACCACCACCAGCATCTGCAATTCACAGAAAAGAAAAAGAAACATTTTTTTACAATGGGCAATAAGTGCTGGATACAACAGAATACAAAGCCTCTTTATATTTCTAGTGTTTGCAGCTTTAATTCTAAGAAAACTTTGTCCCACATTAAAAATACAATTTCCACAAAACTGACCTGCATCTGCTCCACCATAGTTGGCAAAGAGTAAAGCCAGGGTCTTCACAGATGACTTCTGGTACAGCCCAATGACAGTTTCATTCAGAGGGTCCTTGTTCTTCTCCAGCCACCCAGTGATGTTGTAGTCCACTGTGCCAGCATAGTGCACCAGGGAGAAGTGGGCCTCAGCCTTGCCTTTGGCAGGCTTGGGCTTCTGGAAGTTGTTGGACTTGCCTAGGTGCTGGTCATAGAGCTTGTTCTTGAAAGAGGTGTCAGTTGCCTTGGGGAACATGCACTCCTCTTCCAGGATGGAGAAGATGCCCATGGGCTGGGAGAAAGCACAAGTGACAAGGGAAGGTTATAATGGAAATGTTCAATATCACTTTGGATGGGATGTTCAACTGCCTCATCTAGTGGCAGGAATTCCCTCTCATGGTAGAGGATTGGAACAAAATGTTCTTTATGGTCCCTTCCAACCCAAACCATTCTGTGACTCTATGACAATGATGAGAAACCTATGCTATGAATATAAAAGTCTGGTTGTGCTGTTGACAGCATCTCAGCCTGGATGAAAGCTTAGGTTTACCAAGAGTCGTTCTTAGACAAAGAGTTTATGTCTGCCACCCCTTGCGTCTCTGCACTCTGTCTTAATGGAACTGGTAAAAATGTCTAACCAGTTTACACGAAAATTGGTTGTAAAGCTGGGGAAGCAATGATAAAGAGAAAAATATGGGGAAAACAGCTACAAGGGGCTCTGTAGTTTGGGGATGTCAAGTGATGGTATTTATTTCTTAAATTTTTCTGTGAATCTGGAACTCAAATTTGGACTTTGGATCCAACTGTGCCTCAGAAACATCAGAAAATTCTAACAACCATCATATACATGCAAGGAAAAGGTACCTTCTCAATGAGCTCAATGCAGGCAGCCAGGTCCATGCCAAAGTCAATGAACTCCCATTCAATCCCCTCCTTCTTGTACTCCTCCTGCTCCAGCACGAACATGTGGTGGTTGAAGAACTGTTGCAGTTTCTCATTGGTGAAGTTGATGCACAGCTGCTCAAAGCTGTTGAACTGCCCAAAATAAGGAAAGGTGCACAGGTTCTCAAGGTGTGCCAAAACACACAGGCCTTTGCTGCCATTCTCCTAAGGCTGTTTGAACTTGAAACACCAGTCCCAACCCTACAATACCAGCATGTGTTTCTACTCTAAGACTCACTGTCCTTGAAGGACATTTCCTTTATTACTTTGCAAAAATTCTGGGAAAGCTGTGCTCCTTACATCAAAGATCTCAAAGCCAGCAATGTCCAGCACACCAATGAAGTACTGCCTGGGCTGCTTCGTGTCCAGCTGTTGGTTGATGCGAACAACCATCCACAGGAACATCTTCTCAAACATTGCCTTTGCCAGGGCACCTACAGCATTATTCACCTAGGGCGGAGAAGAAAAGACTGGAGTTACCTCTTAGGGGCAAAGAAAATTGTGCACATACTCCTTCAAGCTGTGCATTCTCGACTGTCAGATGTTACCTGTGTCACGTTTTGACCTTTGGTCACATATTCATTCCCAACCTTGACTCGGGGGTAACACAAGGCCTTGAGAAATTCAGCTGAGTTTAGGCCCGTTAGGTAGGCAGCCTTGTCAGCCACTAGAGGTGTGGGGAAGAGAGAAAAACCTTTGTTCATGGACAAACTCTATAATTCATGTATTGTTAACAGCTTTGCTGTTCATATTCTAGGAATGGAAGAACATTTATCTCATCCCGTACAGAAGGCCTGTGAAGGAATGCAAATTCTGGACACTAGTGATGGTGGTCTTTGAAAGCAAGAAAGAGTATGGCTTGGATAAGAAGAGCTTGAACCTGGAATTTCCCAGAAGAACAACAAAAGCCTCTAGCAAGACATAAGGCAAGGCATATTCTCTTTCTTTGGGAAGGGGATTGCTGGGTAACACAACTTCCAGAAATTATTTCATCAAAACCAAATTGCCCCTAAGGTTGTCTTAGTGCTTGGAGGTTTTCAAGGGCGAGAGAGAAATATTCTGTATTGAAATTGAAGTTTCTGCTTTCTGGCAGCATGATCTGGGGGAGCCACCATTGGATAGAATAATGGAACTTCCCATGATTAGGAAAGCACCTCTGCAGTTAGAGGGACCAAGGGCAAATAAGGAATTCTCAGTGTTTTATATGGAGACTCAGGTAACTGCAGTGTGCCTGTGGAGGCAGAGAAGGACACAAATCAGCCCCTGAGTTTGATAATACCTTCAGTGCCATCAGGCTCTGCCTGCTCCTCTCGTTGCTTCTGCTTGAACTTCAGGTTCCCATAGTGCATGACAGCCCCTGTCAGCTTGTAGATGGCTGTTTTCTCATCTGCAGTGAAGCCCAGGATGTCAATGGCGCTCTGCAGTCAAAATAATGAATTCAAAAATGTGTCCTTAGAGGGTCAGAGATGGCACCCTCAAGTCATGCTCTGTAGGTACTTTGTTGCTGTGTTACTTACATCTGTAGCCATCAACTCCTCCTGGTCATCAATGCTGGGGACAGTGACCTCCCCTTGACTCACATAGTGGAAATCATAGGGGTTGGTGGTAATGAGGAGCATGTCTGCAAAGAGGAAGAGGCAAGGCATAGGTTTACTTTTGCCAATCAGGTGAGAGAGGGAACTGTTCCTCAGTGATCAAAAAGCCATAATGCTCTTTCCTACCAATTAGCTCTGGCTTCTTGTTGGACATGATCTGATAAAAGATGTGGTAGCTTCTTTCCGCCTGGAGCTGGAAAGTGACTCTGGACTTCTCCAGCAGATCTGCCCAGGGAGGTAGAAAGAGTTAGACACTTGTGGGAATGCACATGGAGATGGGAATTTGGGAAGGGATGGGAGCAGTCCAGGAGAATCTCTTACAAGTTTCAATGTCAGCAGAAGCCAGTTTGCCTGTGGCACCAAAGTGGATTCTGATGAATTTGCCCTGTTAAGCAGAAGCAGCAGCAGGTCAGCCTGGATGTCTTCTGCTGACATCTCCTTTGCATGAAGAGCTACTCAGGCATTAAGTGTCTTGCCATGAGAGGGAGAGATTTTATGCAAAGCAAGAACTCACAAAGCGTGAGGAGTTGTCATTCCTCACGGTCTTGGCGTTTCCAAAGGCCTCCAGCAGGGGGTTGGCGCTGATGATTTGATCCTCAAGCGTTCCCTGCAGGGACATCATTATTCAGTCACTGTGTTTGGTTGACAGGGCTATGACAGGCCAAGCATTCAGTCTTTCCTTCCCGACTCACCTGCATTTTGCCTGATGATTTGTCTTCCTTCTTCTTCTCTCCGCTGGCTGCAATTGTTGCAAAGTACTGGATGACACGCTTGGTGTTCACAGTCTTCCCGGCCCCGGATTCTCCGCTGCCAGAGCAAAGGGAGAAGCAGAGGGTGCGTGGTCAGGCAGGAGGTGCCCTGGCAGCGGGCAGCCCTGCAGGGACCCGCGCAGGGGGTGTACGTACGTGATCAGGATGGACTGGTTCTCCCGATCTGTGAAGAGACAGAAAAGAAGAGATTATTATTAATGCATTGGCAATAGGCAGCTTCTTTCTCTCATAAACCCCTATGCCTTCACCCATTTTTAATATTTTGATGTTCCCAGATGCAGGTGGGAAGCTGACATCTCAACTCTCCAATGGTGTCTGGTGTAGCAAACATGCAGTTCTTTTTCTGGATAATTCCTTCATGTCATACTCTTAATTTTGTTTATGAAAGTGATTCCAACTAAGGATCAGTTTTGTAGAGTTACTGATTAAATGGTCTATCAGTAAGCTGAATTGAACTGGAGCATGTGCTTCTCATAAACTTTATTACATAGGAATACTACTCCTGATCAGTCCACAAGACCCTTTAAATGGTTTTTATGTTGTTCCCAATTGATTGTTGATGAAATAAAATTACAGAAACATCATAAACATGTAGGAACCTTTATCAGCATAGTCTGCTCTATAATACTAACATTTTGGTACTTCCAGAGCTAGAATTAATGTATCTCTTTTCAATAGCTTGAGCTGAGTTTATTTCCCACAATTTCGTCTGCTTTTTTAACCCATGATCACTTATTTTTGTGTTCCATTGTTATGCTCCATTTTTGAACCACTCAGTGATAAAGGAAAAAATATGTTCCTGGTGCTGAGCTTGTTTCATCATGTACTCTCTCTTTGCTATTCATCTTATCTTTGTCATGCATAATTTTATAAAATAATAAAAATCTTCCTTCTAGAGTTACCAGCACAGCCTGTCCTACCTTTGGGAAACCTTTTTATCTTCCTCTTGACCTGTTCCACTTTACTACTTTCTCTTTTAAGAAGGAAGCCTGAAAATGCATATGACACACCAGGTGCCAAGATACCCCTTGTATATAGTAATGCTTTCTGTTTTGGTCTCTATTTCTTTCTCTGTGATCTCCAGGCTTCAGCTTTTTATTTTGTAGATTCATGATCCTTGAGACAAAATTTTGAAGCAGTATTAGAACACACTTATAAAAGTTGTTGGCAACAAGGGTTTTTTCCCCAGTGGCATTTGTTTTACACCCCCATTCACAAAAATTTCTTGCAACTTCACTGAAGAACTTAATGTAATAAAGTCCCCCTGTAATTAATTATTAGACTTCATTTCTGCTGACCTTAAGAACTTAGTCAAATCAAAAATATTTTCATCACTTCCAGATTATTTTAAAAAATGTTGAACAGTTGAAGGCCCAGAACAAGCCCTTTGACACTTGCCATTCAGACCAGTCTTCAATGCAGCACACCATCCACTTGTTCCACCCTCCCTCCCTGAGTTTGCCTATGATGGTATCATGAAAAACAGCAACAAAACCCTTGCTGAAATCCAGGCAGACAATATCCACTGCTCTCCCCTCATGTCTCAATGCAGTTATCCCATTGTAGAAAGGAAACAGGCTGATTAAGCATAATTTCTCTTTGGTGAAGCCATGCTGACTACTCCTGATCAACTTCTTGTATTCTCCATTCTTAGACGTTCTAATCCTGGAAGCCATTCCAACACTCAGGTGAGGCTAACAGGACTGTAGTTCCTTGGATCATCCTTTTTGCCCTTTTTGAAAACTTGTGACACTTGATTTCTTCCAGTCTTCACGCATGTCTCCTGACTGCCATGACCGTTCCAAGGTGAATGAGAGGCCAACATATGATGCCCTACAGTTCCCTCAGCACTTGCAGGTGCATCCTGTTTGGATGAACTTGTGGATGTCAGGTTTGACTAAACTAACCTCATCCTCTTCAACCAAATGGAAGTCTTCATAATTTTCAATGACAGAAGAACATGTACCCGCACAACATTATTAACTACTTTGCCATTAAGAGACTTTTTCTCCATTGTGAATGTTTACAGCCAAGTGGTTTTAAAGAAAATCATGAAACTCACCAGTCAGCATGAACTGATAGGCGTTGTCAGAGATGGAGAAGATGTGTGGAGGGGCCTCCTGGCGCTTCTTGCCTCGGTAGGCCAACACCACCTCGGGGTTGTACACCGGCAGCCACTTGTAGGGGTTGACAGTGACGCAGAAGAGACCCGAGTAGGTCTGCAAGGAAGGGACACAGCACCTTGGCTTCCCCTGAGCCTGGCCCAGCAGCTCCTGGGGCTGCCCAGAGGAAGCTGCTGCTGCCACTTACGTAGATCATCCAGGCTGCGTAACGCTCTTTGAGGTTGTACAGCACAGCGGGTTCGTGCAGGTGGGTCATCATGGCCATGTCCTCGATTTTGTCATACTTGGGAGGGTTCATGGAGAAGATTTGATCTTCTTTCACCGTCAGGGTCTGCCAAGAAAACAGAAAGATCCACGTGTCACCTAAAAGCTCAAAGTGGGGATCAAATGTTGTTGTTGAGCCTTTTTTTTGACTCACCTCTCCCCCTTCAGTCTTGACAGTGACTTTGCCCGATTCCCTGCTCTCAATTTTGCCTTTCACAAAGGATTCTTTGGGATGAACCACAAAGACCGATGTCTTGGCATCGAAAGGTTTGTTCTGGGCCTCAATTCTCTCCTTTTCCGATTTTCGGAGGTAAGGAGCTGCCTCCCCAAAACAAGCTAACTCAGCATCTGCAGAGGTCATGGCTGCACTTTACTGAAGGCACATCAGTAAAGAACCCTGTGGAAGAAAAGAAATGTAACATAAATAGATTATTAATGTATCTTGCTTGCAACAACAGCTTTTCTAATGCTTTAAAACTGAGCACTTACTAGAATTGCAAAAACTACCAAAAGTTGCCTTCTTTGTGTTTAATGATTCAAACCCAGAAGAGAAAAATATTGTTTCATCCTTAAATAATATATAATAACCTTGAAAAATTTATTTTGTGTCTTATGGTACTGTACAGATTTTGCTTTGGCTTTATGGATTGTAGTGTCATATTTAAGAATATGAAATATGTTAAAGGAACACTTTATTCTAGTATAAAATAATAAAAAAGTATAGATAGAATAGATATTATAGCCTTAAAAGTAGATGGAAAAAAAATTAGTTCAAAACCAGTTTGAGAAAAAAATATATATGTATAATATGCAGTAATGGGGACACCTAATAGCTGGATCCAGTGCACTTACCTTGAAACCTTTCTAGTAGACAGGGCAGAGCACTGCAAAGACACTTTTATAGAGTCTGGTTGGCAGGTGCTCTGCATTCTTCCCCTTTCTTCGGTCAAAACATTTTTTGGCAAACATTCTTTGGCAAAGCATTGTCTGGCAAACTGAACTAATGGCATAGTCATTTGATTTAATAAGATATATTTAGAAATGTTTTGTATCTTACCAATGCTGTGAATGTATTCACTATAAATAATTTGTCTAGAGACATAAGGAGAGAAGTTCAGTTAGGCAAGGCATTTGGAAAATTTGGATGTAGAACCAGTGAACTATACTGCTGCATTTCCAATGGTTTCTTCGTGTACACAAGGCAGATTTTTATTGCATGACTGTGGTGTTACTCTGATACATCCTCAGTCCAGCATTTCTATCGCATCACAAATATCACTGTCACTGAAGCTCCTTTAAACATGCTCTGCTCCTGGTCGTTGCCATTCTGATTATTAAAAGAGCTCAGTGGGTAAAGCTCAGTGAAGAGCAGAGGGCAAGGTCAGTAAATGGGATCCAAGAAGATATCCAACATCAAGCACTGGCATGGGCATGAAAAGCTTATTCCAAGGATGAACATGCAACTCTCTGGAGTTCAAAACCAGAGCTCAGCCCTGGGCTCCCTGTGCAGTGCAGGGAGAAGCTGGTGGAAACATCCTCTGCCCTGAACAGGAGGAGCTCAGAAATAACCTGTGTAAACCAGTGGATGCAGGGAGACATCAGAAATCCTGTGTCTGTGCAATCTCTGATTTCCACAGACATACAGAACTTAGTGGACAAATCAGAGAACGTTTTGGGTTGGAAGAAACCTTAAAAGAATCATCTAGTGCAACACCACTGCTGTGGGTAGGAATTTTGACTAGATCATGTTGCTCAAAGCCCCATTCAGCCTGAGCTTGCACACTTCCAGTGATTCCAGGGGCATTCCCTTATTCTGGGGCTTGTGTTTTAATGGCCTCTTCTTTAAAAATGTCACTCTTATATCCAACTAGAATCTATCTTCCCTAGAGTGTGTTGACTGCAGCACATGGCTTGGTGTTATCAGCAAACTAACTTGCTGACAGTGCCCTCAGTCCTACTGTCCATGTTCTTGACAAATGGGTAAATAGTGCTGGTTTCAAAACAACCTGCCTGGGGACACAATTTCTTATTGGTCTCCACCTGAAATTCAAGCCATTGACCACAACTCTTTGTGTGTGACCATCCAGCCAACGTACCATAGTATATTTTCCAGAATGATCTGCTCCATGATCTTGGCATGCAGAGAGGTGAAGCTGACCAGCTTGTAGTTCCCTGGGTCTTTCTTTTGCTCCTTTTTAAAAATGGGGATTTTTCTGTCAGTGGAACTCCATCAGACAATGACAACTTGTCAAGTGTGATGGATGGTGGCTTAACCACTTCATCTGCCAGTTCCCTCAGGATCTGGGGATGAATCTCATCAGGGCAAATCCCTCATCTCTCCTTCCTTGACTCTCCCTTTCAATTATTTTACAGCTGTCAGTCACAGCATATGTCAGTCACACAATCCATCCCAACAAGTACCTGTGATAGCAATCAGGCCACAGTGCCTGTCTGGGCAGTGGCTACCAGCTCCTTCTGTCTGTTGCCCACAGTGCTGCACTGATAGAGAAGCACTTCCTCTGGGCTATCAGCCACATCTTGTTAGAGGAGTTTGCTGTAATTCCCGTAAAACAAGCCACAGGTTTGGCCACTAATTCATTCCCAACTTTGACCGAAGGATAACACAGGGTCAATGCAGGTCTGCTGAGTACAGAACCATCAGGTAGGCTGCCTTGTCAGCAACTGAAACACAAGAGAGACAAAGAAAAAACTGATCATTGGACAAGGATTGGAATTTGTGTGTTTGTGTGTGGGAAATGCCATTAATGACCAAAATGCTTGATTGCAAACCTTTTAATCTAGCGTCACAACAAACACTGAATACAGAAAAGCTAAAAAAGCCAAGATTGCTATTTTTCTGAACACAGTTATCAGTAAGAAAACTTTCCTTGTATATTTTAACTAAATTTGTAAACCAAATTACTTATTTTAATAATTTTCACTTAAAAAAATCATTAAGATTTCTTCTCTACAGTTGGTTCTGTAATATTTAGACTTCTCCTAATGGCATAACATGTACCATATAAGATTTTAAACAGCTATAAATCACAGCATCCCCATGTCTGCAAAAATAAGGTACTGTTTTGCTTTGAGCAAAAAGACTAAATTTATGATTTATAGAATTCAGACAGAGGAAGTATGTAACAACTCTTACTTGAGATAATGAAAGAAGAGTGAGGGATGTCTGATGCTTCTCCTAGGGTGACAGCTGGGGATTCTCTCCCCTCACATTTGGAACTGAAAATCCTTGCTTTCCCAGGGGCAAATGACAAAGCCAGTCTACTGAGAAGAGCACTTTTGGGGCTTTTTTTCTGTTGTGCTGTGCAAGATGTGGACGCAGCCGTGCAAGAGGCATGAGTGAAGCACATGGCCAGGCAGCTATTGGGCTGCTAGTCCTCAGGAAAGGGTGTACTGAAAGCAGCAGAGATGTCTTTACACTAAAAGAAAAATTAAATAGATCCTGCCCACCACTGTCTCCCATTTCTGCTACTGTCATTGCAGGTCTGGACTCTGCTCCAGCTGACAGCAAAGCACAGCACACTCAAAAAGAGGAGAGGGAGACTGAGCACAGACCTTGGACACAGAATGTACTGCTCAGCAATGTGGGGTAGGCAAGGTATTGCAGGGCTGACATTTCTCATGAAGAAGAGACTGAAGCATGCTGGAAATAGAACCATCTTGAGAAAGACATCAAGCAGCTGACTCGCTGTCTGCCAGCCCTTAGGATATGACTTCTATCTCAGATTCTGTGTTAGCAGGCAGAGAGAAAGAGGGAATATTTAGCAACAAATAAAAGTGCGTACATACACAGATTTCCAGCCTATGGCCTGGCAAAATCTCACAATATTTAGGTTTGCATTGTAAACTGGAGACTAGAGTTTATAACCTTCTAGTGTGGAAAACTTCTCACAGCCTTGAAGAGTGATATTTTCTTCATTATTTTTATCCATGTTTCAATACTTTTATTAATGAGTTTATTCAGTGGAAGAAGCCCCATGGTCCTCGTTCTGATGTCAGAACCTATTACCAAAAATAAACCTAGGAAAACAGTGATCAGATCTTCATATAATTCTCATCCATTCTGTTATGCAGCTTGAAAAAACTGATTGAAAATGAGCACTGCTGACTACTCACATTTGGCAAGGAAGGCCTTTTCATCTTGTCTAGGTTGAATCTTTTTATAATAAGATTGCCCTATGGCAGCCAGCAGAGTTTTCTACTGTAGTAGAAAATAAACTGTGAGGTCCCATTTCCCCTTTCACTATGGTGCAGCACTGAAATTATGTTCAATTTATGATTTCTGTATGCTTATCCACTATCTCTTGCAGTCTCATTAGTTTCTTCTTTTTCACTAGTTTCTCAGTACAATCTGAAATTTCAGACATGTCTTCAGGATGTTTGTTTATCCAGTAGGACATTCACTCAGTGGGCAGTAGATGAAGAAGTATTCATTTGTAGATTCATAAAGAAACCTTCACATTTTAGGTAGCATCATGACTCACTGAGATTGTCACTGGGAAGTTTTGAGTCCAGAAACTTTTCCTGAAGATTGGCTGCTATGACATTTATTTCCAACTGACTGTATCTTTGGGGATAATTCATTCAAGTCAATAAGCATCAGTAGATTCCAATGTAACACTGATTATGCTTCTGTGATGGACATGTGCTCTGATCTAGGCCTTGTGAGGTTCTACTGCTTACAGAATGGCATGGCATTTCATGGGAAAGCTGCTGTGGAGATTCAGGGGGATAACAAGATGCATTGTAGAGTGAAATTGGGTCTTGATAAGTAATTACTACTACCACCACTAGATGAAGATTTAAAAGCATGATTCCAAGTGACTTACTTGATAAGTAATTACTACTACCACCACTAGATGAAGATTTAAAAGCATGATTCCAAGTGACTTACTTATTTCCCTAACAACATGAAGCTCACAGGATAAAGCAAACAGCTCCTGCTAGTGAGCCCTGGGAGGCTGGACAGAGCTCAGAGATGCTCAGCTTCTGCTCCAGTAGGAAACCTACAGGTGCCCTGCACAAACAGCTGTGTCTCCTTGTGTCAGATCCTTCTCAGGTAATTGGGGTCCCTGATCAGGAACTGGGAGGTGCTCAGGGCCATGGGAGGGACCAGGAATGAGCAGGATCTGCATGGATGTGCTGTTTCTCTGGCAGACCATGGCCCATGTAAACTAAGCCCAGGCACAGCTGGGAGAGCAGAGGAGCAGTGTGTGTGAGCCTGTCCCACCCTGGGCAGGGGCTCACTGCAAGGGACATGCCTCCAAGGACATGTTGAGATCAGGTGGGTGAGGCTGAGAAGAATCGAATACTCATCAGTGGGGAAGCTGAGAAGGCGTAATGCAGGACAGGGGATGTAAAGAGAGGAGGGACAGGCAGTGGAGAGAGAAGATGCAGTGATGTGGGTGCATTGTAAATGAGAAGTTGATGCAGCAAAAGTTTTGCTGGAATGGAAAGAGCTTGAGCTCTGCTGTCACTCTTATAGGAGACCAGGAGACAAACTCCCTACACATAATTCATTTTAGAATGTGCTAACACCTTTCAACACTTTCATTTCTTTTTCCGTCTCAAAGAGCAAAAAAATCACAAGAGGAGCTTCATACTTTGGAGATGAAAATCAAGAATTGTGATGAAATCCTTTTAATCCATTCTCTCCCTTGTCATTTTAGAAATAGCTTTGTTTCAGTAGACTGAACCAAGAAAACAAAAGTAATCCAATGCTACACCTGGAGCACATGTGCATACTTATTGTTGCCCAAAATAAGGTTAATATCACATTGATTTGGAAAATTGACAGGGTTACTAGAATAGTTTATCTTCTAATGAGAAGCCTTTAGCTGTAGGAATTAAATTATCAACATGCAAAAAAAGACATTGTCTCATATACTGACTTGATCCAAAATGCAAAGATAAGCACCCAGGTTTCTTGTTAAAAAATACAATATGTGCAGCATTTTTTGCTGCTTCATGTTAGTTTTACATTAATCTAGCAGGAAAATTTCCAATGGGAAATGCAGCTTGCAAATGCAATGGGATTTGCAGCTTGCAAATGCTATTCTCAGCTATGCTGTTAATATTTATAAAACATGCCAGGAGGGACCTTTTTGCCTGCGGATCCTTAATGACTGATAAGGAATGTGTAGCCTCTTACTGAAGATCCCTGGGTAAAGTAAGACCTCTCAGGAATGCTGGCATGAGACAAGGAGAAATGCCAGAACATTAATTCTCTGGTGCAAGCTTCTCACTGTGACACTTTTGCTAAGATGTGGCTGAACACTGGACCCTGGAGATGGTAAGAATAAATTTCACATTCAATTTCTATTGAAAGATGGGTATTGTGATAAATTAAATATGTTGAGTACTTTCTCTGGTTTTGGCATATTTAATCTGGGTAATTTTTTACCTGGGTAAAATGAGTCCTTTAGGGACTTGAGCTGTCATTCCAGATGAGCAGTGCTAAAACTGATGGATAAAAAACCAGTTGGGAATTATGTCTAGCAAAAAAACAGTAATGACCCTAACAAAGGAGAGATTAACTAAGCTGGTGAGGTACTTTGGGCCAGTTACTGGCTTGGCCATTGCAAGAACAGAACAGGAGAGAGCTGACCTTTGTGTCTGTGCTGCTTAGAACATCCTTGTATCTCAGGGTAGCTGTGAAAGGACTGAGATGGCTTTGTGCTCTTCTGATCCTGCCCCTTCCTTTGGAGACTCATTTCTGCAATGCTTGATGCAGTTATTAGCTGATCTTACAGCAGGGAAAACATGTGGGACTTCTGAAGTTTCAACAGTATATTTTAAACCTAGGAATATCTTTATTTTGCTTGGTGAGACCAAAGTGTCTGCCCACTGAGGAAAAGTAAGTCTTGCAAAGAAAAGTGAAGAGGGAGGGCAAAACCAGCTAGAGATTAGTGACAGTTGACGCACAGAATTTTTAGACTTAATGATAAACTGCTTTCTGTTCGTGAGATTTCTATGGTTACTCAAATTCCTCCCATCTTCACAGCATGTGTCAGAGAAAGAAACATGAGCAGCAGGTTCTGGATGAGGAGGTGACATTCAGGATGCCCTTTCCATCACATGCCAGAGTAGCTGAACATCTTCAGTTACCAAACAGGTGAGTGAGGTGGACAGGCTCTGATGGCAATGGAAGGAGAAGGAAAAGGCAAAAGGAGCTGGACAATGGCATGGAAAGAAAAGAAATGAGAACAGCGATATGAAATAAAATTATTTACATTGGAAGAAGAGGTTTCTCCAAATTTGCTTTCAGTTTTGAGAGGATACACATTAAGAATAGTAAACCTTTGGTCTCTTATGGGTGTTCTACATGTATCCAAATAATGTAATATGGATCTTCAATAAAGCTGTGCTGTAATTCCCAGGAGAACATATAGGACAAGAATAATCTATCTAAAGATGGCTTTAGGAAGAGCACACCTTGTCTGAAATGATTCATTTAGACTGACAATTATAGCAAGTTGTAAGAATCCTAAATAAATCCCTGCAAAATAAAACATTCAAGTGTGATATGAGTTTAGAATCCTAAGGAATATGATAATTTTCCAAGTACAGCTTATTATATTTTCAAGGTATTTATAATTTATGGTTGATATTTTAATAATTTTATATTGTTCAAAATATATTATCCAAAATAAAAATGCTGTTTTTCTTATTCACTTATCTACCAACCCAACCCAGTGAATTCTTTCCTACCACGGAAACGTTCTAGGTCTGCCAAAATAACATACAAACACAAACGCAAACCAAAAAATTTCGTAGAAACCTTCAGAAATATCAAAATATACCTTTTTTTCCCCCCAAAGTTAAGTTTTGATGGATTGTAACCTCTGCTTATTTGTGACCTCCACTAACAGTGAAGGTCAGGTGGGCTTTGCTTGGGTTCACAGTGCCACGTTCAAATCTGCTTTATAGGGAAGAATATCTCAATTATTTGTGTATTTTGAGGTTCCATACAGGTAGATCATGCGAATGGCTTGTCTGCACTTTAAGATGCCTAGAGATTTTTCTGTCACTCCTGCTGGCCTGAGAGCCCAGGAAGTCCTTATGTGTGGCAGCTGGACCTCCTCTTGGAGGAGTGAGGGTGTTGAGAGCCCCAGGCCTCTCCTGGTGCCGGCACTAGGAAGGTCCAGCCAGATCACAGTTGTCAAGAGAACTGTTGCAGCCACTCTCCTTGGGCTGTTCCACAGGGAGTGCAGTGCAGGTGGCAGGACCACTGGCACTGTGCCTTGTCCTTTTGTCAGCCACACACTCCCAAGCATGACTGTGGTTCCCTTTCGGGGCAGAGTGCCCAGTGCAGGTGAGGCCCTGTGCCCTGAGCTGTGCCTGCTTCTGTCAGCTCAAGGTCTTTTCTTCCAGCATTGATGACCCAAACATTTCCAGCTGTTCTTTGGCCCATCCCACCTGTTCTTTTTCATGTCCCAGTGGGGAACACATCAACCTGGCTGGTCCACCAGGCTGGATTTTAACCCCTCTGATTTGCTCCTAACAGGTAGGCCAGGCAGTTTGAGCAGGTTTGAGCACCCACGCCTCAGTGGGATGGGCCAGGCAGTTTCAGGGGGCTTAAAGCACTCAGGTTTCAGGGAGATGGGCCATGCAGTTTCAGCAGGAAGATCTCCTTGCTGGTCTGCAGTGGAGCAGGGCCCACAGCAGGGTCCCCTCGATGGCTCCAGGCTGCCATCCCCTGGCGCTGGGGGCTGGAGCAGAGGGCCTGCTCAGCTGCTGCCCGGGAGCTCCCTGTGACTGACAGGAGCCTGATGGGGCCGTGGGACCGGCACCCCCTGCTCCCCTCACCAGCAATAATGCTGTTGGCTTCCTGCCAAGGATCCTAAAGGAACTTCGTGTCAGGTGACAAGGCCCAAGCTGAGGAGAAAGCTGATGCCGCCTGTGCTGTCAGAGCAACAGCCAAGGCCTGAGAAGCAAGGCACAGCCACCATCCCAGCTGATGTCCTGGGCTCGGTGTCCTCTGATTGCCCATGGTGACTGTACCTGGCTGGGACACGGCTTTCCTGAGCTCTCCAGAGGACCAGGGGAGTCAAGGTGCAGGGAGGGCTGAGTCTCCATAACCATCATGTGAGAACCAGCAGCCCAGCCAGGGCTTCTCCAGCAGCCCTGATACTCCTGGGGCTCATGAGGGGCCTCTGGTGTACAGCCCTACAGCCTTCCCTAAATGAGGGCTGGGGAAGCACAGCCTGAGCAAAGGGACATGGATGGCAGCTGGACCTCAGAACAAGCCCTGCCTCTGCCTTCATCCTCACTCAGACAGGGACTCCAGGATGGCAGCTGTAAAATGCTGCACTTTCAGAGCTGCACCCCAGGCTTTTTAATTTGTGGGTTAAAATGAGAGAAGCAAAGCCTCATCCAACCCAAGGAACCCTGGCTGACTGCTGGAAGTACCTGGGCAGCTGCTTTGCAGCCCATTGGACAACACATCCCAGCAGGGAATGGCCATGGCACTGGGCTGGCACTGGGCCATTGCATGGGCTCCAAAGGGGAGCACTCTGGATTCAGGCTCTGAGCAGGGAGAGCACGCTCAGGCCCCTTTCTGCTGTTTAACCTTTCATCTGGCAATGGAGCTGTGCTGCAGTGAGTCTCTCTGGGGTAAGAATAGCAGCTGCTGCCTTGGCACACAGCACACGTGGCCAGCTCCTCCAGGGCAGCACGTTGCAGTGCCACATAGAAGGCAGCCTACCCGCCCAGGAATGTCTTCAGGCGCTATTAGTGGAAGCAGATCATCCCCACAAACAGGCACGACCCCGAACAGGAGTCTTAGGAGACTGGGGCTATTTTGGGCTTTTGACATTGAGCATGAAAGGAGACACGTGATGGGCTGATCCTCCTGCCATGGGCCTCCTCCAAAGCTCCTTTCAGCCCTGTCCCCTCCTCCAGCAATGGCTCTTGTGGAGGCTGAGGGCAGTTTGGTGTGGCCTTGGAGGGCAGAGGGAGCTGTGAGTTTGCTGGGGGGACAAGGCCAGCCCTCAGTGCCATCAGGAGTGCCCAGCTGTGCTCAGGACAGGTCCTGCCTGAGGGTGTGCACCTGTCCCTGAGCTCACAGTATGGGGCTTCCTGCTTTAGTCTCAATCACACCCATGAGAGTGAGATACAAGATGGTGAGTGCTAGAGAAACAGGCAGAAAGCTGGAGGAAGAAGGAGCTGATTGTACAAAAAACCTAAAGAAACCTATAGTAGGTCAGAGCAGACACAGTCACACCCACAATGAGAGGGTTTCTTCTTCAGTGACGTGCCAGTCATTCCCCATTGGTGTCCTTTGGGACAGTGCTTTTGGACAAGTCATCAAAGAAACTCTCCATGTGTCTCATGTGACATTAGAGCTCATTGACCCCTCACTGGTCTGCACCAAGGACTTCTACAAAATGGAGATGGGGTGACTGGCTGTGACAGCTTCAGAAAGAGACAGAGCTACAACAGTGGGGGCAACTTCTTCTGCCATGCAATTGCCCAAGGAAGACAAAACCCAAAGAAGAACAAAACCACTGGCCATAGTGTGTATGCAGAGGAATCTACTACAGTCTTTATTCACTAGACACTGAGGTGGGTACAAAGGCTCATGGCAGAAAGAAAGTGACCGAGAGGTTCACATTTTGTGCAGCCCTCAGGTCACTTCTGTGCCTTGTGACATCCTCACTCTTCCTCTTCTATCCTCCTATGGAACTCACGGCTCTTGGCTCGGAGCTTGTTGACCTGTGACTCTGCAATGTCAGCCCGCTCCTCAGCTTCCTCCAGCTCGTGCTGGATCTTGCGGAACTTGGAGAGGTTGACATTGGACAGCTCCTCCTGGTGGGGAAAAGGAGTCAGTGGTGAGGAGCCCAGGCCAGGGGCTTCGTTCCTATTGCACCTTGGCTTTGTTGAGCTACAGATTTTCCCTTGGGGGAAGGCACAAAGCTCCATCCCATTTCTTCCACAGCTTACATTACCCTCACACATAGCTCCTCATCCTTCCTTTTGAGGAAGATCCATTTTTGAAGGAGTATAATGGGATTTAAACATAATTCTCCTTTGGAATGTGGGAAGGAAGTAAAATGGGCAGCTGGAAATGTGATTTTTTTAGTGCAGAATCAAACATTCAATTACATCTGCAGATCCTTAAGTGGGGTTAGGAATTTATGAGAGACATCAATTACAAGAGGGCTCCTCTTAAAATTTGCCTTAACTGAACCACTAGACCTACTCCATGCTGGACTGTTTCCACAATGAAGAAACTGTGCTAAGGCAATCTTAAATTCAGGGCTCTAAGATTTCCCTCAGGGCTGCAGACTTCCCTGACTGCTGCATGCCTAGAAACAGGGAAAGGTTCCTTGTACAATTATAAAAGCACAATACAAAGTGGTTTGGGAGAGGAATTCTAACACTGTCCCTGTCTGCTACCAAAACTCTAAAAACAAGATTTTTCAAAATTTCTTAAGGCACTGTATAACTAATATCAGTTGTAAGACTCTTTAAAGTTTGCTTTGTGGTTCTAATGCAAGAAAAGCTATGTGCATTTGCCCTCCTCAGTCGTCCTCTTAGTGATTCAATGGCAAGTCCGATTTATGAACCTTTCAGAGAATTAGAAGAACTCCATTACTGATGAGTGGCATCGTCCAACTTTCTTATATCTATCTTCTCAATGGCCAAACTACCCTCTAGGAAAGTGGTTCTTGCCAAGCATTCAGAGAGATACTTACGGCCTCCTCAGATTGCCTCTTGTAGGATTTCACTTTCATTTGCAGCTTGTCCACCAGATCCTGCAGCCTCAGGACATTCTTCCTGTCTTCCTCAGACTAAAGCAGTTGGTAAACAGAATAGACAGTCAATTCTTGGTTCTGCATCATGTGAGATTAACAGTTGCCCTTGGGGATGGTGCAGACAAAATGTGACTCGCTGTGAGAAAGCCCTGGGAGAGCAGGAGAGCTCGTGCCTTACCTGGTAGGTGAGTTCCTTCACCCTGCGCTCGTACTTGCGCACGCCCTTCACGGCTTCAGCGCTGCGCTTCTGCTCAGCATCAACCTCCCCTTCCAGCTCCCGCACCTGCAAGGACAAGCCCATCCCTGCAGCTGCCCTGACAATGGCTCTCCATGGAGAGCCACGCTCACTCAGGCACAGCCCCAGCCCTACACACCCTGGCCTCCAGCTTCTGGATCTGCTTCTTCCCTCCCTTCAGTGCCAGCTGCTCAGCCTCATCCAGACGGTGCTGCAGGTCCTTCACTGTCTGGTCCAGGTTCTTCTTCATCCTCTCCAGGTGGGCACTGGTGTCCTGCTCCTTCTTCAGCTCCTCTGCCATCATGGCCGCCTGATCAGAGCAAAGGGTCAAAGCCATTTTGTGCCTGGACATATTTTAGACAGACTACATTCATCGTCAGCAATGCCAGGAGTGTCCAACTCACATCAGTGATGGCCTTCTTGGCCTTCTCCTCAGCATTGCGAGCTTCCTGGATGGTATCCTCCATTTCACCCTGGATCTGGGCAATGTCCGTCTCCAGCTTCTTCTTGGTGTTGATCAGGCTGGTGTTCTGTGAAATGGGAAGGACATGACGAGAGTTGAATTCTAAACTTGCCATAAAAAACCTTCTTCATGAACTAAGACTTTCCCCTTCCAGCTTACAATTCTTACTCTGGAATTATTGTTACATCGGTTGTTTATAAAATATCAAGCTTGGCTAGGGGAATAGATGCAAAATACGCCTTTCCTTGGGGACAGCAGTAGAGAGGCCTTTCTAGTACTACTGGTTCTCTGGTAAATTCCAGGCCTCTGTGTTTGGTCAGTATCAACACAGCTCTTTGTTCCCTGCCCTGACCTGGGTGTGGAGGAGCTGCACACGTTCAGCAGCATCCAGAAGCTCCTGCTCAGCTATTTTCCTCGACCGCTCTGTCTGCTCCAGGGCTGCCCGGAGCTCCTCAATTTCAGCCTGCAGCAGGTTTGCTCTGCGCTCCACCATGGCCACCTGCTCCTTCAGGTCATCCTTTGTCCTAAGTGCATCATCCAGATGGATCTGTGTTTCCTGGAAAGAAAGAGAAGAGAAATTCTTAGATGTCAGTGGCTTGAGTGGCAAAAATGTCATGAATCCCATTTGTATTTCTGAAGCTCTGCTGAATGAACCTTGAGCACAGCCTGCGTATTCCTCAGGTTCTTCTGTGCCTCTGCAGCCTGGCGGTTGGCATGGCTCAGCTGGATCTCCATTTCATTCAGGTCTCCCTCCATCTTCTTCTTCAGCCTCAGGGCTTCATTCCTGCTCCTGATCTCAGCATCCAAGCTGCTCTGCAAGGACTCCACAACTCGCAGATGGTTTCTCTTCATCTGGTCAATCTCCTCATCTTTCTCTGCTATCTTCCTGTCAATCTCAGCCTTCACCTGGTTGAGCTCAAGCTGCAGGCGCAGGATCTTCCCCTCCTCATGTTCCAGGGAGGCCTGCACAAGTGGACACAAACATTGATAACACCAATGAACCTACTGCTTCCTTTTAGGGATAGGATATTACCAGAGATTTCAGCTGTCTGCACTCCCCAGCCAGAAAAGAGGACAACCCAGACCTTGTTAGCCTTATTTACTTATTTCTTTGCTGCAGATACCAGTGATTATGGTCATGTACCTCAGCTTCCTCGAGGGCAGCCTGGATTTCAGATTTCTCCAGCTCAACCTGCTTCTTCACTTTCTCCAGCTCATGAATTGCCTTTCCTCCCTCCGCAATCTGCTCCGTGAGGTCAGAAATCTCCTCTGTGGGAACAAAGATCAATGGCATGGTCAGGCACAGAGCAGAATGGGAAGGGCCCTATCCCACCAAGGTGACAGGCATCTCTGCAGACGTGCAGGCACACACCCATGAAGAATGGTGGCAAAGGCTGATAGTGAGAAAGGCCAGGGAGGAGCAGAGGCCCAGGGACTTACGCTGCAAGTTCTTGTTCTCCCGCTTCATTGTTTCCAGGTGGTCCAAGGACTCCTCATAGGCATTCTTCATCTTGAACAGCTCCGTGCTGAGAGAGCGCGACTCCTTCTGTGAGGCCTCCAGCTCAGCCTGTGTTTCCTCATACTTCTGCTTCCATTCTGCCAGGATCTGAAGAGAAACAGGGTGTGACTAGGGCTCTGGCCATCATGGGGCCATGCTCTTGCCAGGGGTGCTGGTGCTGAAGGCCAAAAGACCTTGTCAAAGTTCTTCTGCTTCTTATCCAGAGCAGCACAGGCAGCATTGGATTTCTCCACGTCAATCATCAGGTCCTCCACTTCATTCTGCAGCCTCTGCTTTGTCTTTTCCAGGGAGGCACATTTGGCATTAACAGCTTCAACCTGTTCCTCTGCATCCTGCAGGCGTTGGGCCAGCTTCTTCCTGGGAGACATAAGGTCAGCTCACATTAATACTGAGTATCAGTGTGTGTTTTTTATTATAGTGTTCCTAATCAATTTGTAGTTTATAGTCACACAGTTCCAAGGGCTCCATTTATGCTGTTCGTAGGCTTTGCTTTTACTATGGTACTAAATATACTACAGCATAAATTTTCTAATTTTCTATTGCTCTCCTACAAATCAGATCCGTGACTTATTTCTCATAATATAGCAATGTTTCTCTTGCAATGTCACCTTTGAATTTTCAGTCTTACTTTTTTGCTTTTTCTAACACCACGTACTTGGCCTCCTCGAGCTCCTCTGTGCGCTGAATCGCGTCCGTCTCATATTTGGTTCTCCACTGGGCCACTTCACTGTTGGCCTTGGACAGGGCTCGCTGCAGCTCCCCCTTGGCCTCCTGCTCCTCCTCATATTGTTCCCGGAGCAAGTCACAGTCGTGGCGAGCGGACTGCAGGGCGTGGGCCAGGGCATTCTTGGCCTTGTGGGACAATTGGTTTAGGACAATTAATTTCCCGTGAGATAGTAAAATGTTAACTTGATGGAAGTTGTTGAAAATTCTTGGATTATGACATTTAAAGTCACATCAAGGAAAAATGGCATATTCATTCCATGTTTCAAGAATCTAGACTGTCTTCTCAGGAGAGATGATGGGCAAATTCTAAATGACAGCTATACAGCTGCGAATCATTGAATCCTTTTAAATATGTTCTAAAGTTTCAGCTGCCACTGTGAAAAAGTAGACTAAGATGTTCAGTTTCTTTTTAGATATCTCTCAGTAATTTTTTTTTTTAATTAAAGACCTAAAATTGTTTTTCCCTGTCTCAGTATCCACATTGGGGGGTGTCTTCCTCAGCTTTTCACACTGCAGAGGGAGGAGGTAAAATTTCTCACCTTGCTTGATAGCTCAAAAATTAAAATTATACAGCTAACATTCTGATTTAATGTGAGAGTAGGAGATATCCGTAAAGAAAACAGATTCCCAATCCAATATCAGCCCCCTAAAGGAAGTGACTTTACCTTTATTTCTTCCTCTAAATGTCTCTTTAGTTCCTCAATCTGTTGAGTGAATGCCTGTTTGCTTCTGGATAACTGAGATATCAAACCATCTTTTTCTTCCACCTGGCGTGAATATTCACCTAAGAAAGTTTTCATACAGATTGCCATTTAAAATCAATAGTTCTTTTAAGCACAGTATACCAGCTTTCTGAGAATAGATCAATTTGAGTAAAGCATCAATCTTTTTTCTTATTATCATTGGTTACAGGTTGTTCCTTTTGAGGGGATATAGGGGTCTATTACCTGACTCTGTCTGCAGGCGTGCTCTTTGAGCATTGAGGTCATTGATCATGCGCTGATGTTCTTCTTCCTTCGTCTTAATCTCACTCAGCTGATCTTCCAGAGTGCGGCACATCTTCTCCAGATTTGCCTGTGTGCCAAAGCCACGTAAAAAAAGAGGACTACTACTAAGTTCTAACATACTGTTCTCAAGGTGAAAAACAATGCAACTGGATGTGATAGAAGAATACAAACAGAATCAAAGTCATGTATTAGAGCATGTATAATATGGCAGTAACATGAAAGAAACTCCATACCTTGGCTTTAGAGACAGACTCCATGTTGCTGGCCAAGTCATCAATCTCCATCTTCAGCTCACTCTTCTCCTTCTCCAGCTTCTGCTTCACGCGTTGCAGGTTGTCGATCTGCTCGCCCAGCTCAGCTGTGCTGTCCGCGTGCTTCTTGCGCAGGGCGGCAGCCGTGGCTTCGTGCTGCAGCGTGGCCTCTTCCAGGTCACGGCGCATCTTCTGGAACTCTGCCTCACGCTTCTTGTTCATCTCCACCTGAGCTGCTGTGGCCCCTCCTGCTTCCTCCAGGCGCTCGCTGATCTCCTCCAGCTCTCTGGACAGGTCAGCGCGATGCTTCTCTGCTTTAGCACGAGAGGTTCGCTCTGCCTCAATTTCCTCCTCCAGCTCCTCAATGCGGGCCTGCAGAACAGCAGGGACCCTTCACAGCCGTGCCCTCCTCCTGCCTGAGCTGAGCCTGAGCAAGGCAGGGGAAGGAACAGACACTTGCCTGCAGCTCCTTGATCTTCTTCTGAAGTTGCACACCCAGGGCCTGTTCATCCTCAATGTTGCTCTGGATCTGGCTGATTTCAAAGTCTTTCCTTTGGACCAAGTGAACCATGTTAGAGCTCAAAGAAAAGAGACAAGTGCTGCAGCCCAGCACTCAGGTGCCCCAGAGCCACACTTACTTCTTCAGTTTCTCATCCAGCTGCTGCTTATCATTCTCCAAATCCATGATGCTGTCCTGGGCCAGCTTCAGGTCTCCTTCCAGTTTTCTCTTCGCCCTCTCCAGGTCCACACGTAGTTTCTTCTCTTGCTCCAGGGACCCTTCCAGCTGAACACAACAAGACCATCAGGCCTCTGCCAGCCAGCTTGGACTCCATACCTGTCATGTTCCTGCTCTGTGTCTGCGTGCTTACATCATCCACTTGCTGTTCCAGCTTGCTTTTGGCTTTGGTCAGAGTATTGACTTTGTCTTCCTCTGCCTGCAGGTCATCCAGGGTCTGCTGATGTGCCTCTTGGAGGGCTTTCTTCTCTTTTGTCAGCTTCACAATGGTCTCGTCCAAGGCTGCCATCTCCTCGGTGAGGTTTTTAACCTTTGAGAAGAAAGGAGCAAGCAAAAACAGAAAATGGTGCTTAAAATTTTTTAACAAGACAAGTCTTTTCCAGAGTGCGAGTGACAGGTTCTACCTCATACCTTGTTTTCAGTGGCATGTTTTTCCTTCTCCACCTTGGCCAGCGTTAGCTCAAGGTCATCAATATCTTTCTTCAGCTCTGAACATTCATCCTCCAATTTCCTCTTCTTGGCTGTCAGTTCAGCATTAATTTCTTCTTCATCCTCTGCCCTTTCAGTCACTTCTTTAATTTTGGCTTCCAGCTGGATTTTGGTTTTGATGAGCTGGTCACACCTTTCCTCAGCATCAGCCAAGCTATCTGCTTCCTAGTGGGGAGAGAGAATTGTGTAGATTTTACTGTTTTGAACTTTCTCTGCTCTGTCTCTTTTATCACTGAGTAGCAGCTGAACCTGACCTTCAACTCCAGCAACAAAAGGATTTTAACTGCTATTTACCAAGCAAAGAGAGGACAGGTTTTCCTGCACCTGCATTCCTAAGTACCACTTTCAAGTGTGGTTTGCATTGTGCCACAAAATTAATTGGTTATTCTACCTCATTTCAGGGATCTATGTTTGCCTCCTTCCTCTGAAGACAAGAGCACTGACTCCCAGCTGAAACTCTCTGTATGAGAATGAGTACCACATCACTGCCAGGATTTATTTCCCCACCTTCACATCCATATGATGGATAATTTCCCAAATTTATGACTTTTGGTCTTCTATAGTCTGATCTTCTGTTTTAAAGAAGAGTCTGAATATATTGACTTATTTTCTGAGTGATAAACTAAAGGTGATAAACTCACAGCCTGCACTTGGAGCTGCAGGTCATTTTTCTCCTGCACAAGTTTCACCATTTTCTCCTCAAGCTCCTTCCGCTTTGCCTCAGACTTCGCAAGCTCCTCCTTGGTTTTCTCAAACTCTTGTTTCATGTTGGCCATCTCCTTCTCAGACTCTGCACTCTTCAGCAAGGGCTTGATCTTGAAGAACAGCTTCATCCATGGCCAGTGCTTGACATTCATGAATGCGCGAATGTTGTACTGGATGCAGAAGATGGACTCCCTGAAGCATAATTAAAAAATGCAATGAATATTCTCATTCTGATGAGTGTCACCACTTCCCCCCAAGCAGAGTGACTCTTTAACTGAAGAAGAGGAAGGTGTACCTGCGCTCCACCATTCTCTGGTACTCCACCCTCATCAGGAAGCCCCTGCACCTGGCCTGGGTGCGGGTGATGAGCTGTGCCAGCTTCTCATCCCTCATCTCCTCCAGGATCCCTATCAGCCCAGCTTTGAAGAACACCTTGAGAGAGGCAATGTTGCAGCACATGACTGTCAGGTAGAGAGAGCAAAGTCCAGGCAGGCAGTGAATGGGGGGGTTGGTACCTTGGTGTGTCCAAATTTGTACTGGGTGTGGTCCACATCGATTGACCCAAGGAGCTTCTCACAAGCCTTCTTGCTATCAATGAACTGTCCCTCAGGGATGGCACTGGCATTAAGCACCTTGTATCTGTGGAATCGGAAGATAAGGCTATTTTTTTCCAAGCAACACACAGTAGCCACTAAACTCTACCAGCTCTTTTTTTTTTAAATTCGAACACAGCTTAAATGGACCCATGAATGAACCAACGTTGCTTTTGATGATGCTGAAAAGAGCAGAGCTCTCACCTTTGTTTGAAGTCAGCATAGAGGACTCTGCTGGGGAACCCTTTCCTGCAGATCCTTATCCCTTCCAGCACGCCATTACAGCGCAGCTGGTGCAGCACCAGCTCGTGCTCCATGGCACCTGGCAATGCAGAGCACAAATGAGTGGCACAGCTTGCAGAGCAGAGGGGAATGGATGTTTCAGAGCAAAGATCTTTCTGCCTGGGGTTCTTACCAGGTGTTTTAGTCTCATTGGGGATGATGCAGCGCACAAAATGGGGGTGAGTGCTCCGCAGGTTGGTCATCAGCTTGTTGAGATTCTCCTAGAGGAACCAGTTACCAGTATCAGTTTCCTTGTATTGAGTGTTCGATGCACCAAGGTAATGATTTTACAAACTTCTCAAGCTGGGTTTTGAGCATTTCGATAAAGCCACACAAACCAAAAATTTTCTTCTATTTGAAGATACTGAGCACCAGATTGAAATACTACAATGCTGTTATTGGTTCAGTGAAAACTTATATGTAAGTTCACAGGTTCAGAAAAAATAAATTACTTAGATTTTTAACATACTGCCTTCAGAAGTCAATCTACTTTCGTTTTAAAAAATAGGGATTTTTTTTTAATAATGAAATATACATCTCTTTGGAAATTATTTTCAACTCCTCAATAGAAATGCAGGAATACTAGAATTACCCTTCAAGTCTGACCCACAGACATAAAAACATGAAGATCTGAATTATGTCTGCTAATAAAAAAAAAAAAAAGAAAGAAAACCACCACAAATTAGATTTCCCTGATTTTGAATTGTGAATATCTATTTTTGGACATATTTACAATGCTAAAATTGACCCTGGAAAACCTGATGGTGGAATTTCCAAAGAAATTTTCTCCCTTTATAAAAATATAAAATAGCTCTCTCAAATTTAATTTTCGCTCACCCACTTTCTTCACATTTCAGAGATAAGAGATACAGTACTATACCCGGAAAAGAGCTGAGACAGTCTGGAAGGAGGAACCCTTCTTCTTGCCTCCCTTCTTGCCACCACCAGCCTCTGCAAATTGAATAAAGGAAAACAAAAAGTTTTAAAATTAACATGAAACAACTTTAACTGTTTAGTGTTTATGGCTTTAATTCTGTGACAAGTTTGCCACATTAAAAATACAATTTTCAGAAAACAGACCTGCATCTGCTCCACCGTAGTTGGCAAAGAGTAAAGCCAGGGTCTTCACAGATGACTTCTGGTACAGCCCAATGACAGTTTCATTCAGAGGGTCCTTGTTCTTCTCCAACCACCCAGAGATGTTGTAGTCCACTGTGCCAGCATAGTGCACCAGGGAGAAGTGGGCCTCAGCCTTGCCTTTGGCAGGCTTGGGCTTCTGGAAGTTGTTGGACTTGCCCAGGTGCTGGTCATAGAGCTTGTTCTTGAAAGAGGTGTCAGTTGCCTTGGGGAACATGCACTCCTCTTCCAGGATGGAGAAGATGCCCATGGGCTGGGAGAGATTATGACAGACAAGAGGGAGAAACAGATTAGAAAGGAGACATCTCATGGTTGGAAAGTTGCTGAAACCAGAAAAGGAAGCTATTCCTATAGTGACTTTAAATAAGAGAAAATCAACTAAGGCTCAATATTTTCAGGGTTGCTATTTCATTCAAAATTATGGAAATGCCTTTGCTGATGAAATTATTATAGATATGACAATGTGAAATACTGTTCTCTCCATAGAAGCTGTTTACTGGTAAGTACTTAGAGAATATGACCACATTTTTCACTTCATTTTGTAATTTGGCAATGAATTCTCTAACCAAAAGCCTTCATATGTGAGTAATGATCTCCAAAAACACTTCTACCCTGTTGCCACTTTCACAGAGTATATATTTGAAGAAGCAAAAATATTCTCACATGGTTCTTAGTTCTCTTAGCAAGCATAGAACACCAAATTTATATTAAAATTGAACAGGAAGGATACCTTCTCAATGAGCTCAATGCAGGCAGCCAGGTCCATCCCAAAATCAATGAATGTCCATTCAATCCCCTCCTTCTTGTACTCCTCCTGCTCCAGCACGAACATGTGGTGGTTGAAGAACTGTTGCAGTTTCTCATTGGTGAAGTTGATGCACAGCTGCTCAAAGCTGTTGAACTAATATTTGAGGAAGTGTGTTAATAGTGCCAGACATAAAAAGCCATACAACGCTTTCAAGGATCAGGAATAATACTAAGGTGTTTTCTTGTACAATCCTAATTCACCATGTCTTATACTTTAAGTGCGAGACCCCTTCCTGTGTATTTTTCCTTTGCTATCTCTCTAAGATATTTAGAAAAGAGAGGTTTCTAATTTAGATCAATGAGAAGATTAGTTTTCTATTCTCTTGTTTTTTCGGGATTAACAACATGATTCCAAAAGTCCTACAAAAATGTGTAGGGAAATAGTCACTTCTATTAAATATATTTCAAAATTCTCAATTATAGTTCTACAAAAATTCTGGGAAAGCTGTGCTCCTTACATCAAAGATCTCAAAGCCAGCAATGTCCAGCACACCAATGAAGTACTGCCTGGGCTGCTTCGTGTCCAGCTGTTGGTTGATGCGAACAACCATCCACAGGAACATCTTCTCGTAGACAGCCTTTGCCAGGGCACCCACTGAATTGTTCACCTAAAGCACAGAGAAAGCTTTGGAGGTTACTATACGCAGCAGAGGAGAATCAGTGGAAACCATCATAGCATGCTCCACATTACCATATTTTTTCTACCTGCTGCACAGTTTGGCCCTTGGTGACGTATTCATTCCCCACCTTGACGCGGGGGTAGCAGAGGGCCTTGAGCAGGTCTGCTGAGTTCAGACCCATCAAGTAGGCAGCCTTGTCAGCAACTATCACCAGAAAAGACAGAAGAGTAGATATTCAAAAATTCCTAAAGGTCAGTGCTTGACTGTCCCAATAGTGTTCTCCACAAGATTGCATAACAGTATCTGTCAAAGCTAAAAAGCTAATTTCTCTTTTTGTGTTCAGTACTCAGAGTCTATAACTCTTCCTGAGCTTCAGATTCTGCAAACATTCTTCAAGAGAGCTCATTGCCTTTATCCTCTTTCATGTGTTGGTATGGAACTTCAAACTTTCTAGTCGTATAGAAGGAGGATTTTATCACTCAGAAAGATGGAGGTATGGACTGTCCTTCCTATTATGACAGAGACTAATGAAGTACACATCTTATGTCAGAGTTCTCTCCAGTAGGTGAGGGTGAAGAGGAGCACAGCCTTCGGTCTTGTTAGGGCTGCTCCATACTACAGAGGTTGCAAGGCGTATTTAACTTAAGTATGATTAGAATGTTAGAGGAATTGACATGCAAGTCTCCTGGCTTACTGTCAGTGTACACTGGATCTCTTATATACTAGTGACAGAGGAAAAAGTAGAGGTATCATTAAATGAGATAAATGCCTCAAATGGCATGGAGCAACGAGTGCTATTTTTAGTTTCTACATTTAAATCCTGAAATCTGAATAAGTCCTTATGTAATAAAGACTATCTCCCTTGGAAATCTTGCTGACTCTGCTGATACCTTCGGTGCCATCAGGCTCTGCCTGCTCCTCTCGTTGCTTCTGCTTGAACTTCAGGTTCCCATAGTGCATGACAGCCCCCGTCAGCTTGTAGATGGCTGTTTTCTCATCAGCACTGAAGCCCAGGATGTCAATGGCACTCTGGGAACAGAAACACAATGTACATATACCAGGGCTCAAGTCCACCAGATAATCATTTGCTAAAGTTACTCACATCTGTTGCCATCAGCTCCTCCTGATCATCAATGCTGGGGACTGTGATCTCACCTTGACTCACAAAGTGGAAATCATAAGGGTTGGTGGTAATGAGAAGCATGTCTGAAAGCAACAGAAGGAGAAAAATAAGCTTAATTTAGTTTCTAGATAACACAATGAACTCAATGATCTTTCAAATAAAGTTAGTGATCTTTCCTACCAATTAGCTCTGGCTTCTTGTTAGACATGATCTGATAAAAGATGTGGTAGCTCCTTTCCGCCTTGAGCTGGAAAGTGACTCTGGATTTCTCCAACAGATCTGTCCAGGAAGGTAGGACATAGTCAAGCACAAGAAGTGGGGAAGACTGCAGGGAAGAGGGATCAGGCAGAAGGGTGTCTTACATGTTTCAATGTCAGCAGAAGCCAATTTGCCTGTGGCACCAAAATGGATTCTGATGAATTTACCCTGAAAGCAGCAGGAAAGTCAATTGACACTTATTTTACCAATCTGGACAACAAGAATATTCAAATTGATGTTGACAGTTGTACAAATGAATAACTCACAAAGCGTGAGGAGTTGTCATTCCTCACGGTCTTGGCGTTTCCAAAGGCCTCCAGCAGGGGGTTGGCGCTGATGATTTGATCCTCAAGCGTTCCCTGCAGGGTGATAATTATTGCTAGTTTCCTTTCCAAAAATCATGTCAGGTACAGAGGAAAGCATTGATCCCAACATGTATCTGCTACTTTACCTGCATTTTGCCTGATGCATGTTCTTCCTTCTTCTTCTCTCCGCTGGCTGCAATTGTTGCAAAGTACTGGATGACACGCTTGGTGTTCACAGTCTTCCCGGCCCCGGATTCTCCGCTGCCAAAGCCAAGAGAGAAGCAGAGGGTGCGTGGTCAGGCAGGAGGTGCCCTGGCAGCGGGCAGCCCCGCAGGGACCCGCGCAGGGGGTGTACGTACGTGATCAGGATGGACTGGTTCTCCCGATCTGTGAAGAGACAGAGGTAAAAAACAGAGGTAAGAGAAGACAAATAAGAAATTCAAGAACTAGGAGAAAAAAAAAGAACTGGAGCTTCCAGGGGATCCAGGAAAAGGAAATAGCAAAAAGCGCCCTGGGAATTCTAGTGGGTACTTTTGATGCTGTCAGCAGTACTGCAGATTTTAGCAACTGGTTCTATAAAGGAATCACTGCAGAGAAACTTCAGTAGTTTTATGGCTTTCCTGACATTGTCTTTCCATCAAGCTACTTATTTCTCTTTTAACAGGCAAGTAGAGGTTATGATAATATTAAGGTTGTAATTGTTTTGTATGTAAATTTCAGAAGGTAAAAGTCTCTTGAATTATATTATCAAAATTTGGAGGTATCATTAATTACAGAAACATCTGACCAACATCTTTCATCCTTTTTCACCTCTATTTTTTTTAATCCCTATGTATAGAGAAATTATGCATTCTTGAGATTATACTTCAACAACATTAATTTTTTTTTCTATTCTGAATATATTTAACAGAGTTTAAAGAAAGAACAGGAGAAGATGTTCTAAAATCCTGCACACCTTTCATTTCAATGCATATATAAGGAAGAGAAAATAAGAGGTGAAAGGAAGAGGGGAAAACTGAAAGAAAAATTTTTGTCGTTCAATTTAAATGCCAAAAGCTTTATTTTTCTTTGATATTGTTTTATGAAGCTTTGTTTTCTCTATATAGTGCAATTGATTTATAGGTGCAGCTACAGACCAGTGCACGAGTACCAGAGATCATTAAAATCTGTATGTAATTCAGATCACATGGCCATCATCTATATAATGAAATCCATTTGCATATTAAGGTCTCAGGTGAGGCTTACATACCTCTTTAAGGAAGAGCTCTGTGTTTTATTTGTCAGCACTGATGTTTGAAAATTTGAATTTATATTATTCATATTATTTATAGTGTATGTGTCATTTAACTGTACCCTGTACTCTCTGTTTGATACCAATTTAATTATTACCATACATAAATCCATCCATATATGTAAGATTCCACTATAGGCATAAGGTCCACACCACAAAATAGGTGATTTCTTTCCAGTGAATTTATACCTTCAAGGTTATGTCCAGGTCTTTAGTGATTCTAATGGGAGCATTGACAATCAGCTCTCACAGACATTAGAGTTAAATGCATTCATTTTCCATTAATTTCACACACACAATTTTTTTAAGTGTGGCACCACATTTCCAGAAAATACCCTACATTTCCCTCTACAGATAGACAATTTCAAGAGCAACTCAAAGGAAATCAAACACTCACCAGTCAGCATGGACTGATAGGCGTTGTCAGAGATGGAGAAGATGTGTGGAGGGGCCTCCTGGCGCTTCTTGCCTCGGTAGGCCAACACCACCTCGGGGTTGTACACCGGCAGCCACTTGTAGGGGTTGACAGTGACGCAGAAGAGACCCGAGTAGGTCTGCAAGGAAGGGACACAGCACCTTGGCTTCCCCTGAGCCTGGCCCAGCAGCTCCTGGGGCTGCCCAGAGGAAGCTGCTGCTGCCACTTACGTAGATCATCCAGGCTGCGTAACGCTCTTTGAGGTTGTACAGCACAGCGGGTTCGTGCAGGTGGGTCATCATGGCCATGTCCTCGATTTTGTCATACTTGGGAGGGTTCATGGAGAAGACTTGGTCTTCCTTCACAGTCAGGGTCTGCCAAGAAAACAAAAGATCCATGTGTATCACCTAAAAGCACAAAGTGGGGATCAAATGTTGTTCTTGAGTCTTGTTTTTGACTCACCTCTCCCCCTTCAGTCTTGACAGTGACTTTTCCTGATTCCCTGCTCTGAATTGTCCCTTTCACAAAGGATTCTTTGGGATGAGCCACGAAGACAGATGACTTGGCATCAAAAGGTTTGTTCTGGGCTGCAATTCTCTCCTTTTCCGATTTTCGGAGGTAAGGAGCTGCCTCCCCAAAAACAGCCATCTCAGCATCTCCAGAGGCCATGTCTGTCCTCTAATGGAAGCTTGTCAGCAGAGGTGTCTTGTGAAAAAGAAAATGTTATTGGTCATCAAGAAGAATAATACAATTAATACCAATGAGAATGCTCCTTGTTCCTTGCTCTTTAGCAAGTAAATTTCTAGTTAGTCTCCAAAATAAACTCTTAGGAAGAAACCAATTAAATCCACTTTGATTTGAAGTTAAAAGTCCTCTAGTCTGAACCCAAGAGTAAGACTTAGACTTCTACAACATGCAGATCTTGTTACAGTAAGCAGACCATGTGAATATTGAGTACAGTTTGGTAAGACACCCTGAATTCTGACAAGGTTTGAGTTTTTCACATAAAAGAATCTAGTCACAGAAAATTTGCTCTCTGTTTGGGTCCTTAATTATAAACAATAAAGTCTTCAAGAGAGTACTTTCTTGCTGAAGGATTACCTTTTCTATTAAAAATTACTTCATTTTTTAGATCTTCCCTATTTCCAACTATCTAGCCTAAGCAAATTCAGTTGGAATATAAGAGGATTTATGAAGAGAATTTGTGCAGCTCTTTAAAAGTCCTGTCCTAGAATATAGATTAGGAATGGATTATTCAGTGTATTACCTTTGAGTAACAGCTTGTATCCTGGAATATGGCCAACCCTGTAAGATAGGAATGGCAGTTGTTTCTTATTGCTGAACAGAATTCCATAAAATATTGTAGATTAAAAA
Source organism: Passer domesticus (assembly GCF_036417665.1). Classification (NCBI taxonomy): domain Eukaryota; kingdom Metazoa; phylum Chordata; class Aves; order Passeriformes; family Passeridae; genus Passer; species Passer domesticus. The sequence goes on from NC_087493.1 coordinate 10,849,872, forward strand.
TACAGACATGCATTACAATTACACTGAAAATTTTTGTTCACATGGGGACTCCCTCATGGAAATGGTTGATAGAGACAGAAGAAATGAAACAGGATATTGCAAGGACATTGTCCTCTTTCTTCAAGCTCATGAAATGCATGCACTTACCTCAAAGCCTTCTGCAGAGACAGACTAGACTTGTCTCTGGCAGATTTTATAGTGTCTCGTCTGCAGATGCTGCAGAGGGTCCCCCTTTCTTCGGTCAAAACATTTCTGGCAACCCTTTTTTGGCCAAGCATTGTCTGTCAAACTAAGGGCATAATTGTCACTTGATTTGAATGATATAATTAGAACATTTTTATATCTTACTGACTACGTGAATACATCTATAAATAATTTGTCAAGAGTGTTAAGGAGAGAATCTAGACTACTCAAGGCACTTAGAGAACTTGCATGGTTCTATTGCTGCCTTTCTCAGTGATTTGCTCCTTGACCCATGTTAGTTTCCTTGGTATGTTTATACCACAACTTTTCAGTCATGTAATGGTGATGACAACGCCTATGATGCTTTAGGAACATATGCATTGAGAGGAACAGGGAAAATGTCAAAAACTAGCAAATAATGTTGGGAACCACTTTTCAGTGGTATTTTCTAAAAAGCGGGAAGTAAAATTCTATTACAGCTGAGTTTTCTGTACATGACACTCTCAATAGCTTAAATTATTTGAAATAAAGTGAGTTGGGAGCCTGATCCCAAGTAATGGGAGACTCTACTTTGATATGGAGCTCTTGAATAGATTCCTGAGCTGACTGTTGAGGAATCAAATGTTGCAAATGAGTTAAGGTTGCTTAAAGTATCACCATCAAAGGTATTAGTGAAAGAGCATTCAATATAAATTTGCAAAAGCACAACAAAATTTGATGGTAAGGTTTGCTCTATTACTTGCTGCAACAATCAAGAAAAATTACTAAGAATTCCTTTAGAATTATTTGCACAACAACTGCGGGTGCAAAGAGTAAGAATAAAAAGCATAAGAAAAATCATCCTGTTGAGTTATGAGGTTCACAGAGGGCCCCTTGATTTCTAAACTCCTGAGAGACCCTAGGTGCAGTTGGATCTAATCATAATACCAGACCTGTCAACAGTTTGTGTGTAAAGGGTTTTAGCAGGACTTAATCATTGACTAATTTGACATTCAAAAAGTGATTCAAATGGATTTACTATTATTGCAACAGTGACTTAATTATAGATCCCAGATAGCAACATTAAAACTATATTTGCTGTAGAGTGCTTAAATGAACTCACACATGCCCACACACTGACACAAAGGTGTGTGTATAAACGTTCAAGGGTTACACCTTTTAAAAGCTCCCTCTGAGTTCAGTGAAATTTTCACTTCAAATGTCTTGGAATTTCTCAGTGGGCAAGAGCTGTGCCTCAGGGACAGGAGGATATTGCTCTGGTGAATCAGCTTTTGGTGAATTTTTTGAAAATCAGTCTTCCATTTTTCACAAACTTAAGAGTTCATGAGTTTTGAGAGGCATCTCACTCTGAGGAAGATACTAGTTGCAGCCAGTATGAGTAATTCAGTTCTGAGGTACATATACTGACCATAGCACTGTTTGCCTTTTTTGGTTGGACAGCAGACTCATACTGAACAGAGTGCACTTAGGAGAGATGAAAACTGGGAAGCTGAATTCCTTCTAGCTCTTGCCATGTCCAGCACTGAAGTCCAGTGTTAAAATTTCTCCATGCTCATGCTGTTCAGGGAATTCAGGTTCCTCAAGTTTCCAGCTTCAGGCTGTTCACCAAGTATCTCCTCATTTCTCAGCAGCTGTCCTTTCAGGACAGAAATACCGACTGCAAATAAAGAAGGGGCTACCACCCTGCTCAAGCAACTCAAGTATCACTATGGGAGACTGCAACTGCTCCATACAGTACGGGCAGATGTTATTTTGGGTTCTACTACTCTTCGCCAGTGAGTGCTTGTAGAAATCACTAAGTAGGGTGTGAAAGAAAAGCAGTGTTTGACTTACCTGGTTTGAATACAGCTGTGGACATAGCTGAAAATAAAGCTGTTTGAGACTTGATCTGTGACATTACATGTAATGCAGCATCCTGTGAAGGGTTACAATAGCCCCCAGAAGTCAATATGATTGTGTTTACAGAGCACATCTCTCCTGAGCAGTCTCTTCTCTTCCAAAGCCGATGCAAAATGCATGCTAACTAGCAGTTCCTGGAATGCAATGAATGCCAATCTTACAAAGTCTAGAGTGCTAAGTCTGTTGCTTATCTCCCCAGCTTTCTGCTGGATCCTTCATCCAGCCGTGTATTTACTGCAGTCTGAGGTGCCATCTGGGATCATATCACAACTTCATCCCTGCTTCCAATATTCAGTGTTGTCTATCCAGTATTTACATTTGGCTATTGACATCAGCACTGCTAAGAATTTCTAGCAGAGCTTGCCTGGTGCTGTTGCCCTCACAGCAGATATCCACTAGGCTGAAAACCTCCCTAGAGGCAGAGGAGACTTGAGTTTCTACTAGTTGTGGAAATCCCTTCACTACTGTGTCTCTTTCAGGTGGCCCATAACAGACCCTATCACAACATCCCTCATTTTCCTCCCATCTCTGACAGGATATCTGCAGCCCTACAGTGGAGCATTGCACAAGCAAGTAGAACTTTGACATAAAGCATAAACCTTTCTCATTTCCCCCGTGTATTCTGCCTACACAGTCCATACTGTCCCATGTCTATTCTCCCGTGATGCACACTGTCCTACATTACCTCCATAACTCTCATCATGTTCCACTTCTTCCTTGTAAAATTCCTACATTTGCAGCTATTCCTGCTGTTTCTCAGCTTAAGTGTTCTTCTCATAAAGAAGCTACCCTTACCATCAGGTTAGTAGCTCCAAATTTCTCATACAACAAGCTACTCTGTGGGTAAGACACCAGGGCTCTTCAGCATGTGCTTCCTCCTTGCCTCCTTGTAAAACTTTATTTCATTCCCCCCATTAGTGAAATTATTAAAACATTCTCCATTTAATTTTCTTTGGGATGATTGCTTATTTTCTCTTGTGACTTAACCAGTTCTGTTGCAGAGTGAAATATAATTACCATGGTGTTTATTTCCTGATAAAATAATTCTCTTTACAACTGGGCAGAGCTTAGAGTCAGTGGAGAGAGCAGAGTCCTCCTCCAGAGAGTGAAGTGACATCATGGTTAGGGAAGTCCACCTCCTTCTCGGAAAGAGTTGTCAAGCCCTGGAATAGGCTGCCCAGGGCAGGAGTGGACTCCCCATCCCTGGAGAGATTTAAAATATGTGTGGGGACGTGGTTTAGTGGTAGACTTGGCAGTGCTGGGGTAATGGCTAAACATAATGATTTTAGAGGTCTTTCCCAACCCAAATAGAGACCTCATGACTCCATCACATTTTGGAGAGTACAGGGCAGCAGGAGGAGCAATTGTTCTGATTTCTTTTCCTGCTTTTATTTCTGCAGTCTCTTTAGGATACTGACACACCACCTTAATCTCTTTTCTTTTCCCTCTGTCTGCTAAACTGTTTGGCATTATGTCCAGAATACTGAATGGCAGTCATTATCAGCTAGGATTTGCAGGAACCTTTCAAAAAAAAAGGATATAGTTTCTGTATAGATTGCCTAAATTCACTTCTATTGGGAAATGAAGAATATTTAGTATCAGTACACGTATATTCCAGGAAAAGAAAGAAAAAAATTATTTTGTTCAGAGCCTTGATTCTGCCTTAAAAAACATTTCTGGCAACGTGATACCTAGCTGCTAGAATATCACTTTCTGGTGTAATGTTTTTTCTTGACAGACTCTGTAATTCATACAGAGTGGAATACCATGCCTCCAAAATAAGTGGCAACATTTGAATTCTAGAATCAGGGCATTAACATACAGCCCTTTTGAGGTGAAAAACACATCACCATCACCTCAAAACAGCAGAGACTGAGATCGTGACAGTGGCAGATACAAAAATAATGTAAATTAGAGCTATACTTAAAATTCTTCTAGAAAGAGCAATGGTGTAGGAAGGAGTCTGACTGATTTGGTCATTCTTTCCCCCCATTGCCAAAAAAAAAAGGGATCTCAAATCCTTGCAGGGTTTTTTGTTTGCTGCTGGCCCTTCTTTCATTAAGGTAGGGTCTGCCTAGAGAGGTCAATTTTCTCTGACAGGGAATGCTCAGCCCCTGCTGCAGCAGCTTTTCTGCTGCCCTCTGTGTAAAATGAGAACTTCCAGGAATGTTAGCAGAAGGCAAGCAGAAATGTCAGAGCACTGCTTTGTAGCAGCACTGCTCACCCCCGAACTTCTGCTCGGATATGACTGGACACTGAGCCCTGGAGAGGGTAAGAGACCATTTTCCCTATTAAAAGGTTGGTTTTCAATTCAGTGTCGCTCCATTAAGGTTTCATGCTTTCAGTGTTGTGTTGAAACATGTTCACTGTTATGAACAGAACATGCTCAGTCTGTAATTTTGATGTGACATCTGGTTAGGAAATTTGCCATTGAACTAACATTTCTAATAAATGTGGCTGAAGGAATAGGCTGAGGCAATTGCTGGAAGCAATAAATGATTTCCGAGGAAGAACTACTGAGGACCATAACTGGTAAAACTTAAAAGCTGCAAGTAAAGAATAGGCCACCCATTCTTTACCGTGGCAAATGTGAAGAAATGTTCAAAATTTCTGTGTCTAAGAGTGAGAATCTGTGAATATAAGCTGAATGTCACAGGCTGGCCATGGAGGGGCTGTGGTGGCCTTGCTGTCACTTCTGCTCTAGTCAGAAATTAATTTCTGAAGATCTTAATGTGATTTACCTCCACTACATGTCAAATAAAGTGAATGCACCTGTCCTAGGGGGAACTTCAATTATAAATTTGTTTCCAAGTAGGTTCCCACAGAGTGGTATTCTTGGAAGTCTTGGAGTGAGTTTAAACTGAACATGAGAGGCAAATAAATTGAATAACTGAACATGAGAGGCAAATAAATCCATAATCTGGGATTAGAGGAAGAGTAGTTTCAAGAGCATGCCACTCGTGTGCTGCGATTCACACTCCTCCTGTCTCCACAGACACATTGGTGGTAGAGGTCTGGGCAGCAGATCCCATCCAAGGAGGTGACGCTCGGGATGCCCTTTCTATCCCCTGCCAAGCAGCTGAGGAGCTCTTATTACACAGCAGGTGAGTGGGGTGGGCAACCTGGCAGACGGGAAGAGGTAATCGAAGCAGCAAGCAACTATGAGAGCAGGAAGGAAGGGGAAGGAAAAGGAAACAATGAAGGACATGGTATTAACCGCTGCAGGAAATTCTATCAGAATCTAAAATGAGCTGTCCTTGTGAGATCAAAGGTTTGTGTAGCCCAGCTTCCTGTCTTTGAAAGTGATGCTCAGGAAGGATCATCAGCATAGAATAGCACTTCTACAGAACTCTCCTACCTCCAGTAATTTGTATTTATGGAATCCCTGAGCAGAATGCAGTGTCTAAGTACTTAACAGCTCATGGAGGAAATTTAACTGATTAATTTCTCAAAGCACTTTTTGAACTCAAAAAGTGTTCCCTGAACATAGGTCACGTTACTGTGATCCTCTACTAACCAAGGCCAACCCATAGAAAGTGAGATCTCCCTGCTGGTCTGCAGTGGAGCAGGGCCCACAGCAGGGTCCCCTCGATGGCTCCAGGCTGCCATCCCCTGGCGCTGGGGGCTGGAGCAGAGGGCCTGCTCAGCTGCTGCCTGGGAGCTCCCTGTGACTGACAGGAGCCTGATGGGGCCGTGGGACCGGCACCCCCTGCTCCCCTCACCAGCAATAATGCTGTCGGCTGCCTGCCAAGGATCCTAAAGGAACTTCGTGTCAGGTGACAAGGCCCAAGCTGAGGAGAAAGCTGATGCCGCCTGTGCTGTCAGAGCAACAGCCAAGGCCTGAGAAGCAAGGCACAGCCACCATCCCAGCTGATGTCCTGGGCTCGGTGTCCTCTGATTGCCCATGGTGACTGTACCTGGCTGGGACACGGCTTTCCTGAGCTCTCCAGAGGACCAGGGGAGTCAAGGTGCAGGGAGGGCTGAGTCTCCATAACCATCATGTGAGAACCAGCAGCCCAGCCAGGGCTTCTCCAGCAGCCCTGATACTCCTGGGGCTCATGAGGGGCCTCTGGTGTACAGCCCTACAGCCTTCCCGAAATGAGGGCTGGGGAAGCACAGCCTGAGCAAAGGGACATGGATGGCAGCTGGACCTCAGAGCAAGCCCTGCCTCTGCCTTCATCCTCACTCAGACAGGGACTCTAGGATGGCAGCTGTAAAATGCTGCACTTTCAGAGCTGTACCCCAGCCTGTGTTTTTAATTTGTGGGTTAAAATGAGAGAGGCAAAGCCCCATCCAACCAGAGGAACCCCAGCTGACTGCTGGAAGTACCTGGGCACCTACTTTGCTGCCCATGGGAAGGGACATCCCAGCAGGGAATGGCCATGGCATTGGGCCATTGCATGGGCTCCAAAGGGGAGCACTCTGGATTCAGGCTCTGAGCAGGGAGAGCACGCTCGGGCCCCTTTCTGCTGTTTAACCTTTCATCTGGCAATGGAGCTGTGCTGCAGTGAGTCTCTCTGGGGTAAGAATAGCAGCTGCTGCCTTGGCACACAGCACACGTGGCCAGCTCCTCCAGGGCAGCACGTTGCAGTGCCACATAGAAGGCAGCCTACCCGCCCAGGAATGTCTTCAGGCGCTATTAGTGGAAGCAGATCATCCCCACAAACAGGCACGACCCCGAACAGGAGTCTTAGGAGACTGGGGCTATTTTGGGCTTTTGACATTGAGCATGAAAGGAGACACGTGATGGGCTGATCCTCCTGTCATGGGCCTCCTCCGAAGCTCCTTTCAACCCTGTCCCCTCCTCCAGCAATGGCTCTTGTGGAGGCTGAGGAGCAGTTTGGTGTGGCCTTGGAGGGCAGGAGGTGAGTGCAGAGGGAGCTGTGAGTTTGCTGGAGGGGCAAGGTCATTCCTCAGTGCCATCAGCAGTGCTCATCATCAGGGCAGGCCCTGCCTGAGGGTGTGCACCTGTCCCTGAGTCTCTGAAGTTAATGCTTGTACCAGCCATTGCAGCCAACAGAGATACTCACAGATGTTATGTGCCATCTAGACTCTACCCACACATACCTGAAGCTTTGGAGATGCCCTCAGTTGGGATTGCTCCCAAGAGGAGCAGCCAGCCTCTAGGTGGGCTTGGGCAGGCAAGAGTTCATGCCAGGAGGCCCTGGCTGTAGAGACAGAACAATGCACACTGTAAGGCAAGGAAAAAGACTTCAGGGGATGAGGAAGGAGGAACAAGGTTAGGAGTCTGCTAAGGAGCCCTTGGGAAAAGTTGTGCAGTGTCATAAGAAGGAAGTACTAGTCAGGCATCTCTGCAAGGCCTTGGGTGGCTTTCTGAAGGGCTGGGATTGAAAGCTGAGGACTGCTCCTAAAGAGCCATCTCCCAATTCTCTCCACAGACAACACCAACAGGTTCTGCTTGTCAATGCTTGTTAGAGACTCTGGAATCAGGCTGGACTTCCCATCAAGAGCTGGTGAGGCTGCACTCAGGAGCCAGGTAAGGCGAGAGCCCTTGGGATATTGCTCATGGGTCTAACAAACAAATATCAGAGTGGTCAATTTCAACTTCCCTTCAGTGTTGAGATTACTGACAAACAAAACCTAAACTGGTGTTTAGGGTTTATGAGGGCCAGCATCAAAAGCAAGAGTAGGAAAAGAAAAAAGCAAAAGGATCACCCTCTCTTGACTCTCTCACGGAAAAGAAGCTGTGCTGAAAAAACAATGGGAGAAGCATTAGGAGGATGTGAAGGCAGGAGCTGGACAAAGAGTTGCTGGAGACAGGAGAGAGCACAGGCTGGATTTTTCAGGAGTCTTTACAGCAATGGCCAGCATCTAAATTTGTAGATCCTCAATCCAACACCAACCCCTGCTTTTCCCTTCTCCCAGAGAGGAAAAGTAAGGAAACTTCTTCTGCCATGCAATTGCCCAAGGAAGACAAAACCCAAAGAACAAAACCACTGGCCATAGTGTGTATGCAGAGGAATCTACTACAGTCTTTATTCACTAGACACTGAGGTGGGTACAAAGGCTCATGGCAGAAAGAAAGTGACCGAGAGATTCACATTTTGTGCAGCCCTCAGGTCACTTCTGTGCCTTGTGACATCCTCACTCTTCCTCTTCTATCCTCCTATGGAACTCGCGGCTCTTGGCTCGGAGCTTGTTGACCTGTGACTCTGCAATGTCAGCCCGCTCCTCAGCTTCCTCCAGCTCGTGCTGGATCTTGCGGAACTTGGAGAGGTTCACATTGGACAGCTGCTCCTGGGAGGGAGAAGGAGTTGGCAGTGAGAAGTTTGGGGGTTGCGTTTTTATTGGGCCTTGGACTGGGCAGAGTCACAAAGCTCCAAACTCCACCCATCACTGCTTGTACAAAGTCTCACAGTGAGATTGATGAGATCTCACAGTCATTCTCATGTATCCCCTTAACTGAACCAGAAGACTTATTCTCTTCTGGACTGTTTCCACAATGAAGAAGCCATGCTCAGACAATCATAAATTCAGGGGCTGTAGGATCCTCAGTCCATCCCTGAATGCTGCATGCCCAGAAACAAGCAAAGGTTCCTTGCACTATTCTAAAAGCAGAATGCAAAGTGGTTTGTGGTGGGACTTCCAAAAACTTCCCTTTCTGCTATCAAAAATTCTAAAAATACGGTATTTGCAAAATTTCTTTATATATTGCACTGCTGATATCAATTCAGAAAAATTCTTACAGGTTGTTTTGTGGTTCTAATGCAAATAATACTATGCTATGTGCATTTGCCCTCCTTAGTAGTCTTCTTAAGGGCTCATTGCTTTCATTCTCAAAGGTGAGACTACTTTGTGAGACTTTCAGAGAAAATGAAAGCACTTGAAATTGATGAGCATCCCCATTGGCATCTTCTAAATTGCTTATATCTGTCTACTAAATGGCCAGACTACCCTCTGGGAAAGTGGTTCTTGCCAAGCATTCAGAGAGATACTTACGGCCTCCTCAGATTGTCTCTTGTAGGATTTCACTTTCATTTGCAGCTTGTCCACCAGATCCTGCAGCCTGAGAATATTCTTCCTGTCTTCCTCAGACTAAAGCAGTTGGTAAACAGAATAGACAGTCAATTCTTTGTTCTGCATCATGTGAGGTTAAAAATTGCCCTTGGGGATGGTGTGGGTAAAATGTGACTCACTGTGAGAAAGCCCTGGGAGAGCAGGAGAGCTCGTGCCTTACCTGGTAGGTGAGTTCCTTCACCCTGCGCTCGTACTTGCGCACGCCCTTCACGGCTTCAGCGCTGCGCTTCTGCTCAGCATCAACCTCCCCTTCCAGCTCCCGCACCTGCAAGGACAAGCCCATCCCTGCAGCTGCCCTGACAATGGCTCTCCAAGGAGAGACACGCTCACTCAGGCACAGCCCCAGCCCTACACACCCTGGCCTCCAGCTTCTGGATTTGCTTCTTCCCTCCCTTCAGTGCCAGCTGCTCGGCCTCTTCCAGACGAAGCTGCAAATCCTTCACTGTCTGGTCCAGGTTCTTCTTCATCCTCTCCAGGTGGGCACTGGTGTCCTGCTCCTTCTTCAGCTCCTCTGCCATCATGGCCGCCTAATCAGAGCAAAAGGTCAAAGCCATTTTGGGACTGGAGATATTTTGGGGAGAGTACACTCATCGTCAGCAATGCCAGGAGTGTCCAACTCACATCAGTGATGGCCTTCTTGGCCTTCTCCTCAGCATTGCGGGCTTCCTGGATGGTATCCTCCATTTCACCCTGGATTTGGGCAATGTCTGTTTCCAGCTTCTTCTTGGTGTTGATCAAGCTGGTGTTCTGTGCAATGGGACGACATGGCAAGAGTTGAATTCTAAAACCTGCCATAATGAACCTTTTTCCTGAACTAAGACTTTCCCCTTCCAACTTCCAATTCTTACTCTGGAATTATTGTTACAATGGTTGTTTATAAAATAACAAGCTTGGCTAGGGGAACAGATGCAAAATACGCCTTTCCTTGGGGACAGCAGTAGAGAGGCCTTTCTAGTACTACAGGTTCTCTGGTAAATTCCTGCCCTCTGTGTTTGGTCAGTATCAACACAGCTCTTTGTTTCCTGCCCTGACCTGGGTGTGGAGGAGTTGCACACGTTCAGTGGCATCCAGAAGCTCCTGCTCAGCCAATTTCCTCGACCGCTCTGTCTGCTCCAGGGCTGCCCGGAGCTCCTCAATTTCAGCCTGCAGCAGGTTTGCTCTGCGCTCCACCATGGCCACCTGCTCCTTCAGGTCATCCTGTGTCCTCAGAGCATCATCCAGATGGATCTGGGTGTCCTGGAAAGAAAGAGAAAAGAAATCAGCAGCTGTCAGTCGCTTGAGTGGCAAAAATGTCATGGATCTCATTTTTTCTCTTTCTGTTGCTTTGCTGAATGAACCTTGAGCACTCCTTGTGTATTTCTCAGGTTCTTCTGTGCCTCTGCAGCCACACGGTTGGCATGACTCAGCTGGATCTCCATTTCATTCAGGTCTCCCTCCATCTTCTTCTTCAGCCTCAGGGCTTCATTCCTGCTCCTGATCTCAGCATCCAAGCTGCTCTGCAAGGACTCCACAACTCGCAGATGGTTTCTCTTCATCTGATCAATCTCCTCATCTTTCTCTGCTATCTTCCTGTCAATCTCAGCCTTCACTTGATTGAGCTCAAGCTGCAGGCGCAGGATCTTCCCCTCCTCATGTTCCAGGGAGGCCTGCACAAGTGGACACAAACATTGATAACATCAATGAACCTACTGCTTCCTTTTAGGGATAGGATATTTCCAGAGATCTCAGCTGTCTGTACTCCCCAGCCAAAAAAGAGGACAACCCAGACCTTGTTAGTCCTATTTCCTCATTTCTGTAGACACCAGTGATTATGGTCATATACCTCAGCTTCCTCCAGAGCAGCCTGGATTTCAGATTTCTCCTGTTCAACCTGCTTCTTCACTTTCTCCAGTTCATGAATTGCCTTTCCTTGCTCAGCAATCTGCTCCGTGAGGTCGGAAATCTCCTCTGTGGGAACAAAGATCAATGACATGGTCAGGCACAGAGCAGAATGGGAAGGGCCCTGTCCCACCAAGGTGACAGGCATCTCTGCAGACCTGCAGGCACACACCCGTGAACAATGGTGGTAATGGCTGATAGTGAGAAAGGCCAGGGAGGAGCAGAGGCCCAGGGACTTACGCTGCAAGTTCTTGTTCTCCCGCTTCATTGTTTCCAGGTGGTCCAAGGACTCCTCATAGGCATTCTTCATCTTGAACAGCTCCGTGCTGAGAGAGCGCGACTCCTTCTGCGAGGCCTCCAGCTCAGCCTGTGTTTCCTCATACTTCTGCTTCCATTCTGCCAGGATCTGAAGAGAAACAGGGTGTGACTAAGGCTGTGGCCATCACGGGGCCATGCTCTTGCCAGGGGTGCTGGTGCTGAAGGCCAAAAGACCTTGTCAAAGTTCTTCTGCTTCTTATCCAGAGCAGCACAGGCAGCATTGGATCTCTCCACATCAATCATCAGGTCCTCCACTTCATTCTGCAGCCTCTGCTTTGTCTTTTCCAGGGAGGCACATTTGGCATTGACAGCCTCAACATGTTCCTCTGCATCCTGCAGGCGCTGGGCCAGCTTCTTCCTGGAAAGTGGTAAGCACAGTTCTTAGCTGAAAATTTTGGTGGATGTTCATTATCATCTCACCAGATCAGTGAGACATTTCTTAGTGTTTGAATCCTAATGCCCATGGTTCAGAGCCTATATCTGCCGGCCTTTTTTTTTCTATTTTATTTCCCCAAGGTCTTTGTTGTGTTGGAGGGGACAAAAAAATCAATAATTCCATGCCATGGGCAGGGACACCTTCCACTAGACCAGGTTGCTCCAAGCCCTGTCCAGCCTGGCCTTGAACACTTGCAGGGATCTGGCAGCCACAACTTCTCTGCAGTCTTGCTATCCCTCCACACTTTGCACAATCCCATACATGTCTTTTCTCCTGCATTCTTTGTCACAAACCTGTTTTCCTTATGTTTTTCTGTTCATATAACTCCTCAACCTTCTATTAGGCTTTTGCTTTTGAAAATCTCAGTGTTGTCTTTAAGTTTCCCTTATTGGTGTATGCCAACCTTCCACACAATGCTCACGTACTTGGCCTCCTCGAGCTCCTCCGTGCGCTGAATCGCGTCCGTCTCGTATTTGGTTCTCCACTGGGCCACTTCACTGTTGGCCTTGGACAGGGCTCGCTGCAGCTCCCCTTTGGCCTCCTGCTCCTCCTCATATTGTTCCCGGAGCAAGTCACAGTCGTGGCGAGCAGACTGCAGGGCGTGGGCCAGGGCATTCTTGGCCTGATTGCAAAAATATGGCAATAAGAAGTAGGTGTTTCCTGGGAAATTTCTCTTACTGGCACTTATACACTGATATATATCCCAAAGTGTTAGTGGTTGAATGACTGCCTCATAAAAACATGGGAGTCCTGCACTGCAAGGGCCTAGATTGCACCATCTAAGGGGATGGTATGAACTTTTAATTTGATCACCTTCTGAAGCCTTGAACACTTCACAAAAAACAGTATTATGTCCTATAATTATTTCATATGTAACATGAGTATCCTCACCTTTATCTCTTCCTCTAGCTGTCGCTTCAGTTCTTCAATCTGCTGGGTGAAAGCCTGTTTCCCTCTAGACAGCTGAGAAATTAAAGCATCTTTTTCTTCCACCTGGCGTCCATATTCACCTGAAAATGTTTGTAATTGAGATGACATTTTAGTATCCAAGAGAGCAACTTATGGGGTTATCCCATTTCCAAATTACAGATGGAAGGGCTGTACCAGATTCTGTCTGCAGACGAGCTCTTTGAGCACTAAGATCGCTAATCATGCGCTGATTCTGCTCCTCCTTTGTTTTATATTCACTCAGCTGGTCCTCCAGAGTGCGGCACATCTTCTCCAGATTTGCCTAGATATCAATTGCACATAAAAAAAGAGTAAATACCTTGATTCTGCCTTCTTTCAGCAGGAAAATATGTCCAGAAGATGCAGTTGACATCTTGGGACTGTACATGCACCCATACTTCTACACATGAGATTTGGAGAAACCATTTATAATACAACCTGATAAAAATTAAATCATTTAAGATTAAAGAAAAAATAACACAATGCTATCAAATTCCTAATAAAAATAATTGTGTACCTTGGCTTTAGACACAGATTCTATGTTGCTGGCCAAGTCATCAATCTCCATCTTCAGCTCACTCTTCTCCTTCTCCAGCTTCTGCTTCACGCGTTGCAGGTTGTCGATCTGCTCGCCCAGCTCAGCTGTGCTGTCCGCGTGCTTCTTGCGCAGGGCGGCAGCCGTGGCTTCGTGCTGCAGCGTGGCCTCTTCCAGGTCACGGCGCATCTTCTGGAATTCTGCCTCACGCTTCTTGTTCATCTCCACCTGAGCTGCTGTGGCCCCTCCTGCTTCCTCCAGGCGCTCGCTGATCTCCTCCAGCTCCCTGGACAGGTCAGCGCGATGCTTCTCTGCTTTAGCGCGAGAGGTTCGCTCTGCCTCAATTTCCTCCTCCAGCTCCTCAATGCGGGCCTGCAGAACAGCAGGGACCCTTGACAGCCGTGCCCTCCTCCTGCCTGAGCTGAGCCTGAGCAAGGCAGGGTGAGGAACAGACACTTGCCTGCAGCTCCTTGATTTTCTTCTGAAACTGCATGCCTAGAAGTTGCTCATCCTCGATCTTGCTCTGGATCTGGCTGATTTCAAAGTCTTTCCTTTGGACCAAGTGAACCGTGTTAGAGCTCAAAGAAAAAAGACAAGTGCTGCAGCCCAGCACTCAGGTGCCCCAGAGCCACACTTACTTCTTCAGTTTCTCATCCAGCTGCTGCTTATCATTCTCCAAATCCATGATGCTGTCCTGGGCCAGCTTCAGGTCTCCTTCCAGTTTCCTCTTTGCTCTCTCCAGGTCCATGCGCAGTTTCTTCTCTTGCTCCAGGGACCCTTCCAGCTGAACACAACAAGACCATCAGGCCTCTGCCAGCCAGGTCAGGCTCTATACCTGTTCCATTCCTACTCTATGTCTGTGTGCTTACATCATCCACTTGCTGTTCCAGCTTGATCTTGGCTTTGGTCAGAGTATTGACTTTGTCTTCCTCTGCCTGCAGGTCATCCAGGGTCTGCTGATGTGCCTCTTGGAGGGCTTTCTTCTCTTTTGTCAGCTTCACAATGGTCTCGTCCAGGGCTGCCATCTCCTCAGTCAGGTTTTTAACCTGTGAGAAGAAGGGAGCAAGCGCAAACAGAAAATGGTGCTTAAAACTTTATAACAAGACAAGTCTTTTCCAAAGTGCAAGTGACAGTTTTTGCCTTATACCTTGTTTTCAGTGGCATGTTTTTCCTTCTCCACCTTGGCCAGTGTTAGCTCAAGGTCATCAATATCTTTCTTCAGCTCTGAACATTCATCCTCCAGTTTCCTCTTCTTGGCTGTCAGTTCAGCATTAATTTCCTCTTCATCCTCCGCCCTTTCAGTCACCTCCTTGACTTTGGCTTCCAGCTGGATTTTTGTTTTGATGAGCTGGTCACACCTTTCCTCAGCATCAGCCAAAGCATCAGCTTCCTGGTAGGGAGATGCCATTTTTAGGAATATGCTTTTTCAGGGAATATTGAGATACCTAATCTTCATCGTGCAGGGTCTTATATAGTATTTTTGTATTTTAAAATTTGATTAATGTTCCGACAGAATGACATATAACATAGAATTGATTTGATATTGTTAGTTTTTAAACAGCCAGGTTTAAAAGCTAAAACCAAATAAATTCCTTTTCAATCTGCCTGCAGGCATGAGTATTTATGTAATTGTGCAGTGTATAGAATCCAATATTATCTCATAATATCAAAATTTGGATCAAAGTACATGATCATAAGAATATCTCAGCATACACCATAGAAAAGTTTCACCCATGTAATATTTTGACTACAGATACCTCACAGCCCTTACAGAAACTAGTTATACCTTTGAGAGCACCACTGAAAGAATTTCAATTAAACTGAACTAAATCAAAGTTTCTATGTGGTTTGAAAACTGCTATTGTAAATAGCAACCTGACAGTCACAGTAGAATTAGGATAATGCCTACTGGTGGTACTCACAGACTGAACCTGGAGCTGCAGGTCATTTTTCTCCTGCACAAGTTTCACCATTTTCTCTTCCAGCTCCTTCCGCTTTGCCTCAGACTTCGCAAGCTCCTCCTTGGTTTTCTCAAACTCTTGTTTCATGTTGGCCATCTCCTTCTCAGACTCTGCACTCTTCAGCAAGGGCTTGATCTTGAAGAACAGCTTCATCCATGGCCAGTGCTTGACATTCATGAATGCACGAATGTTGTACTGGATGCAGAAGATGGACTCCCTGAAAGACAAGTCGAATTAAAATTCAATATTTACACCATGATGACATAATAAGCCAAGTACAGTGAGCCTGATTTGAAGAAAAGTTTACCTTCTCTCCACCATTTTCTGGTACTCCACCCTCATCAGGTAGCCCCTGCACCTGGCCTGGGTGCGGGTGATGAGCTGTGCCAGCTTCTCATCCCTCATCTCTTCCAAAAGCCCCACCAGCCCAGCTTTGAAGAACACCTTAGGTAAGAACAAGAAAATAGATGCAGTGTCTGTACTTCTTTAACGTAACCTGATACCCTGCCCGCCATGATATACACTATGGAAGTTAAAAGCAAAACCACAATCAATATATGTAGTGACAGACGTTCTTTTATAACTCCAAGCTTCTGGTTACTTGCAGTTGAGGAACTATAATAGCCAGACATTTTTCTTTCATTTTTATTCACACGTGATTCTTTTTTCCTACAACTTTGTCTTAAATTAGGAACTTGATTAACCCTTAATTAAATCATCCTGTGACCATGAATTTCTGTTTATTCAAGTGTTGAGTAATCAAGAATCTGATTTATTTATTTTACACTATTTCTTATACCCTATTAGATAATTTCATGTGCTATCTGGAGTATCTGAGTGTCAGGATCAAGCCGTGCAAACCAAAACCACGTAGCACTTGAAGCAAACAATCTTTTACCTTAGTGTGACCAAATTTGTATTGAGTATGGTCTATATCAATTGATCCAAGAAGTTTCTCACAAGCCTTCTTGCTGTCAATGAACTGTCCCTCTGGGATAGCACTGGCATTTAATACTTTGTATCTGAGGAAGAAAATGGAAGGACTTGCTTTGAACTCCAGAATATTAATGGTCTTTTCCAACCTAACTGATTCCATGCATATGAAGAGGTCTGTTGTTGAGACCAGCTAGCAGGTACATGGCAAGAAAGAGTCTTAAGAACTGCTGAGAACAAACAGCACTTATTAAACTGAAACTTTAGAGAAGGCTTTCAGCACAGGAGGGGAAGGTTAGTTTTCAAAAGCTATTTAAGATGGACAAGGTGATCCAGTAAGAGGATGAAGTCTGACCTTTGTTTAAAATCTGCATACAGGACTCTGTTGGGAAATCCTTTCCTGCAAATCCTGATCCCTTCCAGCACGCCGTTACAGCGCAGCTGATGCAGCACCAGCTCGTGCTCCATGGCACCTGGCAATGCAGAACACAAATACATGCCACGTTCTGCAATACAGTGGGGAAGAGCTGCACCACACTGAAAACCTTCTATGTACATGTAAGTCTCTTACCAGGTGTTTTAGTTTCATTTGGAATGATGCACCGCACAAAATGGGGATGGGTGCTTCTCAGGTTGGTCATCAGCTTGTTTAAATTCTCCTGGGAGAGTCATTAAGAAAAGCTGATATTAGCAAATGTCATTTCTGCTGTAGGCATCAAGTCCTCTGAAATGACATACTATACAAAAATTAGCAGAACTCTGAACTCAAGCTCTCTGCACCAGTTTTTTCTGACTTTCCACAGATCTTGGTATAATTAACTTAGTAATCTGAGTAATGTTTAGGAAAGACTGTACTCTTAAATATACTATTTTAATGCATTTCATTGACTCTAGTGGAGTGCCTTCATTTGAATGGATATCCATCTTCCATTGGATGTACCCAGAGAGATAAAGCAGTACCCCTATAAGGCCGTGTGAAGCATTCTGCAGTGGCCTTTTAGGCTGGGTCATATGGAGCACACAACATAGAACCTTTGTGTTTTCCCTACTGAAAGCAAAAGGGACAAAACCAACAAGCTGAGTTTTAAATGTCTAGAGTATACATTTATGTTGTAGGGTATGCTGAGATGAATGCCAGCCTTAAACAATGGGAAAACTAGGCATTCAGTGAAATGAAGTATGAGCAGATTGATCGGATTTATTCCCAGCAGAATGTGGCCCAAGAACTTCAGAATCTTTTAACAGAACCAAGCCAAAACAAGACTAGCCATAGTAATTGATGGGTTTACTCCTTGTCTTAGGAAGAAATAATGAATTCTCTACTGTACCCTAAAAAGAGCTGAGACAGTCTGGAAGGAAGAACCCTTCTTCTTGGCACCTTTCTTGCCAGCACCAGCACTCGCCTCAGCTAAATTGAAAATAAAACATATTTTAGATTTTTTTTTTGCCTTTTTGATTCCTTTTTGCAAGCTGTACATCAGGGAAAACATGGAATTCAAAGAACCAACCTGCATCTGCTCCACCATAGTTGGCAAAGAGTAAAGCCAGGGTCTTCACAGATGACTTCTGGTACAGCCCAATGACAGTTTCATTCAGAGGGTCCTTGTTCTTCTCCAGCCACCCAGTGATGTTGTAGTCCACTGTGCCAGCATAGTGCACCAGGGAGAAGTGGGCCTCAACCTTGCCTTTGGTAGGTTTTGGCTTTTGGAAGTTGCTGGACTTGCCCAGGTGCTGGTCATAGAGCTTGTTCTTGAAGGAGGTGTCAGTTGCCTTGGGGAACATGCACTCCTCTTCCAGGATGGAGAAGATGCCCATGGGCTGGGAGAAATCACAAGAAGAAACCAATTGTAATTTATCTTTCAAGGCAATAATGATCTTCACCTAGGCACAGTAATGGAACAAGGACTGAGATATTTTCTTCTAGAAAATGGGATTGATCACACTGATACTTACATTTTTTCAACACAAAATTACTCATAAATGAAATAGAAATTAATATTGTTTGTGTTGACAATGTACTCTGTAAAATCAGAGTACTACCTTATTCAGTGGAAGTCAGAGCACACACAGATGTGTTGGACAAGTTGAACATGAGCCATTGCAGCAAAGCCACCAACTCATCCTAAGCTACACTGTGCTGCTAACAGCTCAAGGGAGTTGATCTTTCCCCTCTACTCAGCTGTGAGAAGAAACATCTGGAGTGCTGTTCCAGCTCTTGGCTACCCAGCACAAGGGAAACATGAACATGGAAGATCCCTTTGGAAAATGAGACCAAGTAATTACAGAGATTCCATGCATGTAACTGATTTGAACAGGAAGGATACCTTCTCAATGAGCTCAATGCAGGCAGCCAGGTCCATCCCAAAATCAATGAATGTCCATTCAATCCCCTCCTTCTTGTACTCCTCCTGCTCCAGCACGAACATGTGGTGGTTGAAGAACTGTTGCAGTTTCTCATTGGTGAAGTTGATGCACAGCTGCTCAAAGCTGTTAAACTGAAAATAAAATAAGAAAGACACATATTTGAAGACTTGCAGGAATAATTGCAATACCTCCTCTTTTAAAAATAAGTAATGCAGTTGACTTGATTTCCCATGCGTTTCTTCTGTCCGTTTTATGACGTTATGAAAAAGAAGAAAGGATCAAATTAATTGTCCACAAGGAAATTTTTTTCATTGATAAAATTTAAAGATAAATTGTACATCCTGTTTAAAATGAGACCAAGTTACCGGGAGGAAAAAACGTAAGCTTAGGACTATCATGATTACATGTTTTTATACTGTCTTGGACCTGTTCATATAAACAATGAACTTTTTTGATTGGACCATTTTGTACCTTTGATTTTGCACATCTTGAAATAGCACAAGTCCTTTGAAAGGTCCTTTTTTTAACTTAAAAAAGACAAATAACATTAATCATGTGATAATATTATGTTGTCTTTGAAAATGTCTCTCAAATTGATCATAACATTCAGTTGTCACTTCCAAATAGTTCTTACTAAATCTTACTTACATCAAAGATCTCAAAGCCAGCAATGTCCAGCACACCAATGAAGTACTGCCTGGGCTGCTTGGTGTCCAGCTGTTCATTGATGCGAACAACCATCCACAGGAACATTCTCTCATAAAGCGCCTTTGCCAGAGCACCCACAGCATTGTGCACCTACAGGAAAAAAAAAAAACAAACTGGAATTACAATACGAGGCAGAGGAGAATCAAAAGGATATTCATTCTACACCTGGTTCCAGGTTGCAACATGTTTCTTACCTGCTGTGCTGTTTGGCCCTTGGTGACATATTCATTCCCCACCTTGACTCGGGGGTAGCAGAGAGCCTTGAGCATGTCAGCTGAGTTCAAACCCATGAGGTAGGCAGCCTTGTCAGCAACTGAAAAGCCAGAGGAGAAAGGTAGAATTTTACGTCCAGCAGGCTTTGAATCCTAGAGCGTTCCCTAAAGGCTGAATGTTTCAGATTTCTGTTCTTTGAAAAGTTTTGATAGACTCTCGTAGAGGGAATCTTTGTAACATCACACTTGCTATTATGCATATTGAGCTTTTCTAAAAAAATTTTTGTTTGAAATTCTTCACTGCAGCACACAGAAAGTAATGAAGTTTTCAAAAATCTCCTGGCACAAAACTGAAAACTGAAGCTTGCTAGTCTGAATGTGTGCTCTATACACGCAGCTCAGGAGCTGCAGTGACAACAGTCGGGTACTGATCTACATTCAGGTGATCAGGTGATCTAACAAAAGAGTTAGAGTGAAAGACAGAGACAATATCTCTGTTCTCCTTCAGATCTACAACCTACAGCCTTTTCTGAGCTTTTGTTTCTGATATTCAATGAAACTCATTGGGCTTCATCCTGTTACCAGTGGTGTTCCCTACCTGCCTTTTCCTTTAACGAGAGGAGGCATTGCTCACAGAACTGAAGATAGAGGTTGTAGGCCCTGTGCCAACAATGGAAAGGAATAAAATAACTCCTCTCACAGCTGACTTTACTGAGCATCTGATAGGTGAAGGTGCATGGGAACATGGTTCCCGATCATGCTAAAACTGAATCACTGGGCTGTTTCACAATTACAAGCCATATTCCAGCAAAGGTACGACTAAAGGAACATCCATAACTCCTTACTTCTTGAAAGAGTATGAAGACCAGTTTAAAGTATTAATTGTTCATAGCATAAGTTATGTAAATCCCGAAATCAGGAAATTTGATGTACTAAGGACAAGAGACAGCTGTTTTTTCCTGAATGATTGTTTTCGTTGAGATCTAAAGTCCCACAGAGAAAAACTTTTGCTGTTTTCCACATATGTAGTGACTTACAGATGGTTAATTATTGAGTTTGATAATACCTTCTGTGCCTTCAGGCTCTGCTTGCTCCTCTCTTGGTTTCTGCTTGAATTTCAGGTTCCCATAGTGCATGACAGCCCCTGTCAGCTTGTAGATGGCTGTCTTTTCATCAGCAGTGAAGCCCAGGATGTCAATGGCACTCTGGTAATACAATGAACAAAGTGAAATACTTGCATGTTATCTGATATATGACCTGTGTCTGTTGACCTGTTCTGTACATTACTTACATCTGTTGCCATCAACTCCTCCTTGTCATCAATGCTGGGGACAGTGATCTCACCTTGACTCACAAAAGGGAAGTCAAATGGGTTGGTGGTAATGAGGAGCATTTCTGAAAACAAATGTTCAATGTAAATTTAATTAATCTTGTAAAATAATGGAATGTTGCTCAGAGATTTTCCTCTCAGAAGTTCAGGGATGTCTCCTACCAATTAGCTCTGGCTTCTTGTTGGACATGATCTGATAAAAGATGTGGTAGCTTCTTTCCGCCTTGAGCTGGAAAGTGACTCTGGACTTCTCCAGCAGATCTGCCCAGGAAGGTCAAAAGAGTTAGACACTTGTGGGAATGTATACGGAGATGGGAATTTGGGAAGGGATGAGAACTGTCCAGGAGAATCTCTTACAAGTTTCAATGTCAGCAGAAGCCAGTTTGCCTGTGGCACCAAAGTGGATTCTGATGAATTTGCCCTGTTAAGCAGAAGCAGCAGCAGGTCAGCCTGGATGTCTTCTGCTGACATCTCCTTTGCATGAAGAACTGCTCAGGCATCATGTGTGTTGCCATGAGGGGGAGAGATTTTATGCAAAGCAAGAACTCACAAAGCGTGAGGAGTTGTCGTTCCTCACGGTCTTGGCGTTTCCAAAGGCCTCCAGCAGGGGGTTGGCGCTGATGATTTGATCCTCAAGCGTTCCCTGCAGGGACATCATTATTCAGTCACTGTGTTTGGTTGACAGGGCTATGACAGGCCAAGCATTCAGTCTGTCCTTCCTGACTCACCTGCATTTTGCCTGATGATTTCTCCTCTTTCTTCTTGTCCCCGCTGGCTGCAATTGTTGCAAAGTACTGGATGACACGCTTGGTGTTCACAGTCTTCCCGGCCCCGGATTCTCCGCTGCCAAAGCCAAGAGAGAAGCAGAGGGTGTGTGGTCAGGCAGGAGGTGCCCTGGCACCGGGCAGCCCCGCAGGGACCCGCGCAGGGGGTGTACGTACGTGATCAGGATGGACTGGTTCTCCCGATCTGTGAAAGCAGAACAATGGGAGATGCGTTAGCGGCTGACCTGGGTAATGCTAAGCTGAATGAGAAGTAAAACTGCAAACTGAAGTTGGGGATTCTTCAAAAAGTCCAGGACTACCCCATTCCCTTATATGTCCTAGTAGGTTAAACATAAGCCCAAATGGATATCTTGAATAGTCAGAAGCACCTGGAGCTGAGACAAGCTGTGTATCACATGCCCTTCAAAAATTTTCCTCACGAAATGAAACCAAAGTATCTACCCAAGTTCAGAATACAACAAAAAATAACTTTTTCTTTCTCATCAGTGAAAAAATGTAAAAAAACTTAGCCAAGTACTATTTCTGCAGTAGGAGAGTGTAGAATTTTGTACAATTAAGTACAAATAATTCACCATAAGTTCCTGAATGCTCATAGGTCAGTTTCACTTGAAATTGTTTGCTACATAAATGGACCAAGTTCACAGTCATGCTTCTTGGTGGCTCCAGCTGGCTTGTCATGTGCTCCAGTGAGATCAGCAGGGCTTTTTTAATTAGTTTGCTGTGAGGGACGTTAAGCACTCACCAGTCAGCATGAACTGATAGGCGTTGTCAGAGATGGAGAAGATGTGTGGAGGGGCCTCCTGGCGCTTCTTGCCTCGGTAGGCCAACACCACCTCGGGGTTGTACACCGGCAGCCACTTGTAGGGGTTGACAGTGACGCAGAAGAGACCCGAGTAGGTCTGCAAGGAAGGGACACAGCACCTTGGCTTCCCCTGAGCCTGGCCCAGCAGCTCCTGAGGCTGCCCAGAGGAAGCTGCTGCTGCCACTTACGTAGATCATCCAGGCTGCGTAACGCTCTTTGAGGTTGTACAGCACAGCGGGTTCGTGCAGGTGGGTCATCATGGCCATGTCCTCGATTTTGTCATACTTGGGAGGGTTCATGGAGAAGATTTGATCATCCTTCACAGTCAGGGTCTGTCAAGGAAACAAAAGATCCTCATATGTCAGCTAAGAACGCAGTGAGGGAAGAAAATGTTTTCCTTCAGCCTTGTTTTTGACTCACCTCTCCCCCTTCAGTTTTGACAGTGACTTTGCCTGATTCCCTGCTTGTGATTGTCCCTTTCACAAAGGATTCTTTCGGATGAACAACAAAGACAGATGACTTGGCATCAAAAGGTTTGTTCTGGGCTGCAATTCTCTCCTTTTCTGATTTTCGGAGGTAAGGAGCCGCCTCCCCAAAGATGGCCATCTCAGCATCTCCAGAGGCCATGTCTGCAGTTTACTGAGGATATGTCAGCAGACGAGTCTGAGGAGAAAAATGTGGTACTGATTATTTATTCTGTAAGATTTGGGAAAAATTTCATCCTGTGCCTTGGTGTCTCTTCATACTCAGGGTATTTTAACATGACATTACTAGAAACTTAATTTTATGCCAAAATAAGAGGCTTTCATGGATGCAGTCTAGGTCTTCAAACATTCACTGATGACATTTTCAGAACTGTGGATTTGGTGCTTTAAGAATACTGTGCCTGGAAGACAAGAGTGAATTTGTTGAACAAGTTTCACTAAGACATCACTATTAGGAATGGAAATAGAAGAAATTGCAAAAAGGATGAACAGTGAAATAAAACTACTGAAAATTGTAGTATAGGTGACCTACAGTCTTGGAAAACAATGAATCTGTGAGACATTTACCTATTTAATGGTAGGGCAATTAATAAATTTTGCTAATGAAGTTCTCCACTGCGGAAAAAAAAAAAAGTGCAGGCTTTGTGACCTTTTAATCTTCTGCCACAATTAATTTGCTCTCTGCATTTGTCACCCTTCACTGCAATACTTAAATAATTTCAGCCCCAGAATTCTGACTTAGGTGAAATAAAATTCAGTCCCTGAAACTGGAATTTCCAAGGCTTTATTAAGATCTCAAATAAATCTTACTGAAAAAAATCTAGAAACACAAGAATTCTCAAAAGTTTTGATTTATTAAACATCTAAGGTACCTAAATTTAGCCAACTGCACTTGAAAATCCTCTAGCTACTTTAGTAAAATTTATTCCCTCTTGATTCTCTAGGTAATAAATATATTTTTTGGTCTGGAGTAAGAAAATGGATATCTAAGAAAGCTGAGAATTCTGGCACTCTACAAAAGTGGTTAGAAGGTCTGTATTTTCAGATGATTTAATAATTAACATATTCTTAAGCAGAATACAGGATTTTGCATTTTTCCCAGCTGTGTTTATCTGGTCCCATTCTCCTCCTGCTGTAGCAAAGATGGGAAGGCAGCACTCCTTTAGTTATGTAAGGTCAGAAATTAAGCAGAAATTAAGAATGTCCCCATGGGGATTTTCTGTTCTTTCATCAGTACTCAGAGCTTCAAACACAGCCTTGGGCACCCTCACCACTTTCTACTGCAATCCCACCAGGTTTGCATACAGGGTGAAGCAGTGAACCTTCCTGACACCCCACCCAAAAGGATCTGTCTCTGTCCCTAAGAATTAGTAAATCAGCTTCTTACCTCTCGTGACACCAGCTGTGTGGCTTGTGGGCTGGCAGCTGGTCAGTGCTGTAAAACAGAAATGGCAGTTCCCAAATTGCTGCTGCACAAAAATGAAGAGTGAAAACATGCAGGTGCCTTGAAAACAGATTTGTAATGGAGTCCCCTCCTGCACAGGAGCACCGGAGGCAGCAGGAATGTGGTGGCACATTAGGCTGCCATCCCTTCCTGGCAGCCTGCAGACCCCATCTCTTACCTTGGAGCTTTCTGTGGAGCCAGGGCAGACGTGTTGCAGGGACATTTTATACGATCTCGCCTGCAGATGCTACAGATGCCTCCTCTTTCTTCGGTCAAAAATATTTTGGCAAACCCTCTTTGGTAAAGCATTGTCTGGCAAACTGAACTAAGGGCATAATTGTCATTTGACATGACTAGATATAATTAGAAAATTTTGATGTCTTAGTGGCTATATGAATACATCTTCTATAAACAATCTTCCAAGGGTGTTAAGGAGGGAATCTGGACTAGTCGAAGCACTTAAAGAACTTGGATTCAGGACTTATGGATTTTATTGCTGGCTTTCCCACCGACTCACTGCTCGACCTGGGATGGATTGCTTGGTATGTGTGTGCTGCAGCTACCCCAGTAGTACAATAGATAAAACAGGATGTTAAAAGATAAATTGGTGTTATTAAAACCTTTTGGCAGTTTTGGTTTAACTCTGAAAGCAGAAGTGCAGATGTAGAAGAGCTGAGGAGGGTGACAGGCACGGTAGGGTGGTCAGCTAAACATTGGAGCAGGGAGAGGCTGGGCTCTACCTGGGCTTTTTAAGTTGATGGCTCTGACAGATGTGAGGCAGCTTTTGGGGTATCAGGAAGAGTGGGCACACATAGACACAGAGGCATGTGCCTGTGTGCCTCCCTGCACACACTTCAGATTGGAAATAAGTGGGAGATTCTCTAAAAACTGTTCTTGTGAAGCCTGTGATGGGTTATACCTGCTGAAGCTCCTGATCTGCAGGTTAGTGCCAGTGAGCAAGATGCTCCCTGCTTTTGCTGGCAACTTAACTTTTCCTTAACCCTAGGAAGAATAACTGATTTGAAATGCCTTCCAAGTGAAACCAGGACACCGACTTACAAACGGTAGGAAAATCCTCTTTTCAGTAATACCTATACAAATAATTGGATGTATGCACAAACACGTCATGTCAGCATGCAGTCCCAGGTGTTCTCTACCGATACATCCTCACTCAGGCACTTCCAGTTCATTACAAATACCTTGCACACTTAGTCCAAAACACCACGAGCACTGGGGGTGGCAGACATGCCTGGGCAATGCTGATGGAGGGGGGAAGGGGATTTACTGGTGGTGCTGGAGAGAGATGGGTCTTGTTTTAGGAATAGAGCACAGCCATGTGAGCTGATCCCATCAGATTTAGGCTGAGGTACTTAACAGCTTCTTTGCCTCAGTCATCAACAAAAGGAATGGTTATCCTCAGGGCAACCAGCCCCTTAAACTGTTAGTCAGAATGGACTCCCTGCAATCCAGGAGGAATTAGTCAGCAACCCGCTGATTTTAGACACTCACAAATCTGTGAGGCCAGACAGAATTCACCTGAGGCCACTGAGGGAACAGTGGCAAGAATTTGCCCAGCCACTCTCCATCATTTATCATCAGTCCTGGCTAACCAGGACTTTTTCTATAACCAGGTGTGAGAGACTGGAAAGATTGATGTCCTGGGACATTTTGGGATGCATGGAGACCAGATGACTCTGAGGAGAAAAAATATGGGAAAAATAAAAATGGGAAAAATAAAAATGGGAAAAATACAGGAATGGCAGATCAGGCCCTGCCCTGGTGAGGCAGTGCACTTCCCCACACCCCACCCCACCTAGAGCCACGATTCTGTGATTCTACAGCTGAGGGTACTGGGCTAGATCACCTGACTTTGGGGACATTGCCCTTCTAGTGGCCAACAGCAAAGTCGTTCTACTCAGAGAGCTCTTCTGGGTTTTTGCTGTTGTGCTGTGCAGGATGTGGACTCAGCTGTGCAAGAGGCAGGAGTGAGGCACACAGCCAGCTAGCTCTGGGCAGGCAGCTGAGGGAAGGTTGGTTTGCATGGGAAGCAGTCCGTGAGTTGAGGTGTCTCCAGGTATTGACAGACACCAGTGATTTAGGGATTGAATTTAGTGTCTGAAGGTCCCCATAGTCCAGTGGTGGAACAGAAAACCTTTTTTGAAAATGGTCCAAATCTCAGAAGATATGTGAAGTAGAACACAGCAATGAAAGGAATTCTTTCATCCAGATGGCTTTTGAATATCTCCAAGGATGGAGATTTCACAATAGCTCTGGGAAACTTGTGCCAGTGCTCAGTCACCCTCACAGGAAAAAAGTATTGCCGGATTTTCACTGGGGAAAATCTGTGTGTCAGATTGTTCCCATCGCCTCTTGTCTTGTCACTGGCCTGGTTCCATCCTCCCCTTCAGGTATTTATATCCATGGATACAGTTCTCCTGATCATTCTCTTCTCCAGGCTGAACAGTCTCTGCTCTTTCAGCCTTCCCTTATGAGATGCTCCAGTCTCTCATTCACATTACTGGCCCTTTTCTGGACCCTCTCCAGTAGCTCTGTATCTCTCTTACACTGGTGAGCTCAGCACTGGACATCACTGCACGTGTGGCCTCAGTGCTGAATGAAGGGCAGGGATCACCTCCCTCTACCTGCTGCAGCACTCCTGCTGCAGACACCATTCACCTTCCTCACAGAAAGGACACATTCTTGGCTCATTGTGTTCAACTTGCTGTCCCTCAGAACCCCCAGGTTCTTTTTTTGCAAAGCTGTTTTTCACCTGGTCAGCACCCAGCATTTGCTGGTGCCTGGGCTTGCTCCTCTCCAGGTTCAGGGCTTTGCACTTGCTTTGTGTCATTGGGTCCCAGATTCATGTCAGGGTTTTGCCTCTCCAGTACTCAGCTGCACACTGTCCTTAACACAGAAAACACTTAATCTTAAATGGGCCTTGGCAACTGCAGAATCACAGAGACTCAAATCTTAATGCCACATTTATCTGTATTGCTGATTAAGTTATAGAAATGTTAAAACATTAACCACTTTCACTTGAAAGCTCTAATTCATACCCACTTCCTTTTTTCCTCTTTTGCATTAACAAAATAAGAACACAGAAAACAAGAACTTCTCTTTCAGCGTTTTGAGTTGTTGTTTTTTAATATCTTTTTGAAGGAAATTAGGGCTAAAGCAATGGCAGCTGTAAGAGCATGCATTGTGAATACAGGTAGTATATGAACTCTCAGTCAATGTCTACAGGGGAAAACCACCACATTTGTGGAGGCTGGAAGAGGAGACAGGAGCAAGTGCAAAAAAAAGGTTGGGCAAATAACCCAGCATTCCATGTTCTAGTATATGACATAAAGCTCATGGAAAGTGAAGTGTTTGGTCAGCTGTCATAAGCATCCCTGAAAAGCAGTCTAAGCTACTGAGCATCTGCTTTGGATTTAGTTTAATTTATACAGCTCTTTTCTTTCACCAAGGTACCATTTATATGACACTGATATAGTGGTTTATTACAAAGAAGTAGTCTCTAATCTGAAATGGATGATTCAGATTTCACTGTAGTTTCACTCTCTAGATCCCCAAAAATTACTTCAGGGGAAACTTTGCCATGTGTCCTCTATCCAGGTACAGCAAGGAGAAATCTGTCCAGGAAGGAATCTTTTGAAAGAAGTGCAAGCACCTCAAAGGAAAAAAAATAAAAAGAAGGCAATGTTTCCTGGGAACCATTAATATTCTGTCCATTCTATTTCCGTCTCTTCAGGGTGAACTTCGCTGAACTTCACAGCAGCAAACCACAGCAGAGATAAATGGCAGGAGGCAGGCTGGAAGCCATCTCTGGATACAGACTGTGCTGCACAGCAATGCAGTGTCGTCAAGGTGCACATTCCCCGTGGAGGAGAAAGGATTCAGTCGTGCTGAAAATAGATCCTTCTTGAGACAGAGACCAGACAGCTGCTCCCTTCCTGCAAGGGCCTAAGATGTGGATTTTGTTCCCCCCATCCCACAGTTAATTGAGGGATAAGGAGTGAGAAGGCACTTTTTAGCCAGGCAGCAGCCAGGCTGGGGAGGGCAAGGGGAAGTTCCTGCAGGAGCTGTGTGTTGGGCACTGGGACCTCCCCCTCCTGCTTGCTCGGACTCATCAAGCTCCTGAACTGGAAACAAGAATGGCCAGTATGGCCAACAGCAGGAAAAGGAACGGTGTTTTGTAGTCTTTATCCCTGGAAGCTACTCTCAGGCTATATTCTCTGTGATTCCCTAAGACAGATGGTCCTGCAAGGTGCTCCCTCTGGCTGGGGAAGTCTCCAGGTGTCCCCTCTGGCTGGGTATGTATCCAGGTGGCTGCTCCCATGCAGCTGAAGCCATGGCTATCAGTGAAATCTTTGATTTCACTTTATTCAATCAACAGACAGTTAATTCCATGCCACTTGCTAAAACATATCCCTCCAGAACACCAAATCCATAATACTCATGAACATCAGCTGAAATGTCCTCAGCAGAAGAAGCAGGTTTAGGTTGTTTTCAGTCCTTGAAGAGCAGAGTAACCTGAAGGCAGAGTCAGAGATCTGTGGAGCTCATTGGGGCAGCAAAATGCATCACATCACATCAGGAAGGAGCTCCAGCAGGTGAGAAGCAGGAGGGCAGGCAGAGTACAGGAGATTCTTCTCATTACCACAGGCTGGACATATTCTCAGTGGTAGCTGCATGCTGGTAAGCATTTCTCCATGTCCATAACAGGAATTTAGGCGTGTGGTTCAAACATTTTTTTTTTTTCATGAATTGCCAGGCATGATTTTTCAGAAATATTTATATGAAACAGCACTATCACCTCTGTGGGTTATTTCTGACATTGAAGAAGTAAGATTGCATTATGTCCCTGCCCATTTCAGAGAGACTGGATTAGGTGAGACTTAAAGGTCTGTTCAAGCCAAACCCTTCTGTGATCTGTGTGGCTCTCTGAATGGCTGTACTGGGTGAGTCCAAAGGAACAGGCAGACTCTCACACCCAAGACATTTGTCATCATCCACTCTCCCCAGACACTCAGCCTCAGCATGACATTCCACTCAGGTGGTGAAGCCTTCTAGAGAACAAACCACCTCAAGGTGGTGAAAAATGTCATGACAATGGAGATAACACAACTTATAATTTGGAAACTCCACTGAAAATGACGTGTTCTGTGTGTCCCTGCCAGTAATAGGAGACAGAAGCACAAGCACATTCCAACTACCTCTATATGAAGCCTAAGAAGCCTTTGGCCTTCTCAGGTCTCATTGACCTATTTGTACCCCCACGTGGAGCCTGTAATGGTCATGGGATAGAGCAGATATCCTCTTTAACAGGGATCCCCTTGCACACCCTGCTAGTGAGCCCTGGGAGGCTGGAGAGAGCTCAGGGCTGCTCAGCTTCTGCTGCAGTAGGAAAGCTCCTGCCTGGAGAGCAGACTCAGGTGCCTTACACAGACAGAGGAGTCTCCTTGTGTGTGGGGACAGGCCACTGCAGCTCCTCCTCAGGTGCTCAGGGTCTCTGATGCCCAACAAGGAGTTGAGAGGTGCCCAGGGGCATGGGGGGCACCAGGAATGAGCAGGACCTGTGTGGATGTGTCGTAGTTGAGACGGTCACAATACAAAGCAAGACTCCATTTTCAGAAGGCGTCAAATTGTTTTTATTCTAGCATGTATGCTTTTTATACACTCTTACAAAACTCCTAAGTTTACACTTTACTTATTGGTCACAAGAGACAAACAAAGTGCTCATTGGAACAGGCAGTTGCATGTTTCTCTTATTTATCCTTCTTTCCTTCTTGGTTTCTATGTCAATGACCTTGGTAGAAAATTCTTTCAGGGCAAACATGGATCCTCTGATCAAACTTGTCTCTGGCTCACAGAGGTCACTGTAAAACCTCTTCCACATGGATGTGCTGCTCCTCTGAGCATACATTACAGCTAAGGTGGAAGGAAGGCAGTCCTGCATGTGCTGGGTCACTACTGTTGATTACTCTGTCCTACTCCAACCAAATCAACTTGCTGGGTGGCTGGTGCCCAGACCCTGATAAACTGTGGTATATGTTCCATAAGATACAACCTACACACATCTGTTCATTGTTTATATACACATTTGATGTGTTATCAGCTCTCTTAATGCCACGTCACCCAGGGAACAGACATGGTGACAAGCAGCTGGGTTAGGCATGCTTCTCAAGTTGTGTTCCTCTCAGTGACAGTGGGTGAGACTCAAGAGTGGCACAGCCCAGCTCACAGAGCAGTGGGGAGACAGGTAAAGCAGCAAACGTTCATTTGGGGGTGAGAACTCTCCGTTGAGTATCAGGGCTGTGCTGTTAATCAGACTCCTCATGTTCCCAGCAAACACCGGCGGAAGAGCTGGCCTGGGAGGTGACATTCAGGATGTCCTTTCTGTCACCCACCACAGCAGCTGAGGAGCTCCTGTTACAGAGCAGGGGAGTGGGGTGGGCAGCCCAAGACGCCTCCGGGTAAGACAAAGTCAAAAGAAGGCAAGTGGCAAAAGGGGGAGGGAAGGAGAAATAGGATTAGGTGCATAATATTAGCACAAGCAGCAACTGTAGCCTAAAAAAGACAGCAAGGAGGTGGTGTCTTCCTCAGTTGGCACTCATTTGGGACAGATGCACAAATCCTACTTCTGGGCAGATTTCAGTGCTGTAAATGGAAATAAACTGGTATGGAATTTCTATAAATCTGCTCACTTTAAAAATTAGGCTTTTCAAGACTAAGACAACCCAGTGGATTGCCACAGAATTTTCTGAGTGATCCTCACTGTAGTGACATTGCCAACAGGATACACAGCAGACTTTTCTAGTGACATTTCTGAACCAACTTGTTCTTGCAGAAAAGTTCCTTTTGCATCCTTAGGAAATTTATTAAGGGTTTCATTATTTTACATTGGAAGACAGATTCCCTTGTGGGTCAGGCTAAATATTTCTTTAATTACTTTCTGTGTTCATCTCATGTGCCAAGGTAAGAACACAATTTGCTGCTCCTGAAGCACAAATCAGAACAGCTCCAGGGCTTTTTTTTTTTCCTTGGATGATCCTACATAAAACATATGCCACAGGATGGGCTCAAAAAGAGTGACAAGCCAGGTCCCTGTGGGGTGGGCCACAGCAGCAGCAGCTCAAAACTTGGAGCACTCTGCCAGAGAGAAAAGCAGCTCCTGAGGCTGCTGGACCCCAACCCGAGCTACCTGCCCTGCCTGGAAAGCTGAAGTGAGGTCTGGATATTTGGGGCTTCCAGGCTCCACCTGCGAGTAACCCCTGAATTCTTCAGGCCTCTGGGAAGGTCTAGATTTTCACTCTGCCCTCCCAGTACAGCATCCCCACAAACAGGTTTGGGAAATGGTGCCTGAGGATTTGTTCTTGTCAGTGCAGACAGCTCTGCTCAGCATTTACACCTCCTCAGCAGCAATGAAACAACAGAATAAATACAGAAAATTATTTCTTCAAAACTAAAATCAGGCTTTAAAAATAATTTCAGAGGTGGGGTATGAGTTAGTAGTTTGCAGATTATCATTGTAATGTTTCCCAGCAGTTCCCCTCGGATTTCTCCTGACCTTTCATCCAAAGCCTGTCCTGAGTTGTCATTTCTTCCACGCCCACATCCTCTACTGTATTATTACTTATTTATTTTCCTTGCACACATCCATCTTGATTTTCTCCTCCCAGACCTTTTCTGAACTCCCCAGCACTGTTCCAATCCCACCTGAGTTCTGTGGTTACTCTTCCACACTCACTCTTAGCAACTTTTTCCTTCAACAAGAGTCAGAATATATCAAGTTCAGCTGGTCACATGCCCTGCATTAGGGTCCAGCTCTATTCGATCTGAACACGTTCAACAGGCTGCTCCACTTGGCTACAGGAAGGGACAAGACTTTCTGCAATGCTGCTGTTCCTGGAGCCTCTGCTTTCCTCACCAGGGAAGGGATTCACTAACTGGGGCCTCTTGCTGATCTGCAAAGCAGAAGATGGTCTTCTGGGTCCACAGGGCATTGCATTTTTGTTGGTTCACAGAGAGGGGATGCTCCATCCACCCCAAGGAGCCCTGGCTGACTGCTGGAAGTACCTGGGCAGCTGCTTTTCTGCCCATGGGACAGCACAGCCCAGCAGGGAATGGCCATGGCCACGGTGCTGGGCCCCTTTCTGCTATTTAACCTTTCATCTGGCAATGGAGCTGTGCTGCAGTGAGTCTCTCTGGGGTAAGAATAGCAGCTGCTGCCTTGGCACACAGCACACGTGGCCAGCTCCTCCAGGGCAGCACGTTGCAGTGCCACATAGAAGGCAGCCTACCCGCCCAGGAATGTCTTCAGGCGCTATTAGTGGAAGCAGATCATCCCCACAAACAGGCACGACCCCGAACAGGAGTCTTAGGAGACTGGGGCTATTTTGGGCTTTTGACATTGAGCATGAAAGGAGACACGTGATGGGCTGATCCTCCTGCCATGGGCCTCCTCCAAAGCTCCTTTCAGCCCTGTCCCCTCCTCCAGCAATGACTCTTGTGGAGGCTGAGGGGCAGTTTGGTGTGGCCTTGGAGGGCAGAGGGAGCTGTGAGTTTGCTGGGGGGACAAGGCCAGCCCTCAGTGCCACCAGCAGTGCCCAGCTGTGCTCAGGACAGGTCCTGCCTGAGGGTGTGCACCTGTCCCTGAGCTCACAGTATGGGGCTTCCTGCTTTATTCTCAATCACACCCATGAGAGTGAGAGAGGTACCAGAGAGTATTGCAAGGCTCCAAACAACTTGCTGAAAGCCTGCATTGAAACACTAATCCTTTGCATCCAGAAGGGTATTTGCCTCTTTCCACCTGAAGCTCTCCATTTCTGAGTGGTTCTTCAGCACCAGGAATGTTTGAGTGGTCCGTTTTCCTACTCCCAACCATCACAAATTCCCTCCCCAGCTTATTCCCATCCTTTTAAGATCCTCTTTCTGGTGTGGATTTCTTTCATTCCACATTTTTTTATGTCTCATTTATTTCTGTTTAATTTACCTTGCTTTGTGAAAGTTTCAGTGATTTGCCAGCACTGAACCAACCACACTCATTGGTGCATTGGCCAGAAAATCTCAAATTAGCAAACCAAAACCACTACACTGCGGCAAGAGCAAACAGCAAACTTTGTCCCCAGAGCAGGCAAGAAGGCTGGGAGGATTACATGACAATGCCATGTGATGCCTGGATACTCTGGAATGAATAGTGACAGGCTGGCAAGGGTTACCAGACTTGCCTAGCAGTTAGTAATTTTCTGTTGATTTTGCACAGCTACTCCTGAACAAGTTAACAACTGTTTCTCAGCAGGTTCATGAAGCAGAGTGGTGCACTGAGTGGTGCACAATCATTTGACATGGTGGGCTGGAGTCAGTGACACGGCCCAGGAGCACAGCAGGACGTTGGATTGAAGCACAGCACTGCTGAGAACAAGGTGCAGCTGCTCTCCTGAGAATGTGCTGCTTCCAGGCTACAGGAGCTGGAACAGAATTCCTCCTTTGGAAAAGCAAAAAAGCCTGTCAAACCTCTAGGTTTTAAATTCAGGATAAAACTGGTCAAAGTGAAATAGTAAGACTCAGAACAGAAACAGAAGTAGTAAGACTCAAACTGATGCTTTTGACTATAATTAACTTAGTGACAAAATGAGACTCTCATTTAAACATTACATTTGGAGCATTTGAAGTTGCAGATATCTATTTTATTGACACTGGTACAGCAGCAGCAACAGAAAATGTTTGTGTTCATAAACAAAGGGAAAATTACTTCCACAGCTGGAGAGGTACTTTGTGGAAGTTCCAGTTATCCCAGAGGAAGTTCATTTTTCAGTTCCTAACACCACCTAGGAAGGAGAAGCTTTGTTTAGTCTACACATGCCAAGATGAGTCTTTTAATCCCTCAAACCATCCATCTCAGTTCACCATCCAGCTAGGATGTGCAAGTGAAGCCTGAGCCAATGCAGACATTTGTGGAACCCTTAAAACCACTGTGTGAATTGAATATATGCAGATAACACCAGGATGGCCACCATCCACAGCTGAAGCATGAAGAAAAGATTAATTCCATTGTTTCACTGAAAAAAATGAGGACACATGGACTGCTGAGCTTATTCCATCTTAACAACCCCAACCCACTCAGCTTGTCCTTAAAAGCCCCTTCCTTCCAGAGCTGTCCTTTCCAAATAATGCCTGTACAAGGCACAAATCTGCTGCTAGACTCACTTGAGCAAACAGCACACCTGCAGTAAAGCCTTACCTTTGTAGCAGAGCCTTCTCTGGCCTTAGCTCTGAGTTTATTTACTTGGCTCTCAGCAATATCTGCCCTTTCCAGAGCCTCACCCATCTTATGCAGTGCATTTTTCAGTTTGGAGAGATCAGTATTGGCTTGTTCACCCTGAAATTGCAAAACAAAAATTTAAAACCATCTGGCAACATGCTGGGGCACAGAGCCAACTTTTAAACTGGCAGTCCCATGAACTGGTAAATAACTATTTGCTTCACTTTAGTGACTCACAGCTTCTTCAGCTTGTTTTCTGTAGGATTTGATTTTCATCTGCAGTTGATCTATCAGATCTTGTAACCTAACCATGTTCTTCTTTTGTTCTTCACACTGTGGAAAGAGAATGTGCAATTTCACGTCCTTGGGAGACAAAACATCAGAATTGCTTTCTATTTTTACCCACCTGAAAAGTGAGCTCTTTGAAACGCCGTTCATATTTGCAGATGTTTTTTATAGCCTCTGAGGATTTTTTATGTTCTTCCTGCAGTTCAGCTTCTAATTCTCGGATCTGGTGAATTAATCAACAGTTGGCTTAAGCCCTCACACAGCAATCAAAGAAGAAAGATGTTTCTGACACCCAACTTCAGTGCTGGTACCCACCCTGGCCTCCAGCTTCTGGATCTCTTTCTTCCCTCCCTTCAGTGTCACCTGCTCAGCCTCATCCAGACGGTGCTGCAGGTCCTTCACTGTCTGGTCCAGGTTCTTCTTCATCCTCTCCAGGTGGGCACTGGTGTCCTGCTCCTTCTTCAGCTCCTCTGCCATCCTGGCTGCCTTGGAGGGGAGATGACACAAGAAACTGGAAGAATGTGAAGGAACAGCACATACTGTGCACCAGCACAAGATTACCTCCTGTGTCCTGCTGCCCATTCCTGCCACCCCATTCCCTATTTTGATTTTTTGTCCATCACATGATAATGGCAAAAACATGACAGGAAATACTAGGGAAAAGGATGGGAAAAGTCTGCCTTACTGCACACAGAGCTGGAGTGACAGAAAGGGAAAATGTTCTGTCCCACTGTGACCTCACTAACAGCTGGGTGCCAGGGGAAACCTCCAGAGCAACAGCAGAGTCTGGCAACAGAACATGGCACAGCTGGAAAGCTTCTGTGCTCAACACACCTGGGGTGTCCTGGCTGCTGTGCTTTGTGCTTGCCCTGCTACTGCCCCAAACTCCTGGAGGGTAGTGCCACAAAGGAAAAAAATTGTTTAAAATTAACTATGTTATTTAAGCCAAACTAAGATTTTTTCTTTCTCTCAAACATTGGATTCCTACACAGTATAATTAAACACAATATTGAGCGACATTATAATTAATGTTATAATTTTATAATTATAATTAATGTAGAATTCAACAAATTGCTTTGGCAGCAAAATATCTGAAAAGGTCTTAACTGAAAAAAATTCACCACTAGAAGTTTTATGTAAATATAGATGTGTGTGTAATTCATTGTAATGTTTTCTTTTTCTTTTATTCAAACAGAATAAAAATCATTAAAACACAGGGACACCTCAACATGAGGAAGAGCTTCTTTCCATGGAGGGTGGCAGAGCATGGAGCAGCTGCCCAGGGAGGGCACAGAGTCTCCCTCTCTGGAGACATTCCAAACCCACCTGGACACGTTTCTGTGTCACCTGCAGCAGGCTGGAGTAGATAATTTCCAGAGGTCCCTTCCAATCCTAATGATTCTGAGATCCTATTTTTTTTTTTCCTTTTAATGAGCAAGTTGAATAGTTTTCTAATTCCACATAATGTATCTAAGTGTTAAGATTTTGGTTTAATCCTCTGCATCAAAAATCATCAGCAGATTTAGTCCCCTGACACACCAGTGCTATTGCCTGGCTGAGCTTCACAGGTCTTGCATGGGAGGATTTAGCACCAATTTTGAATGGAAATTTACAATTCTCATTAAAATATTTGATAATAGGATTTTGCAAAGATAACTATTCAGACACCTTAGCCACCTTACTGGTTTCAATACTGCAGGATTTCTTTGTGGATTATGTTTTCAGGCAGCACTGAAGAAAGTTTTTTTGTTTTCCACTCACTAAATGTAGGCTCAGTTCTTTATGATGGCAACAGCCCCATCTGTCAGCAGGACATGTTCCCTGTTGCTCTAATCCTCCTCTGACACAAAGCCTTTTCAACCAGGCCCAGATGGTTTGTTGTCCAACATGTGACAAGAATATTTACATTAACCCCCAGCAGCAATGCCACTGGAAGCCTTGAAAATTCAAAGTGAAAACCATAGTAGCATTCTCACATCTGTCATTGCCTTCTTAGCTCTTTCTTCAGCACTTTTTGCTTCATTAGTAACATCCTCTATCTCTGTTTGGAGTTGTGCTATATCAGTTTCAAGCTTCTTCTTTGTATTAAAAAGGCTGGAGTTCTGTGAAAGAGAAAGAGAGAGGCTTTGAGTGTCTACACATAGAGATCAATTCATCAATTCATTCTTCCTCCATCAATCGCTGGACCCCAAAATACATGAATCTTAGCAAAGCAAACTACCTGGGTGTGGAGGAGCTGTGCACGTTCAGTGGCATCCAGAAGCTCCTGCTCAGCCAATTTCCTCGACCGCTCCGTCTGCTCCAGGGCTGCCCGGAGCTCCTCAACTTCAGCCTGCAGCAGGTTTGCTCTGCGCTCCACCATGGCCACCTGCTCCTTCAGGTCATCCTGTGTCCTCAGAGCATCATCCAGATGGATCTGGGTGTCCTGTATTTAAAGAGCCAGTTTTGTCCTAATCAATTTCTTGAATACTTTGCTTAAAAAATAAATGGACCAGAAGGTAAAGCAAGACCTTGAGAGCTCCCTGGATGCTGTGCAGGTGTTTTTGTGCCTCTGCAGCCTGGCGGTTGGCATGGCTCAGCTGGATCTCCATTTCATTCAGGTCTCCCTCCATCTTCTTCTTCAGCCTCAGGGCTTCATTCCTGCTCCTGATTTCAGAATCCAAAACACCCTGCATTGTCTCCACAATCCTTTCCTGGTTCTTTTTTAGCTGGTTGATCTCCTCATCCTTGTCAGCAATCTTTCTGCTGATTTCTGACTTTATCTGAGTCAGTTCTTGGTTGACGCCAAGGATTTTGACTTCCTCATGCTCAAGAGCTGCCTTTAAAGGAAAAAAGGGAAAAACAAAGATGAAGGTAACATTTCAGAGAACACGATTATTGAGGTGATACTCAGTGATTTCACAGAACTTCCTAAAGTTTGTGGCAATCAAACAGGGTTACCAGAAAAGGGAACAGAAAGCTGCTCAGCATGCTCTTTACTATCTACAGTAATATTTAAACTAACTCACCTCTGCCTCCTCCAGAGCTGTTTGCAGACCATTTTTTTCTACTTCAGCTTGCTTTTTGCCTTTCTCAAGGTCTCTGATCATTTTGCCATTTGCAGTAATTTGCTCTGTGAGATCAGCTGCATCCTCTGTGAGAGAAGAAGGGCATCAACTTTGTTGCTGCAGCCAGCACCCCTTTTGCACACATAAATATGTATACACAAAATGTACATGTGTACACAATGATACATCTGTCTGTAAATATGTACAGATAAAACTAGACACAACCAACTCATGCAGGCCAAGTGGGGCATTGGTGTGGTTTACAGAGAGCCTGGAAGGGCCCTGCACGTGTTACATCTATGGATAGGCCATCAGGGTCTAAAAGTACAGGTCTTGTCATTGTGTTCAGTGCATCTGCAAAACTCACTCTCATGAGCTGCTCAGTCTCCCATGGTCACTACCTTTGCCTGGGAATGGCCCCCAATGTCTGCAGCAGATAAGAGAGCCAGGACATTTGCTCTGTTGGCTTCATTGCTTTACAAACATGCTTGACAGCTTTTGGTAAGACACTGATATTCTGCATTAAGATGGAGAGCACAGGAAGGACAGAGTGCTGTCCCTTGGTGCCCTCCTGCAGGCACGAGCGTGCTGGTGGGGCACACCTTGCTGTGGCTGGTCTGTGAGAGCTGATGGGACACCAGAGCCAAACACGTACGCTGCAGAGCAGAGTTCTCCCGCTTGATTGTTTCGAGCTGGTCTAAGGTTTCCTCATAGGCATTTTTCACTTTGAAAAGCTCTGTGTTCAGTGAGCCCGCTTCTTTATAGAGAGATTCCCGCTCCAGCTGGCTCTCCTCATACTTCCCCTTCCATTCTGCCATGACCTGGAAGACACCATAGAGTCATAGAACGCTTTGGGTTGGAAGGGACATCAAAGATCACCTAGTTCCAAATCCCCTTGCTCATTTATGACCTTATCAAAATTCTGCTGTTTCCTGTCAAGGGCAGCTGCTGATGTGTTTGCTCTCTCTATGTCCAGTCTCAGATCCTCCACTTCCCCCTGCAGCTTGAACTTCATTTTCTCCAAGGAGGCACACTTGGAATTCAGCGTGTCTGCCTGCTGCCCTGCTTCCTGGAGACGCTGAGAGAGCTTTTTCCTTAAGGCACATAAATAAAACAAGCATATGATTAAAAAAATCATTACACCATGAGGACTATATGCAAACCCCCCAAAAATAATTTAGGTCAGGTTACTAAAAGGGGGTCTATGTTCTGCCCCATGTACATCTGGACAGCTCATCCCATCTGTTCTGTACTTGGCCTCCTCGAGCTCCTCCGTGCGCTGAATCGCATCCGTCTCGTATTTGGTTCTCCACTGGGCCACTTCACTGTTGGCCTTGGACAGGGCTCTCTGCAGCTCCCCCTTGGCCTCCTGCTCCTCCTCATATTGTTCCCGGAGCAAGTCACAGTCGTGGCGAGCAGACTGCAGGGCGTGGGCCAGGGCGTTCTTGGCCTAAAAAGGACCCACAATATCAGGTATTTCTGTTAGCTGTGACCAGCAGGACACCTCATGACCTTGCACATCTGGAATATGATCACTGCAGCCCGGACAGAAGACAAAGGGCTGGAGCTTTGTGAGTGTTCAGGAAGCTGCCTTTACCTGTCACCAACTCTACCACTAGAAAAGACCAAAAGTGATGCTTTCACCTTGGCATATGTTGTAACTTGTCTTCACTGTGGCTACAGAAGCTAAAGAATTCTCATAGACCATGGCTTTAAAATTTAGAAGCATCAAAAAATTCACCAAGTTACATCAACTTTCAGCATGCCTGAATCATCCTTTGCAAAGAACCCACTGCACACAGTGCTTACTGTACACATCCTTCCCCGGACTAATTTTACTGCCTGGACTACAGGCAATATTTACAAACTCCCAAAATTTTTTTTCAAATGAAATGAGCCCCTGATACATTTTGAAGCTTTTTCAGGTGCTCAGTAGTTCACAGTACCTTGATCTCTTCCTCCAGCTGCCTCTTGAGTTCTTCTATTTGCTGTGTAAGTGCCTGCTTGCTTCTGGACAGCTGCAACCTCACAGTTTCCTTCTCTTTGAGCTGACGGCTTAGTTCACCTATGACAAGAGTGGTCAAGTTCTCAATACTGTACAGATTAGCATCCTGAAAGCACTCATTAATAATAGTAATAATAAGAAGAAGAATAATAGGAATCACACAGCACTGGTTACATTTTCAGTTGCTCCCATTATACATCTACCATTGCAGATATATTTTAATCCTTAAAAATGCTTTTGTTGTTGTTCTTTCTTTATCAAAACTCACCTGATTCCCTAATTCTAATTGTATCCCTTACTACAGTTCTGATCCACTAGATGCTATTTTTTTCCTGAAGAAAAATGCTTTTGAAAATTTGCTTAATTTTCATTTTGAAGCAGCAGGATTTTATGCTGTCACACTGGCTGAATTGACACAAAATGCTGTAGCAGTTTCCCATAATTGTCCTTGTGATGCAAGAGATAAACCCTGAATTTTCATTTCATAAGATTTATAGTAATTGGAAATAATTTATTCCATATCACCCTCTGTCCTGGGGGCTGAAGTACATCTCTCCCTTTTCTTGGAGAGGTGCCTATAGGTTATGCCATCATCTCTAAAATTCTCAGTACTTCCTGTAGCAGTCCAATATTGTGTTCTTCAGATTTATCCTGAGCCATTTTACATTTTTTTCTCAAATTTTCAGTTTCATTCTAAGATTCCACTTGAGCACTATGCTCAATGACCTTACAACAAAGGTTAACTAGTCAGAGAATGGTACACATGAGAGAATCTGTTTGCTATGAAAGGAAAAAATATCCCCTTAGCACATCTTTGTGCCTTCCTTACCAGACTCTGTCTGGAGCTGGGCTTTTTGCATCACCACCTCATTCACATTCCTCTGTTGCTCCTCAAGTCTGGCTTTCATCTCACTCACCTCATCCTCCAGTGTGCGGTACCTTTTTTCCAGAACAGCCTGAAAGAGAATCAGAAAGTGGAATTTGTGCAGGTGTGTGTGGATGCAGCTCTCTTCACAGACAGCAGCAGGTACAAGTTCTTCAAGGATTTTTCTTGGGAAGGTAGAGAGAACCTCAGAGAAGGAGAGAAAATTATTCTTATATCTATTCATTGCTCTTGTTGCTTTACACATGTGGAATGTGTTATAGAGATGGTTTACTTAAAGTGATTTGTTAATTGGACAAGATTAAGAAAGATTGTTTTGATTCCTTGGCTGATTGGGTTAAAGTTGTGTCCTGGCTGTCTGCAGACAGCCACAGGTTTTTCTTTACTATTTTTCAGTATAGTATCTATTTAGTTTGTAATTTAGTATAGTATTAGTGTAATATAATATAGCTTAATAAAGCAATTGTTCAACGTTCTGAATCATGGAATCAGAGCACATTATTTCTGACGTTGGGGTCACCCTGCATTGATAGGTGTGTTTGTACAGTTCTCATCAGACAGAAATATTGGTAATTCGAGTATTTAAGTCATAAAGAAACACCTTGGACTTGGTAATGGCCTCTGTACGACCGGCCAGGTCACCGATCTCCATCTTCAGCTCACTCTTCTCCTTCTCCAGCTTCTGCTTCACGCGTTGCAGGTTGTCGATCTGCTCGCCCAGCTCAGCTGTGCTGTCCGCGTGCTTCTTGCGCAGGGCGGCAGCCGTGGCTTCGTGCTGCAGCGTGGCCTCTTCCAGGTCACGCCGCATCTTCTGGAACTCTGCCTCGCGCCTCTTGCTGAGCTCTGTTTGAGCAGTGCTGGCTCCTCCAGCCTCTTCAAGGCTCCCACGGGTTTCCTCGAGCTCGCGAGCCAGCTCAGCACAACGCTTCTCTGCTTTTGTCCGAGTTGTTTTCTCACTCGTGGTCTCCTCCTCCAGCTCTGCAGCACGAGCCTGGACAAAGAGCAAATAGCACATCAGGAACTGAAGAGGGAACAAGTCATTCAGGGCTTAGGTTACTGCATATTTGTCACAGTAGAACACCAAGAACCTTGTTTTGGAGACTGTAAGCAAAATAAACTTTCTTCAAATTTCACTGTTTTGGGATTGTAGGTAAAGACTTACTGACAGAAAGAACCTATGGATCAACTCATTCTAGCTTTAAATCACAGCTTTCTGATGTTGTATTGAGTTTGCTTGGGTTTGCATCCCTGTATCCCCCCACTACCAAGTTTTGAGAGTGGAGGCTTACAGGGGTGGCTTCTATGAGAAGCTGCTGGATGCTTCACCTCTGTCTGACAGAGCCAATGCCAAATTCTGGACAAGCATTATTCATTATACTACAGTTTAAAACAAGCAAACAGTAATGATGAATTAAAGTCTCTTACCTGCAATTCTCTGATCTTCTTCTGCAAATGAGTACCTGAATT
Source organism: Passer domesticus (assembly GCF_036417665.1). Taxonomy (NCBI): domain Eukaryota; kingdom Metazoa; phylum Chordata; class Aves; order Passeriformes; family Passeridae; genus Passer; species Passer domesticus. Next base: position 10,892,085 of record NC_087493.1, read on the forward strand.
TCGCTGTTCTGCAATTTTATTTTGCATCTGGTTAAAATCAAAGTCTTTCCTGTGAATGAGATGTTTTATTAAAAGAAAATATGTCCAGTTAAAGCCAAATAATAAATTATCTACTTATTTGTTTCTCATACTTCCTTAATTTTTCATCTAAATGTTGTTTCTCATTCTCCAGATCTACTATGGTTTCCTGTGCAAGTTTCAAGTCTCCCTCAAGTTTTCTCTTTGCCCGTTCAAGGTCCACACACGCTTTTCTTTCGAGTTCCAGAGATCCTTCAACCTGCAACATAAACATACATAATCATGACTGATGGAACAACTAAAGAATCTGCTCCTTCTCCTTGTGCTGAACATGCTCACATGGTTCACTTGCTGCTCCAGCTTGATCCTAGCTTTGGTGAGGGTATTAACTTTCTCCTCCTCTATTTGCAGGTCATCCAGTGCCTGTTGCTGGGCTTCTTGAAGGGCCTTCTTCTCCTTCACTAACTTTGCAACAGTCTCGTCCAAACCTGTCACTACTTCAGCCAGATTTTTGACCTATTGTAAGGTAAAATACTTTAAGGTCACTAATAACATGAACACATACAATGAACTTGCTGTTAAACTCCCAAAGAGGCTTTGACCATTTTATGGTCACACTCTACAATCTCTCTGCTTATATATCAACCCTTCAGAAGTCACAAAGCAATGATGAACTTTAATGCATTTTTGCATGCTTATGGGTTGGTTTTGCTGCACAACAGAGGTGCCCAGGTTCAATATCAGGCCCACAGATCTCCTTACACAGCAGCATGTAAGCATTCAAGTTTACTGAATCTTTACAGCCTATACATCAGCAGAGCAACTGTTATTAAACATTGCAGAAAAAAAAGCACCTTGTTTTCAGTGGCATGCTTTTCCTTTTCAGCCTTGACCAATGTTAACTCAAGGTCATCCATATCTTTCTTCAGCTCAGAGCATTCATCCTCCAGTTTCCTCTTTCTGGCTGCCAGATCAGCATTCATCTCCTCATCATCTTCCAGCTTTTCCATTACCTCCTTTATTCTTGCTTCCAGCTGGAATTTTAGTTTGATCAGCTGGTCACATCTTTCTTCAGCATCAGCCAAATTTTCATTTTCCTTTTCATAGAGAACAGAAATATATTTCATTATATACTGACACTTGCATAAATCACCTGCATATTAAATGGCTGGTACATGAAACAACAGAATTTCCTTTCAGCCCTTTACCGAACACTCAAACAAAACTGATGTAATCTGAAGAGCCAAAAATTATTTCATTTACTTACAGTTAATACTTGCAGCTGTAGGTCCTTTTTCTCTTGTACCAGAGCCACCATTTTTTCTTCCAGTTTGCTCCTGGTGGCTTCTGATTTAGCCAGTTCTTCTTTTGTTCTCTCAAACTCTTCCTTCATCATGGCCAGCTCTTTCTCAGTTCCCACACTTTTTAAGAGGGGTTTAAACTTGAAGTACAGCTTCATCCAGGGCCACTGCTTGACTTTCATGAATGCACGGATGTTGTACTGGATGCAGAGGATGGACTCCCTGAAACCAAAGTGATCCATCAGATCTGGGAATAAAGCCCATCTCTGAGCAACCAGACCTGGCAGAGGACACACACCTGTGGTCAAACATTTTTTTCAGCTCAAGTCTCCGGAGGTATCCCCTGCACAAAGCCTGGGTCCGTGTGATCATCTGTCCTAAACGTTCATCTCTCATCTCTTCCAGGACACCCAGCAAACCTGCCTTGAAGAACACCTGCAGCAAAAGAACAGACACCACTCATTGCTGAGTTTACATTTCCACACAATGAATGTTTTCTTATCGTATGGAAAATTAAACTTTTACCTTAGTGTGTCCGAATTTGTACTGAGTATGATCTATCTCAATGGAAGACAGCAGCTTTTCACACGCCTTCCTGCTATCAATAAACTTTCCTTCTGGGATGGCACTGGCATTCAGAAGGTGGTATCTGATAAAATAAAGGAAAAAGCTTACCCATCAGTACCATTCTAGTGCACAGGATGCCACAAGAACAGCTGTCAGTTTGAAGATACAGAGGAAGGCTGAGTCTGACTCACACCTCCAGCCTCAAATAGCAAAGCAGTAAGAAAAGCAGCAAATAGCAGCAGGTCAGTTCAGTAGGTACCAAGGATGTGTTACAGCCCTCACTGAGACTGAAGGCAGGGACAGTCTGTTCTCTGGACCTGAGAGACTCTGCTCATTTGTGTCACAGTCATTATCACTACTCTATGGGTCCAGCTCATTGGGTTAGCTGTAACTTCAAAAAATTGATGGATTTTAAGAGCAGGGAAACTGCTTTTCTGAACCATATCCGGCTTCTCACATTCCTTCTGTACCATGTAACCCAGAATTAGACTTTGGATCCAGCAATGGACTTCCTAATCCTACACGGAGAGATTATTCAATACCTATTTTCAGCATCGATGCACAAATCTGCCCTCCCACATCAAGGGCTGGCCAATGCCTTCAGGTAGTACCCAAAACACCATTCCAGCCTTTCTCAGTGCCCTGCTCTCCAGCACACCCTGCACAAAGTTGTAAGGGGGGGAGTGATTGCTTTGTTCTTAGAGATCTGGCCCTACATTTGCCTTTGTTCTAACACAACGAGCAGATGACCCCTGTGGTAATCGGCAGAAGACAAAATCCTCCACAGACCCCAGCTGGGTTGCCCTGAATTTATCAACCCTTTATAAAAGTCTTATTTGCAGCAGTTCCCATGATAAGATTTTTTGGTTGTGGGGTTTTATCTCTAAATGAATCTGCTAATGCTGTAGGAACGTTAGCATGTAGAAATATTAACCCACTACAAAATTACAAGGTCATGTGGAACTAACTTAGATTTCCTGCTGGAATCCCTTCTTACTGCAACTCTCTTTGCCAGTCAAGCTTAGCATTTCATCAAGAAGTAGCATTGGATTTAATAAAACTTCCTCTTTATAAAACCACTCAAGTTAGAATTATTTAAACCTCACTCTTCAAGCCTCTACTAGATAGCAGGTGAATACAGGATGTGCATAGACTACCTTCTGTTTTTCTGCTGAAACATGCTTGTGCCCAGTTTGAGAATTAAAGCAAAGAATATCCAAACATTCAAATTAACAGGAATGAATTAAAAATAGTTTTTGGCATACAATATTGAGGAAGGCATCTGGCTGGGCACTGCCCACACAGACTGTGCTATTAGATATGCCTTTTGCTTTCCACGTGTGTTCAATATTAAAATAGTCTTTTCCTAATAACTGTATCATGGACTGCTTTAGCAAGAGTCTTCTTTCAGATGAGTTTGGCTCAATGCAAACAGAAGAATGTTATTGCTGACCTTTGTTTGAAATCCCCATACGGTATCTTGTTAGGAAATCCTTTCCTGCAGATCCGAATGCCCTCCAGAACTCCATTACATCGCAGCTGGTGCAGAACGAGCTTGTGATCCATCAGGCCTGTGACAGAGCAGCACGGGGACACACCAATGGCTCTAACATTGCTCTTTCTGCCTCTTTCTATTCTAGTCTATATTTTATGAATTACCTGGGGTCTTCGTTTCATTGGGAATGATGCAACGCACAAAGTGAGGATGAGTTGTTCGCAAGTTAGACATCAGCTTATTCAGATTTTCCTATAAAGCAGAGATCATTTATAATCTGTATGTTATCTCAGTTCTCAAAGTGATTTGACTCCTCTGAAAAGCAAAAACTCAGAACTTTCTCCTTACTCTACTAGTGAATATTCTACAATTCTGTGTAGGCATCAGGAAAGTAAATGACTACTACTGAAGAACATCCCTTAAAATGAAAATATGGCTGTGGAGCCAGGTGTGAGAGTCTCTGCCAGAGAACTTACCCGAAAGACTACAGAGACGGTTTGGAAGGAAGAGCCCTTCTTCTTGGCTCCTTTCTTCTTCCCACCACCTTCAGCTGGAAAATGAGATGACAGTCCAGCTGAGGAACTGCTGCACATCCCTGTGACAGTGTTATAATTGTGCATCTAACACACAGCACACAAGCACTGACTCAACGCTGATCCACGTCAGGTGAGAGGTACAGTAGGAAACCCCAAACTGGAAACATAATCCTCCAAGCTTACCTTCATCTATGGAAGCAAAACTGGCATAAAGATGGCATAAAATTTTCACAGATGACTTCTGGTACAGCCCAATGACAGTTTCATTCAGAGGGTCCTTGTTCTTCTCCAGCCACCCAGTGATGTTGTAGTCCACTGTGCCAGCATAGTGCACCAGGGAGAAGTGGGCCTCAGCCTTGCCTTTGGCAGGCTTGGGCTTCTGGAAGCTGCTGCACTTGCCTAGGTGCTGGTCATAGAGCTTGTTCTTGAAAGAGGTGTCAGTTGCCTTGGGGAACATGCACTCCTCTTCCAGGATGGAGAAGATGCCCATGGGCTGAGTAGAAAAATGGTGTTTTCAAATAAGATCAATTCAAGGTATAATAATACAGAGTGAAAGACATGCAAAAATTGAAGTACTGGAGGTATTTTATAGAGAATTAGCCTGGAGGAGCAGGTAAGCAAGATTTTTTGTGAACAGATAGCAAGATACTTTAAAGAACTCGTAAGATTTTTATATACAGTTTTGAATTACCCAGACAGTGTGTGGAAAACAAGAGAAGTCAAGCAAAAACTGTACAGTAACTTCTCAGAATACAGTAGTGACTTCTAACTCAGAAGGAACAAAAAGCAAGCAGACATGAGGCTTTCTGGGATGGATGGATGGATGGATGGATGGATGGATGGATGGATGGATGGAATCAGAAGACAGGCTACATTCCCAGCCAGTGGATAATTAATTACTCACATGGGTAATATTTAAAGAAACAGAGGAGGTGAAGAGACCTGACAGCTTCCCAGAGAGATTGTATTGAAGCACTCAGAGCAAACACTCTCAAGAACCCTTTAAGATTCAATTTGTGTGATTGCACAAGACGCTTAAGAAATTCACCTTCTCAATGAGCTCAATGCAGGCAGCCAGGTCCATGCCAAAGTCAATGAACTCCCATTCAATCCCCTCCTTCTTGTACTCCTCCTGCTCCAGCACGAACATGTGGTGGTTGAAGAACTGCTGCAGTTTCTCATTGGTGAAGTTGATGCACAGCTGCTCAAAGCTGTTGAACTAATATTTGAGTAAGTGTGTTAATAGTGTTAAACTGCCTCTGATCAATTGTTTTTCACAGGGATGTCACAGCAAGGTCAGCCAGACTGACCCAAGAGGGTTTTGATAACAGTGTAAAGAATGTACCATGGGTGTCCAGGCTTACAGAAAAGTAGTGCAGTGCAGCACATGGTTACTGCAGCCTGCATTGGCCATGTTTGGGTGGCCCTAATGTCCATAAACACTGACTCTGTGGGGAGAGAGAGAGCAGCTCCATGGCCATGCTTCTGCCCTGTCTCTTCTCTTACAAAGAGGGTGATGGATCTACAAAGGCAGAAGCAGCTTCAGACAGATTTGCCCTGTTCTTGAGGGCTTGCACTGGGGTGAGGAGGAGGAAATGTCAGAGAAGACAAACAAACTGAAAAAAGCATTTAGAGACAGGCACAAGTCTGAGAGTACTGCAAACCTCAAAGATCTCAAAGCCAGCAATGTCCAAGACCCCAATGAAATGCTGTCTTGGCAGCTTGGTGTCCAGCTGCTGGTTGATGCGCATCACCATCCACAGGAAGAGTTTCTCATAGACAGACTTGGCAATGGCATTCACTGCCTGTTGCACCTGCAGGAAGATGTCCCACACCTGTGTCAGGGCAGCCCCAGAGCAAAACACCCCTCACCATGCCCACACACACTGCACTAACAGGCCTTAATGGCCCCGACCATTCTCGGCTGTGACCTGCACCCATTCCTTTTCCTTAGGGAGAGGATGGTCCCTGCTGCTCCTTGATGCCCACCTGATCCACTGTTTGGCCCTTCAGGACATACTCATTGCCCACTTTCACCCGGGGATAGCACAGAGCTTTCAGCAAGTCTGCTGAGTTCAGGCCCATCAGATATGCTGCTTTGTCAGCCTCTGGAAAACAAAATAATAACTTGAAATACTTTCTTCTTAGCTCAGACACGCACAGGGCATTGGGACCAGCCAGAGCTCACTCTGAAACTTGTAACTCAATTGGCTTTACCCCATCCACAAATCTTGACTAACATTCTCCTTTACTTTTCTGAACAGCCTTGTAGGACTGGTCCTCATGGGAGAGTGGCTAGAGCAGCCCCAACAGACATGGTGAAACCCAGGAGGGCACTGTTGATGGGACAACACAGAGTTTTCCCCATCAAGCCACTTCTCCACAATGTCACCCAGGCAGAACAAATGTGTGTGTGTAACCAGAAACTGGAGAACCCTACAGTGATGTGCCCCAGGCACAGGGTCCTACAGCAGAGTCATCAGGAATAAACTGGATGCAGAAAGTGCCTCTATTTGATGCAGTAAGATGTGGCATTCACATTCTCTGAAAAAATCACTTTGCCCAGGATTTTTCTCATGGGAAGCTGAGAAGCCTCAGAAAAAAAGAAAACAATTATTATCTCATTTGCTTCTCCTGTGTTTTGCTGCTTTGGAATGTGTTTGGAGATTGTTTACCCACAGTGATTGTTTCATTGGATTGTGGTGTGAGTTGTTTTGGCTCTTTGGCCAACCAGGGCCAAGCTGTGTCGAGACTCTGGAAAGAGTCACAAGTTTCATTATTATCTTTTTAACATTCTAGAAGTATCTTTTCTGTATTCTTTAGTATAGTATAGTATTCTTTTATATAATATGGTATAATAAAATAATTAATTAGTCTTCTGAGAACATGGAATCTGGTTCATCATTCCTTCCTGCCACAAGGATCCCTGCAAATACAATGGTAAGTTGAAAATCAAGCCTCCTTTCTATGTTTATCAAGGAAAAATGACATCTCTCCTGGAAGACTCCCTCCATTTCTAGTGAAAAATGGCATGGAAACAGTTGGAAATACTTCTCTCCCAGCTAGGGAGGTATTACCTTCTGTGCCATCAGGCTCTGCCTGCTCCTCACGTGGTTTCTGCTTGAATTTCATGTTCCCGTAGTGCAGGATTGCCCCCGTCAGCTTGTAAATCCCCACTCTCTCCTCGGGGCTGAAGCCCAAAGTGTCAATGGCTGCCTGCGCACCAAGACAGATCAGCTGGTTTTAACAGTGGTGAGAGTAAAAGTGAGACTGTAAAAGTCTCTCCTTGCCCACTGCACTCACATCTGTGGCAACCAGCTCCTCCTGGTCATCGATGCTGGCCACAGAGATCTGCCCTTGGCTGATGAAGGGGTAGTCATAGGGGTTGGCTGTGACAAGGAGCATCTCTGAAAGGCAAACACGGGAGTGAGAGCCAGAGCCTGGCAGGGAAGATGGAACAATGGCTCAGCAAGGTTTCACAAGCTCTCTTGCATCCAAAACTCCTGTTTTTTTATTAAGAGACCAGAAAGAGTAAAGCCTTTCATCTGCCTTCCCCTGGCTGAGCAGTCTTTCCAGTTTAATATGTTGTCAACTGAGAGCTGAGCACTCAGCAAGGTGTGAGGCAGAGTACATTGGCCACCCCTGTGCCTCACCTGCACACAGTTTGTGTTAGAACTCACCCAGGGAGGATAAATGGAGGTGGGGTAAAGCCCTAGTGTTATGCAGAGACACAGCTTGGGGAACCTGGGCAGGGCAGAGGCTGCAAAGCTGAGGACATAAATCAGCACATGACCCCTGCTCTGCATGTGACACAGGGCACTGTGCCACTGAACCCTCTGCCACTGAGCTGGCACATGGAGGGAAATGCCTCCCACGCTGACTTTACTCAATGTCACCAGGTGGTGGCTGTCCTTACCAAGCAGTTCAGGCTTCTTATTGGAGAGGATCTGGTAGAAGATATGGTAGCTTCTCTCAGCTTTCAGCTGGAAAGTGACTCTTGACTTTTCCAGCAAGTCTGTAACATGCATGCACATTTTAGACATTTTTCAGGTTCTTTATGTTTTAGCAAGGCTGTCTGCCCCCCTCAGTTACTCACAGGTCTCAATGTCACCAGAGGCCAGCTTTCCAGAGGTTCCAAAATGGATACGAATGAATTTACCCTGGCAAGCAGACAAAAGTGGGGGTCAGTGCAGCAATCTCAGAGTGTTTTTATCTCTTCAGTCTTTATGACAGCATCACCAAATTAGTCTGATTAGCTTTGATATATAAAGATAGATAAAGGGGAACATGTTGCTGCAGCAATGTGAGCATGAAACAGATGCTAACATATCAGCATTTCATAAAAACAAAGAAATGGGTCAGCAAGAATATTTTTCCCAGCCAAGAGGCACACAGTCACAGCTAACAAGCAGGCAAAGGGCATTAGGAACACAGGAGGGCAGAGGGACAGACACAGGCTGACTCACAAAGCGTGAGGAGTTGTCATTTCTCACGGTCTTGGCATTCCCAAAGGCCTCCAGCAGTGGGTTGGCGCTGAGGATTTGATCCTTGAGCGTACCCTGCAGGAATAATTGAATAATTACTGAAAAACACCGTGAGCCACGTGGTAGGAAGAGGTGGCTCTATGGAATGATTACATGTGCAGCCACCTGCACTTCATTTCAGCCCTGCAGTGCTACTGCTGCACCTTCTCAACTCCAGCACCAAGAACCAGCACTGGGGGTGAACAACAAACAACTCATCATCCTCTTATTCAGAATTTCTCCCACAGTCGGAGCTGTCAGGTGTCAGCCACAGGGACAGATGGATCCATGCTAAGGAACTGGAGGCTCTCATTCTTCCTGGGCACCAGTCCTGTTTCAGTCTAGGTAAAGCTACACCTTAGTGGCAGTGGCAGCTCTGGTGGCTTGTATTTGTTGTGATCCTAATGCGCATCAGCCCCTGGTCCTACTGCCTTTCAAAGAGTGGCTGAAGCTAATAAAAGATATTTTGAGGTAAGTGTGTGTCACCAGTGCTGTCCTCAAGGGGATAACATCCTGAGCTGCCCTGCACCAAGCCTCTCCTCCTCACACCTTCAGCTGGGGCTCCTTCTTGGTGGCCGTGTCCCCGCTGGCGGCGATTGTCGCGTAGTACTGGATGACGCGCTTGGTGTTCACCGTCTTCCCAGCACCCGATTCTCCACTGGAGAGAGAAGGCTCAGCGTGAAGAATAAACTGCCCACCTCTGGCTGGAGACAAAGCTCGAAGTGGCAGATGCACTTACGTGATCAGGATAGATTGGTTTTCACGATCTGTCGGAGGGAAAAATACCTGCAGTCAGAGAAGCTGTAGGGCAAGAGCTGGCTCTCAGTTAGCTGGGACCTGGTGTCCATGGGGGAATGAAACAAAATCTCTGCAGGCAAAACTGAAAAGATGCATGGTCTACTCTCCACCTCTCTTTCCCTCCCTATACTCCACTCTTTGACTTCTCTCCTCCTCCTTTGTTCATCCTGTGCTTGTTTCTGCTTCTGTCTTTTCCATTCTTTACCTTTAATACTATTAAATATGGGACATGACTTTATTCAAAGAAAACCATGTGTTTTGATGGTAATATTTCTATCAGCTCTGTTCTGGATCTACCTGCTGTTCCTTGAAGCCACATGCAGGTGTGCTTTCCAGATAGTGTGTCCTGTCCTAGTGCAACTGCCCTTTGCAGAGGTCTCTGTTAGGCTGTTTAGCTTAGTACTTAGACCAGAAATACAGATAATGTGCAGCACAACAGCACAGCACTTCAAGAATAAAGAAAATATTTCAGGAGATGGGGAAAACTGTCTGGAGCTGGCTTTGCATCAGTTAGGGTTTATAATAAAAACCAAGCAGATAATCTGCAATATTACCAGATAAAGCACTCTGCAAGAGCTGGCAAAGATGACTGAGCCATGGCAGTACAGAACGGTGCTTGGCAGAGGCAACACACTTCTGACACACTTTTTTATTCCAAGTCTGGTCAAAACAGAAAAGCTCACCAGTCAGCATGAACTGATAGGCATTGTCAGAGATGGAGAAGATGTGTGGAGGGGCCTCCTGGCGCTTCTTGCCTCGGTAGGCCAACACCACCTCGGGGTTGTACACCGGCAGCCACTTGTAGGGGTTGACAGTGACGCAGAAGAGACCCGAGTAGGTCTGCAGGAATAAAACAGGGGTGTCACTGAAGTCCAGCTCCTGCAGCTGTGTTTTCTCCTTTGCCAGAAGAAGGAACTTACATAGATCATCCAGGAGCTGTAGCGGTCCTTGAGGTTGTAGAGGACGGCAGGTTCGTGCAGGTGGGTCAGCATGGCCACATCCTCAACTCTGTCAAACTTAGGGGGGTTCATGGCATAGACATCATCAGGTTTGACAGCAACTGTCTATAATCCAGAGAGAAAGAGCAAACCTTGGTTCAGCAGCTCCTGACAGTCCTTCCACAACCACAGAGAAGTAATAACATCTCTAAAGCTTCTCTAATTCATATTTTTCTTTCTGTTTAACTGTGTTAAGAAAAATATGGCTATTTCAGCGCAAAAACTGCAGCCAGCCAGGAAGTCTACAACACAGGTACATTGACAGGATGTCATTTTCCTGGAATACATGATTTGTGCTAGAATAGATCTTTAAACACATTATCACTGCTTTAGGTCTCTGCTGCTCATGGCTGTAAGAGCCTGGGGCACATCTGCTGGCCAGCCAGCCTCCCAGGCTCCAGGGTTCCCATGACAGTGCCAGAGAGCTGGGACACAAACAGCACAAGACTCATCAACAGCAAATCCATCCTTGGGACAGACTTGTTCCACTCCTGTCTGTGGCCATTCCCAATTAAAGAACAGCTTTGTCTCTACCAGACAGCACTGTCTGCTGGGCTCACACGGTGAGGGACCATCCTGTCCCACTGCCAGAGCCCGTGGGTTTGTTGTGGAGGTGGCAGATGTTCACAGCTGGCAGCAGCTTAACTCAGCCACTGCTTTCTAAAAGCCTTGTAGCACCTACTGCCAAGATGTTGGTCGTGGTTGTTCTTTGAGCTGCTGCAGTTATTCTTACAAAAGGTGTCAGGACACAAGCTGCTAAGACACTTCAGCGTTTTGGAAGATTAACACCTTGGATGCTCCTCTGGGAAACTGCAGCCAGTGACACTGACAATTTCACTTGCAAAGTTATCTGTCTGCTCAGCACCCAGTAAAGGAAGGAATTTATGAGTGGATATAACAGCGTTAGCTGAGAAAGTGTTAAAAACTAAGCTAAGACTGGCAAGGCTATGATCCAACCTGGCTTAGAGCATTGCCTGATTTTTAGAGCCCAAACCAAGAATAATTATCCAATGAATACTTTTATCCCACCATCCAGAGCTATGCTTTCCTGTGGAGGCTGTGCTGGTCCCAGTCAGAGGACAGGGCAGGGCAGATTTCTTGCCTCAGCTAGCCTGGTGCTCTCTCAGTTTGTCCCCAGCAGATGCCCTGGGTCCCTAAGCAGGGCTGGGAGAAGGGCCAGAAGGAATGCACTTACTCTGCCATCCTCTGTCTCAACAGTTATCTTCCCATCCTGTGCAGCCTTAATCCTTCCCCTGGTGTACTCCACCTCGGGGTCAGCCACAAAGCAGTAGGTTTTGGCATCAAAAGGCTGGTTCTGGGCTTCTATTCTCTCCTTCTCGGATTTGCGCAGGTACGGCGCGGCCTCACCAAAAATCTCCATGGCAGTCTCTGCTCGTGGCTCTGAAAGACAGACCCTGCTGGGCTGCTCCCCTGTGTGCAGCTGAACACTCACCCCCAGCTGGCTGCTCCAAGCTCACCCTCCCAGCTCTCAGATGTGTGCAGTGAGACCTTGAGGGAGTTGTTTGCCTTTCCAAGCTGGAAGGTACAAAGGCAGTGAAGAGCTACCACCCTCCATGGCCCCAAGGAAAGGAGATCCATGTCCAAAGGAGGAGGGGGGCTCCCCAGGAAAGTGGTCAGATCTGAAGGATTCATGTAGTCATTAGAAAAAGTGAGGCCCCGAAGATTATTTTTCTTCTGGTTTTTAATTTATGACTACCCCCACTCTTATTAACATGGAAGCTGTCCTAATCCTCTGGTGAGCAGCCACAGTGGGCAGGAATGGACACGTGCTTGAAGGAGCTCATGGAGGGGGAAAAACAGGGACCTGCCCACGGTGGGCACAGGAGAAAAGCCAGCTCATGCCAGCCTGGGCAAGCTGTTAGTTTTCATGCCTCAAATCCTCACCTTAACAATCAGCCAACAGAAAGCAGGAAGGAACCAGCTGACATCTTGTGTCTCTGAAAGAGAAAGAGTCAAAGGTCAAACTTCAACTGAGCTGCAGCCTCTCCAAAGGCCCAAAACCTCTCATGCAATTAACTGTGCCTTTTGAAGGCACAGTTAATTCACCACAGAGCACTCCTTCCCTGCCCAAGGAATGGCCCACCAGGGAATCTACAGTAGAATTCCCACCACAGTGCCACAGCCCTGTGAGGCTCCAAGCATGGGGAACAGGACCTGTGGTAGGAGCCTTCTGTCCCTCTGCAGGTCAGTCACAGCATGGCCTTGAGCTTGGCCAGGACATCAGGAGCCACCAACAAGGGTTTCTCCCTGACAGCTTTTATAGGCTCAGCTTAGTCCCCCTGGTTCAGCCCTGTCCCTATATTTGGAAGGAGGGGATCGACACTCCCGCCTGCTCACCAATTCGTGTTCATTTTTTGCCATATACAGCATGTAAAGGAAGGACCTGCTCTTCTCTCCCAATTTTAGTAACTCTGGGATTTTGTAGACTTTTCTTTGGTGGAAATTTCCTTTACTGGGAATGTGCTCTCCTGCCAGCTACAACCACAGCCAGCACTTCACTCTCACCAGCACATCAAACAAATGACAGCACAGAAGGGACCTGCCTCACTGCTCCTGCTCACAGACTGCCTGGGCAGAGCTGCACAGTGGTGAAGGAACCCAAACCAGCTCTGTGTGGGGTGGAGAGCAAAGCCATGCGTAGGAAAAAGAGGATTCATGCAGGATCAGTTATGGCAATTCTTGTGCCTTACACCACTGCATGGGTCAGGAGGGACAGGATGAGAGGCCATGACTGAAATACGATGTGACAAACCTGGCAAATTAGAGACTAATCAGAAAGAACAACACCCAAATCTGGCCAGGGATGGACGGTTCACAAATGTCAAATCATGAATACACCACACAAGTTTAGCTTCGAATACAACTTTGGCTGCCCACGACGTTCACTGCCCTGGGTGCCAAGAGGAGCTGCAGAAGCCCCATTACACCATGCTAAGGAGGGTCTCAGACATGTGTGACTGCAATTCCCACAGAAGGATACTGGGAAAGTGGGCTTTAGATGGAGGTCTCCCAGTCCCAAACACGCTGTTTGGTTGGTACAGAGCAGCCAGGCAATGGCTGGCAGGGCAGCACTTGGCAGAACAGTGGGAGCCTTCACATAGAATGAGCTCCTGGTGCAGGAGAGGAAGGGTCTCCTGCATCCCAAACCATTCTGGCTGTTCTGGTCATCTGTCACTGTCCAGCAACCCCTGTTTGCCCTCTGCACTGCATGGACACTCAGCCAAGGCTGCAGGACCAGCCTTCCCTCAGCAGAACGAAGCCAACAAGCCTTGTGTGAAGCCAGGATCCCCCTCCACCCTCCCCAAACAGCTCCTGCCTCCTCCCCAAACAGCTCCACTCTGATCTGGAGCACCCGGGGCAGCTGCAGCTGCTGCCACAGCACAGGGGATGTCACCCCTTTGGGACAGTGGCTGACCCTGTTCGTGTTGGCCGGACAAGAGCCGAGCCTGTGGGCTTGCAGCAGAGTCACTGTCACTAGAGTTTTGAAAAACATGTTTCATGTTGCCCTTAATTTCATTTAAGGTCACTAAAAATGGACACCACAGCCACACATCTCATGAACCATGAATTCCTAGAATCCCCCTAAGCCTGGAGGATGAGGGAAAAGCTTATTTTAGCACACACCCCTTGTGATCGGCCCTTTGAACTCAGCCCAGGGGATGTGCTGGGAGCAAAAACTGAGGCACACCAGCCCAGAGAGCAAGCTGGGGCTTTGTCCTGACACCAAATTGCCACTGTAATTCCGAAAGGACATTTCCAGCTCCCAGGCATGCTCAAGACAAGAGGACTGGACCTCACCCACACAATCATTGGCGTTGGAAAGACCTCCAAGATCAAGTCCACTTCTGATCAATGCCCACCTTGTCACCAGCCCAGAGCTCTGAGTGCCACATCCAGCCCTTCCTTGGACACCTCCAGGGATGGGCACTCCACCACCTCCCCGGGCAGCCTGTTTCAGTGTTTGATCACCCTTTCAGAGAAGAATTTCCTCCTGGTGCCCACCCTGAGCCGTGGCACACCTGAGGCTGCTCCCTCTCCTCCTGTCCCTGTTCCCTGGGAGCAGAGCCCGAACCCCCCAGCTGTCCCCTCCTGTCAGGAGCTGTGCAGAACCACAAGGTCCCCCCTGAGCCTCCTTTTCTCCAGGCTGAGCCCTTTCCCAGCTCCCTCAGCCCCTCCTGGTGCCCCAGACTCTTCCCCAGCTCCATCCCCTTCTCTGGACCTGCTCCAGCCCCTCCATGTCTTTGTTGTCATGAGTGGCCCAGAACTGGACAGAGCACTCAAGGTGCCTCAGCAGTGCCCAGCACAGGGGGTGGTCACTCTCCTGGTCCTGCTGGCCACACCATGGCTGGTACAGACCCAGCTCTCATCAGTCTTCACTGCTGGCTAAGTCCCCACACCCAGTGGAAGCAGAACAAAGAGAAACCTCAGACAGCAAGAACCACTTTTCTGGTTTTGTTTTGTTGGTTCAGGTGTCCAGGTGGGAGCAGAGTGCAGGAAAAGAAGTGGCACTGAGCAATGACCCCCAGGTACAGCTGCTGCTCTGTGCTGCCAACATCACTGCAGACACAGAGCTGTCCTGAGGTGAAGGTCACGAGGGTGCTGTCACCACGAGCCACATTGCCTTGCAAGGCTCTCTCATCCCATCCTGGTGCTGCCAGGGAGGTTTTGTTGCTGCCCTTCATTCAGAAAAGGGCACTCTCATAGCTCAATATACCCCAGCAAATTAAAGGTGGATTTACTGGTTGGTGTCTATCTATTTTTGCACAAAGAACTTCGGGAGAACAAGAAGGTTTTGTAAGCTGCAGCTGAGTAAGTTCCCTGGCACGCCGAAGGAACCTGCTTTATTAAACTAGTAATACACAGCTTAAAACATGGAATGAGTTGGCTCGTGCACAGAGACAGGTGCAATCGTTCCTGCCCAGGTCTCCCCAGCACAGATCTTCACAGCAACATGCACAACTGATGTGGAGCTGCTGGAAGTCAGGGGCTAGGCACTCCACCACCAGTATAACTTCCTTCAAAAAATTATCAGTTTCTAATTGAACCAAACCAAACTTTGAAATTCTTTTCTAGGAGGCAAATAGTCAGGTTTTTGCCTTTGCTTTTAGGCAACCAAACCTAAGAGCAGTCCAGTAAAACTGAGGGACTTGTCAGTCATGTCTAAAGCAAGGACTGTGGCCATTCCCCCTGCAGCACAGACCAGCACATCTGCTTCACTGAGCACAGACTCACTGCCCAAGGCTGGGGAGCTCCTGAGCAGCACACACTGCTGGAACCACAGCTCCTGGGAGCTGCAGGTGAGTACACTGCTTCAGCAGCAGGGCCTGGAAAGCCTTGGTTGCAGCCTCAGTGCATTGGGACAGACTGTTCCCAGCTCTGACTTAGCACTCCGTGCTTGTTCCACCTGGCTGAAAACACATTCTGATTTGCAGAGAGGTGGTGAAGAGCCCAGCTCAATCCTCAGCCTCCAGCTCCATCCTGCAGTTCACTGAGACCATGTGAGAGCCTTCATTTGTCCCAGATCCTGGCTGTGGGCTGATGGAAGCACATCTTAGGAATGCCAGGTCGGTGCTGGGACCGGGCAAGTCTGACCAAGTGAGAAAGGGCTCAAAAAATGTAGGTATCTTCAAAGGCACTGCAGAAGGGGAGAAAGAGCAACAGCGTTTCCATCCACACATGACCTTGACCCAAGCTGGAGATGAGGAAGACTTGCTTTCTTCCTCGGGCTGTGAACAAGGATCGTGTGACTGCAGGAGATTTGACTACAGACCTCCTGAGAGTCCTTCCTATCTGTCTTTCCATCATCTGGACTGAAAATGCAACACAGGGCTTTTGCAGTTGTTTAAGGTCACAGTCTCTGCACCTCTTCAGGCCCTGATTCTGCCTGTGCTGGTGCTGAGAACACTCCTAAAGCAGCCAAGCTTCACCCGTGTGGCTTAAGTGTCACTCATCAGCTGAGCTCCTCCACGGGCTATGCAGACAGCACATGAGGAATGCGCTGCCTTCCTTGGGTGGACAAACGGAGCTGATCCTCATTCCTCAGACATCGTGTCACTGGTCCCCAGCCTGGGATGGCAGCAGCTCCTCAGCTGGGGTTATGGATGCCAGCCCCTCAGAGGAGATGCTGTTTTCCACTGGTATTGCCAGGCCAGGGCTGTGGGCACACACAGCACAGCTCTGTGGGTTGGGCCCTGCCAGGACTGTGCTCTGCCCTCCCCTGTCCTTGGGGTACCCAGGGGTCCCTGCTGGCTTTGGGGAACACAGGTTCACCATGCACAGCACCAGGCTCTGACAAATCTGGTTCCCAAATGAAACCTGTCACTGGTAGAGTTTCCAGAGACCCACCTGGCCCTGCTCAGCCCCAACCAGCACCCAGCACAGCCCCAAGAGAGGAGCCCTGTCACAGACCTTCCCTGCCACAGCTGAGCTCCCTCCCCTGCACTTGGGGACACAGGGAATTTGGGTACAGAGGCAGTTTGCATCATTTTTAATACTGGACAGGAAAAATACTGAATATCAGCTGACTAAGCATCTCCAAGCACCCCCAGCACATTCCCTTCCCCTCCTGGACCAGCTCTGCCTCATCCCAGTGAGCACTTAGCACAACCCTTGGGCCTCCTAAACACTCAGGGAGCACATCTGTGCTCCCTGCTGTCACTGAATGGGGCAGGGAAATCCTAATAGTTGCCCAAACAACATTTTTTAGTTTTTAATAAAGAAAAAAGCAAATGCCAAAGAACAAGAAAACCCCACAACCAACCACGACAAAACTAAAACTCCTCACTTCCAAAGAAAGTCTTCCTCCTGGAAAAACCAAGGGGAAAGTGATGGGCATGGCCAAACTGGGAGGCTGAAAAAAGCAGGACATCAGTGGGTCCCACTGCCATGAGGCAAGGGACTTGTCACTCCATCTGAAACCTTTCTGGGCCTTTGCCACACTCCCCCCAGCCTGCCATAAGCTTCCTGGGTCAGCTGGCTCTGCCTTCCAGGGCACAGAAAAACAAGGTAAAGGACACGACACTGCTGCCAAAACTTCTGGGAGAAGACTGGAATCCTGTATTTGTCTCTGTGGTACGAGTCAGCTGCAAATGAGCTTTAGAGAAATCAGTGGAACAGGTGACACTTCCCAGGCTGCAGGTCATGTGCTGATTTTGCAAAGCCTCAGGAGAGAGGTTTGCCTTGTCCAAATTCTGCTTTAACTTGGCTTAGCTGTAACACCAATTCTTTCTTCTGAGCAGGTGCCTCTAACTAATTTGTTTTATTTTTACTTACCATTGCTTCATACAATCATGATGTTCCAGACTGTTCTCTGTGCAGAAAAGGTATTTGGCCCTAACACACTGCTGCAATATTTAAAATACAGGCCTGATGTGACACAGACGTGAAGGTGAAACCCGTGGAAGAGAGCAAGTATCCAATATACGTAAAAATTCATGAGCTATCACTGCTCTGAAACAGGTGAAGTTTACTTGTGTTCACCATTTTGGAAAGACAGAAATTCTCCACAGGCTTTGCACCTTCCCTCAGATGGGAACCTTCTCTTCCAACCCCCACGCTCAGGAGAACACCAGTGCTACGTGCAGGAACACCTGTGCTCAGTCTAACACCTCTGGAACTGACACCAAGAACTGTTCTGGTTTGTCTCCTGTGGGCCCTTCTCTGAGGTTCAGCTCAAAAAAGCACATTCAGCTCCTGATGTGCATGACTAGAAATAAATACTGCTTGCTAAAAAGAAGGAAAGCAGAGCAAGAATATGAAATTTGATCGGTATACAAAGTTTTGATGACATTCTAGTCAAACCTAAGGAAATAAAAATACGCATCGCCTTTACAAATCAATCTTTATTTTCAAATGCTGCACTGCTTAAAATGTATCTGATTGCCAGCCCTGTGCACGCTCACAGCCTCCCTCCACCCTCCCCACTTCCCCCAGCACAAGCAGAGCAATTACACACCATAATTTGCACCAGAAGAAAAACCTATTTGCAACCCAATTCTCTTTTCCTTATAAGTGACCAGTGTTCACCTGGAAAAACCACCAGAAAATTACATCTCATTTTGGCATTCAGATGAAATGATCAGGCTTGCTACAGGGCTGGTCCCATGCGTGGAAGCAGTTGTGCTGTCAGTGCTCTTCACCTTCTCAACCTGGATGAAGAAGCACTCTTAAGGCTCCCCTGCTTCTAATAGTGCAGCTGCCTCTCCTAGAAGGCAAAAGAGTGCAGAGAAACCAGAGGGCAGAGCTCCTCTGAGAACGCCATGGCCCCATCCAGTAATGGCTTTGCATCAAGTAATCTTCCTGCAGCGACTGTTGTCCTTGCTGATGTCTTGCCAGACCAGCAATTTTTTTTTCTTTAACAGCAATATTTTTCCAGCAACACACACGTTCTTCCCAAGTGAAAAGTGCTTTCCATCCTTTGCTCCCAGAAATGTTTCAGAGAAGTCCCAAATTTTATTCTGTACACAAGATCTTGTTGGAAATGATATCCATGGGAAAGGCTCTGTAGAGATTTTTGGTAATGGGAATTTGCAGAAACATGGATGCCTCTCTTATTTGGAAGAAAGGAGACCTGCTTGACAGGATGTTACACTTGTGTGCTTCTGCTTTAACTCCAGTGTCCAATCACAGCCAAACCCACAGGTGACATTCACAGCAACCTTTGAGGACCTTCTGTTTTAGGATCTGTATTTTCTCATGTGTGCGGCAATAGAAGACGAGATCTCAGCACTCTTCTTGTTCTGGCCATAGTAGTCCACAAAGTCACCGTCGGGGCCGAGGAGGTACATAATTATTGTGTGATCCACCTGCAAGAGAGCACAGCGTGGCTTGGGCAGGGGCCACAACATCACAGAGCCCAGCTCAGACGGGAAATGCGGGATCGGGATCGGGACTGGCTGTGGGATACAGGGAAATGTGGGATTGGATTGGGACTGGCAGTGAGATACAGGGAAATGTGGGATTGGGATTTGGGATTGGGATCAGCAGTGGGATACAGGGGAATGCAGGACTGGGATTGGGATCAGCAGTGGGATACAGGGACATGCGGGATTGGGATCAGCAGTGGGATACAGGGACATGCGCGATTGGGATCGGCAGTGGGATACAGGGACATGCGGGACTGGGATTGGGATCAGCAGTGGGATACAGGGACATGCGGGATTGGGATCAGCAGTGGGATACAGGGACATGCGGGATTGGGATCAGCAGTGGGATACAGGGACATGCGGGACTGGGATTGGGATCAGCAGTGGGATACAGGGACATGCGGGATTGGGATCAGCAGTGGGATACAGGGACATGCGGGATTGGGATCAGCAGTGGGATACAGGGACATGCGGGACTGGGATTGGGATCAGCAGTGGGATACAGGGACATGCGGGATTGGGATCAGCAGTGGGATACAGGGACATGCGGGATTGGGATCAGCAGTGGGATACACGGACATGCGGGACTGGGATTGGGATCAGCAGTGGGATACAGGGACATGCGGGACAGGGCCGCCCCCTGCCGGCGCACTGCAGCCGCCTCACCCGTGCACATCCCGGATATTCCAAGTGGATTTGTACCAAAATTAACAAAAACACTGCAAATTTATTTAAATGACACTGCAAGTGCTGTCTGCACCTAACCGTGGCCAGATCTTTCTCAGCAAAGACACAGAGCTCTGGCTCTGGAGGCCATGATTGCTCAGGACTGAAATACAGCCGTGGTCCGAGTTCAGCTGCATTAGAAATTAGAAATCACAGCAGCTTTGGAGCACACAGGAAAACAGCCAGTCAAATATGATACAGTTCTGAAAGAAATTCAACTATTGCCAGGCTTGCTAGCTCCTGTGCTACTGTCAGCATTTCTGGGCTTGTTTAGAACACATTTTGGTAAGATGCTGAGCTTGTAGTAGGGCATTGTGGTTCTGACAGGTGAACATACCACTGCACATGGGACTTCAGTAAAGATCCAATAGCCGGTTTTAAAATGTTCATTCTGCTCTTATCCAGTCTTTAGTAGGCAAAGGATGCTTTTACTCACTATGTAATCGTTGTCCTCATCCTTGGGCCCTTCACTGTAGTACACACGGTATGCTTTAGCCACTTGGTCAATCTGTGCCTTGCTACCAGTCAATCCCACCAGCTTCGGAGAAAATTCTAGACAGAAAGAAGACATTTACACATTTTGGTGAAAAGAATCCCTTCAAGAGGCTCCTTTTTAGTGCTCTGTACTACATGCTATGAGACAGGGAGGAAGAAAGCAGGAATACCTTTAACATATCTGGCAATGGCTTCTGGGTTGTCCCTCTCAGGATCGATGGTGATGAAGAGTGGGGTCAGATTAGGCAAAGATGGAATTCGATCTGTGATATGAATGGTTAATATTTATTTTAGAAAACAAGGCATCATCTCTCATCTTCCTTCAAAGAAACTCATAGCCACGTAACATCAATCCAAGCCCACCCCAAGTGACCAGACCACGTTGTGCAGTTTTATTTATGCAATTTCTGAAGGAAGCAAGTGCCGTGAGATGCAACGCTCTGCGCTCCCAGACCCTGAATTGCCATACCAATTTCATCTACCACCGCAATCATTTTCTCCAGCTCATCAGGACAGATGTCAGGGCAGTGAGTGAAGCCAAAGTAGATCAGCACCCACTGGCCAATGTAGTCCTTGCTGCTCCTGGGCTGTCCCTCGTGGCTGACGAGGGAGAAGGGCCCTCCCAGCAGCGGCTTCCCAATGCCTCGGTTTCGTTCCTTCTCCAGTTCTACAAAACACAAGTGGGAATCAAACACACCCATGCCACAAGGCACAATGCTTCCCAGGCAAGCCGAGTCAGACACTGCTCAGGGTCGTGGCAAGATCCGCCAGCGCCTGTCATGCAGACACCCAACATGCACGTGCCTTCCAGAAAGCTTTCCTTTTGGACAAAACCAAATCTATCACTAAATTCCTTTGGAACATGGTATTATCTTTCACTGTTACCCGATTGTATTTTTGTTTAAAAAGGGAAAAAATAAAGACAAGATACCTGGCCTGCTGCGAAACAGCGAAACCAGCATCTGTTGAAAACCAAACACACCCTAAAAGCTGCAATAGGTCTGTTTTCAGCCGTAAATGCATTAAAAGGAAATGTGTGGGCAGCTGCTGCAGGAGAGGGCAAAGCTCAGGGGCTGCACAGCAGGAACCCAAGGAACCCACAACACCCAGCTCCGTGCGTGCTGCACAGGCTGGCACGGCCAAACACAACTATTCCATCCTAAGAACTTTAAAACGCTCGAATTGCTTTAAAACGAACCTTGAATTGCTTTAAAACGAACCTTGAATTGCTTTAAATTTCTGAAAATTTTCTGCGGCACTTCCGTAAACACAGGCACGAAGCGGCCGTGTGGAAAGCGGTACAGTGACGATGCCCAGGCAGGTAAAATACATCTGAATATAAAACCCACATCACCTAAACACGACAAACGCTTCATCTGAACACGAAACGCGACACCCCCGGTCTAAGAAGCCGCGCCTGGACGGGCTGTTGGGGTCCAATCCTAGCTATGGCCCCCAGCCCACACGATCCCACACGGACAAAAGGCAGACAGCGCAATACAACACCCCCGGCGCTGCTCCCGCTCCCCGCACTCACTCTCCTCCTTGTGCCGCTTCATCAGCTTCATGCCGGCCAGCAGCCCCCCGCCCAGCACCACGGTGGCCGCCAGCGACCGCCACGACACGAGCTGCGGGGAACAAGGGTCTGGTGACTGCCCGGGGCACGGAGCGGCCCGGCCCGCGCTCCCTCCCTCCCTTCCCTCACTCACCCGCCTCTGCGCGCCCGCCCGCGGCCCGCGGCCCGGCGGCAGCTGCGACAGCGGGCGGCTGCGGGGTGCGGGCAGCAACCCCGAGCCCCTCACGGGCCACAGCGGCCACAGCCCCGGGCCCGGCAGCGGCCGCAGCCCCGCGCCCGCCCGCAGCCGCCACAGCGCCGCCGCCCCCGCCATGTTCCCGCCGGCCGCGCCGCCCCTTCCGGCCCTGCCGAGGCCGCCATGCAGGCTGCGCCGCGCCTCGCCTTCGGGGTCATCGCCGACATCCAGTTCGCGGACGCGGAGGACGGGCACGACTTCGCCGGCTGCCGGCGGCGCTACTACCGGCACAGCCTGCGCTTGCTGCGGGAGGCGGTGCGGGAGTGGGGCGGCGAGAGCCCGCCCATAGACTTGGTGCTGCAGCTGGGCGATAGCATCGACGGGCAGAACGCGCGGCGCGGCGAGTCCGAGAGCGCCCTGCAGCAGGTGCTGGAGGTGCTGGCGCAGCTCTCGGTGCCCGTGCACCACGCGTGGGGCAACCACGAGCTCTACAACTTCAGCCGGGCGCGGCTGGCGCGCAGCGGGCTGTACAGCCGGCCCGCGGGGGGCTCGGACGGGCCGGCGGACAGCGAGTGCCACGCGTACCACTGCAGCCCGGCGCCGCGGCTGCGCCTGGTCGTGCTCGACAGCTACGACATCAGCACGCTGGGCGCGGAGCCCGGCAGCCGCCGCTACCAGGAGGCCCTGCGGGTGCTGCGGGAGAAGAACCACAACGAGGATCTCAACAGCCCCGAAGGTACCGCCGGCTTGGCAGGGGCGCGGCCGGCCGAAGGTTCGCTGTCCGGAGCTGGCGGTGCTGACAGCGGCATGCAGGGGCTTAAGCGTTGCTGCCCGCTCCCTGCTGTCAGATGCTCCCCCGTATGCCTGGTGCTGCTGCGGTGCCCTGCTGTGTGCCCCGCAGAGCTGCTCCAGAGCACCGGGTCCTGCCCGCCCTGCCCCATGCCGCGGGGAAACCCAGCCCTGTTTGGGTGGTGTGAGCAAAACTCCCCAAAACACTAACAAATAATCTTCTTTGTGCAAGGGGGCCGGAGTTCTGCTGCAAGAAATGCAAAAAAAAAAAAAAAGGAAGCTCTCAGCAGCTCCTCTCAAAAAACTCATTTCTATGGGTGGCTTCTTCCCTCCTCGCCAATTATCAATTAATGCAAAACCAGCACAACTCCCATGGAAATACGAGGGGAAAAAAAATTAGCTAGCCCATGTATGTTAGCTGCAGAAGACATGTAGTTGGTCTGGTGAGGTACAGATGGAACCTCTAAAAGAACTGGTTCTGGTTGCAGAACAGCAACCACTCCGCACTCTGGGGGTGAGCTTTCTGTACCCCAAAGGTTCTGAGAGTAAACCAACCATCAGCAGATTTATTTACAGCAAACAGAGGAGCCATGGGACGTGTATGCATTTGTGCCTAACCTTCTTTTTTGTTGCAGGGCTCAAAGAACCTCATTTTGTAGCATTTAATGGAGGATTTAGCCAAGCCCAGCTGGACTGGTTTGATGAAGTCCTCAAGTTCTCTGATGAAAACCAAGAAAAAGTTATAGTTATGGGTAGGTAGATATGGAGGGGGATAAATAGGCAATCAGAGTGGTTTGTGTTGGAAGGGTGCTTAAAGCTAATATAGTTCCAACTCCCGTGTTTGATGGGAGTGTACAGAGGAAGCTCTCAGCAGCTCCTCTCACTCATTTCTGTGGGTGGCTTCTTCCCCCCTCACCAAATACCAATTAATGCAAAACCAGCACAACTCCCATGGAAATACTAGGAAAAAAAAAGTAACCTATGCATGTTAGCTGCAGAAAACATGCAGTTGGTCTGGTGAGGTACAGATGGAACCTGTGAAAGAGCAGAAGCAGCCACACCTCACTCTGGGCGTGAGCTTTCTGTACTCAGTGGGATGAGTACAGAATTGCTGAAAGCTCCCAGCAATGAGGAGCTTCATTACAGTTTAACTCTCTTTACTTCCTTCCCTCCGGACTGCAGCTCACGTGCCCATCCATCCCTGTGCTTCCAACGGGGTTTGCCTGGCCTGGAATTACGAGGCGGCCCTGTCGGTGATTCACGCACACAGGTGTGTGGTCTGTGTCCTCGCTGGGCACCTGCACGACGGCGCCTACTGCCTGGACTGCCACGGAGTTCACCACCTCACCCTGGAGGGGCTCATCGAGACGCCCCCCGACAGCAACGCTTTCGGAACTGTTCATGTCTACGAAGATAAAATGGTGCTGAAGGGAAGGGGCAGAATTCCTGACAGGGTTATGCCGTTCTGAAATACCGGGCAAATAGAGATTGTTCTTCTTCAGGAAGAACTCGGATAAAAATGTAGGAGATTCAGCTGTTTGCTTTTAGAAAGCTGTGCTTGGCTGATCCTTATTGCTTTAGCTCAGGAGTTTTTCTCTTGGATACAGAATTTTAGAAATTGTGTTTCTGTAAGAGAGCACCTGACTTCTTTTTGGAGAATAGAGAAGGTCAGTAATTGAAATAAATATACTGGAATGCAGAATGTTCATTTCAAACACCCAATCCAGACTGGATTTCTACTGTGAAAAGATGCAAACCATATAACGAATATTGCTCAAAAAAAGCCCTAATGCTGTTCTCTCAGTGAGTATTAAAGCATGCAGAGTTGTACCTGCCCAGCCATATCTCTATTTATTTATTTTTTGTGAACATTACAGTAAGGTCTCATGTTTGGCAGAATATATCCAGCCTGTAGCCTAAATCAGTCTTCCAACTTTGCTTTAAAAAACTAAAGTAATCCTGAGAGAAAGCTGAGCCTAAGGAGACCATCTGTGCTGCATGACAGAATGCTGCAGGTGCTCAGGCTGTGCTGTGTGTGCACAGCTGGGATCACCTGCAGCAGGGCTGAGAGTGAGCTCTGACACCCATGTAAACAAAGGTGGTGTGTGTTACACCTGGAGCTGTCCTGGCTCTGTCCCAGCCAGCTCCTGAGGCCAGTGTATCCACCTGTGCTTCCTTCTCCAGGATGAATAGTGGGACATGCTTGCTGCTGCAGGGCTCTGTGTGGGTCCTGCTTTCCAAGAAAAATTAGGTGAGCAGCAGAGTTGTGACAGTGCCCACATCTGCTGGTGACAGGCTTGAATGTGCATCTCCCAGAAGAAAAAAGATACAGAGGCTTTCATTAAGTTTTCTTATAAAAAATAGTGTTTATTACTCAGTAAAACCAGTGACTTTCAGTTAAAGATAATAGCAAAAATATTTTTTTTCAGATATATTCTACATATGATTTTAGCACAGGACAGAAATACAGACTGCTCAAGTTTTCCAAGAAGTCTGAAATGGATTATCCAGGCACATTTTTGAAAGTTCTGTGGCTGTAAACAGTCATTTATTAAAAATAGTATTTGCTTTATTTGCCCCTTATATTACAGAATAGTAAATTTTAGATATCCCAAACTATGAGGTGATTGGAGAGTAATCCAGGGATACAGTGACACCTTGAATATACCATCAGGACAGACATTAGGTCAAGGTGCTTGGAAAATTTAAGAAGCAGCAAGATTAACAGTTTCCATAGAAAAATCCCCCACTCAGATTTGACAGTGTTCCTCAGCATTTTACCAAATCTCAGCTGGCACTGCTGGAAGCAGCCAGGTATTCTTGGGTCCTATCAAACTGACACCTTTCATTAAGCACCAAAACCAAAGGCAAATAAGGTCAGCACAGTTCCTGTAATAGTCACTGCAGACTTTCTCCCACCCAATCACATCACGGTTTTGCAGTGTGTTGGCCAAGATTCTCGCACGTCTTTGTTCACATAAATGTACAGCCACGAAACAAAGGGGAAGAGGGCAACAACAACTGCAGCAACCAAACGAGCTCCTCCCAGGGGACTCCTGTAAGAACAAATCCAACAGAGCTGCTTCAAATCAGTGAATCTTTAAGGCTGGAAAAGACCTCCATGATCATCAGGTCCAACCTTGGACTGCATACCACCACACCCACTAAATCCTACAGTGAAGTGACACATCCAGTGCTTTTTTTTTTTGAACACTTTAAGGAACGGTGACTCCACCACCTCCCTGGGCAGCCTGTGCCAATGCCTGACCTCTCTTTCAGTGAAGAAATTTTCCCTAGGATCTAATCTCAACCTCTCCTGGCACAAATTGAGGCTGTTTCCTCTGGTCCTGTCACTGTTCCCTGGAAGCAGAGCCTTGGCAGCACCCGCCTGTGAGTGAGTTGTAGAGAGTGAAAAGGTCCCCTCTGAGCCTCCTTTTCTCCAGACTGAGCCACTCCAGCTCCCCTGGTGACTCCTGGTGCTCCAGACCCTTCCCCAAATGTGGCCCCAGCACTGGAGGTGCCTCAGCAGTGCCAGCACAGGGGACAGGCACTGTCCTCATCCAGCTGACCACACCATGATGGGACAGCCCAGGATGTCCCTGGCCACTGCTACAGCCACCACACAGCAGTCACATCTGCCTGCAGCTGGAAAGAGCAGAGAGCCTTTGGCCAATTTAATGGGGCTCCTGTGGATGGATGTATCACTAATCTTATACTGGAGAGACACAAAGAATTTTCTGACAACTCAGGCTACAGAAACTAGCTGGAATTTAAAAATGCACCTTAAGCAAAGGGAAAATGCCCCTATTATGGCAAGGGGCCAAAAAAAGTGCTTCGTGTAGCCTTACATTCCCCCCTGCCCCAACTTTTATCTGTGCAAGATCCTCCAGGCTGTAGCACCAGCTGCTACTGCTTGGGCATCTGGAAGGTTCAGAGGGTGACATGAAACAGCAAAACAGCAAAATCAACTGCGTGTTTTCAAGGAGCTAGTCACTAAATGTGAACATTGGAATGCATTATAAAAAAAGAGAAAATAAAACTTACTTTGCTGAACTGCGACAAAGACTCATCCATATTGCAATAATCACCAGACCAAACAATTCTCTAAAAAGCCAAACAAAAAATGGATCAGAAAGTACAATACAAATTTTGCCTCCAAAACAGTAGTGGCTGCTCCTTTGGAGAAGTTCAATATATTTTACTAGGATTATAATTATAAAGGTATTTACAAAGAGTAACTTTGTTTCACACTACAAATGTACAAATTGACATGTTAGCTAAACAGCTGCAGAAATTCCTGCAGAAATGACTGCTCCCTTCCCTGTCTCCAAGGAGTCACTGGTTTGGAGCATCATGGTCCCTCCTCTTTGGTCTGATTCCTCTGGACCAACAGCTCTCACTGAAACAGCCCAGGAAATGAAGGAAGGTGACACCAGGAGGAGATGGCCTGGTGAGCTGGATTTGGGCAGGGGCAAATAAAACCCACTGCTTACCTGCCTTCCTCTTCATGAAAAATGTTTCCTTGAGCGTGAGCAAACAAAGAGCAAGCCAAGGCAATGGTCCCAACAACACAGCCAGCAGAATGAAGGTCACAGAGGCTCCTCCAAACACCATTGTCTGGGGAAAAAATAAACTGTCAGCCACTATCTTGAAGAATGAAGTAAACCCATCTGGTTCTTCCACAGACCTGAATGGCAAATACCCCTTGGTGAATTTACATAAACCTGTAGTTTTGCAGACGTTGTGCTATTATAATCTTTATTTTATACAGATCTGGGCACAAGGAAAACCATAACTATGAGTTTAACATACAGATTCTATTGATCAGGCAGAACCTCCCCTGAAATATTCAAAACACAAGCCTCATGAGTTCTGAACTTAGGAATGCTGCCAGTTTATATGTTAAGGTGGCCAGAATGCCAAGAGACTGCAATGGTGTAATGTGTGACAACACCATGCACTCCTGAAGGTTTTCTTTTTTAAGTGTGATTTTTAGTCTATTCACCATAAGTATTCAGCCAGAACAGATACAGTCACTTTGTGTATTATTTAAAATTATTTCCACTGAATTAAAATACAAAAGTCTTAACTGTGTTCTGAAGACTTGAAACAAATCTGATCTGAATGATCCTCTGAACTGCTGTTATTCCTCACAAAACACACTGTTGGAAACACAGCCTTTGAATGTTCCTATTGCTGCCCAGGGCTCTGTGGGGCAGCTGCAATACCTGGCACTGAACAAGACCTTTAGCACTTTCATGGGACTGTGCAAAGCTCAGCTGCTTTTGCACGAGGTAGATAAACAAAAACAGATTTACAACAATGAAACAAAGTCAATTGCTAAGGTCAACACAGAGCTGGGTTCACAGCATGCTCCCAGGTTTCTGCTCCAGGAGGCTCTAAGCTGGAATTGGGGTGCAAAGGCATGCCCATCCCAGCAGCTGGGCTTTCTGCTGGGCTCCTCTCCTCACCTGCAGCCTGTCCAGCCACCAGCACTAAAACAATGACCAGCTTCTGTAGAAATAGGTCCTGCAGCTTTTTGCCCTCAGAAGGTTGTAGGATGTGTTTCTACACAGCCTGATTCTAATCTGCCTCAATTAGGGAAAAAAAAAGGCAAGACAACAACCTTTTGAGGGCAAAATTTGAGCAGAGACTGTTTTGCACACCAGTGTCATACCTGTTATTGAAGGGTTGATGCTGACAAGCAGTGTCAGGGCAGCTGGCACTAAGTAGACAACCTGTTAATGACATAAATCTACTCGGTAGCAAAACTTAGCAAGCTCAGGAAGCAGAAATGCCCAGCCACAGCAGCACTTCTCCCCTTCGCACAGTTTGTCAGAGCCACAGAGCACATCCCAGTCCCTCGCCCTCCGGCATGCCCTGGCACTGCCAGTGCTCATCTTCACCATCACCACCCAAAATCCTGGGCCAGCAGCCCTCAGCCAGCCCTTGTTCCTCTGCTCCTGGCTTCCAGAACGCTGGCTGTCTGACCAAGCACTGCAGAGCCCCTTCCCTGAATCCTGACCCTGATGGCACAGGCTCCTGCCCAGCCCTGGGCTCCCCAAACCCTCCACCCGCGCTGGGGCGTTTGGTGCCGCTGTCAGAGGGGCTCACCCACCCAGGGCACGCAGGGCAGCCCCTGCCCGGCCAGCAGCTCCTGTCGCACACACAGACTGTCCCACCACCCGCAGCCAGGACCGGGAACAGGCGCTGCTCGGTGCCCGAGGCAGGACGGCACCGCAACGGGGCTCGCTCCCCGTCCCCTCGGAGACCCGGCTGAGCTGCACAGGCAAGAGACGCTCTGCTGGGCTGAAACAGGGCAGATCTGGGAGCACGGGCGGATTCCAGCAGCAGAGATATCGCTTTCCCGGCGGCTGCCCGCTCTTCAGCTGGGAGCCGGCAGGTTTCCTCCGGCAGCCCCGGATCGGACGGGCGTTAGCGGAGCGGGCTGGGGGCGCCGGGACCCCGGGCAGGAGATGCCGAAGGGAAGGGGAAGGGGAAGGGGAAGGGGAAGGGGAAGGGGAAGGGGAAGGGGAAGGGGAAGGGGAAGGGGAAGGGGAAGGGGAAGGGGAAGGGGAAGGGGAAGGGGAAGGGCGGCCCGTACTCACCGTCCACAGCCCCGCGTCGGGGTCGTTCACCTGCAGCGGGAGGCGCGCACTGAGACCCCGGCCCGGCCGGGGCCGCGCTCCCGGGGAGGGGAGCGGAGGGGACGGGAGGGGAGCCCCGGCCTCACCTGCACGGCGGCCGCCAGCCCGAAGAAGGCGGCCATGAGGAGGTTGCAGAGCCGCCACAGCCGCGCCGCCATGGCCGGGGCGGGACAGAGGGACGGACAGAGGGGCGGGACGCGGGCGGGCCACGGCCCCGATTCCGATCCTGATCCCGGATCCCCATCCCGGTCCCCATCCCGATCCCCGATCCCGGATCCCTATTCCATCCACGATCCCGGATCCCTATTCCCATCCACGATCCCGATCCCCATCCCGGCCCTGATCCCGATCCCGATCCCCGATCCCGGATCCCCATCCCGATCCCCGATCCCGGATCCCTATTCCATCCACGATCCCGGATCCCTATTCCCATCCACGATCCCGATCCCCATCCCGGCCCTGATCCCGATCCCGATCCCCGATCCCGGATCCCCATCTCGGATCCCCATCCCGATCCCCGATCCCGGATCCCTATTCCCATCCACGATCCCGATCCCCATCCCGGCCCTGATCCCGATCTCCATCCCGATCCTCGATCCCGGATCCCCATCCCGGTCCCCATCCCGATCCCCGATCCCGGATCCCTATTCCATCCACGATCCTGGATCCCTATTCCCATCCACGATCCCGATCCCCATCCCGGCCCTGATCCCGATCTCCATCCCGATCCTCGATCCCGGATCCCCATCCCGGATCCCCATCCCGGTCCCCATCCCGATCCCCGATCCCGGATCCCTATTCCCATCCACGATCCCGGGTCCCTATTCCCATCCCCATCCCGGCCCCGCTCCCGATCCCCATCCCAGCTTGGACGGGGCTTGGAGCAGCCTGGGACAGTGGAAGGTGTCCCTGCCATGGCAGGGGGCTAAATGAGATGAGTTTTAAGGCCGCTTCTAACCCAAACCATTCTGTTATTTTTGTAATGGTTCGGAAATAGTTTTGTGTTTAAGAGATTCGGCCATTCTGTGTAGTCCAACAAAAAGGATGTTCCTCAGAAGAATAGCATTGTGCCATTGTTCGCTGATAATTTATGATGATAAGTGATAGTAAGTGATGAATTGAAAGTGGGTCCTTTAGAAATGTGATATTTACCAAACCCGAGCCTCTGTGAGATCATGTCTTTCAATTTCAGTTTCAGAATCGTACAGTTCCCTCAGCACCCAACAGAATCCGGTCTTGCTGAATTGTTATGTGGAGGACGTGTAAATGTATTCACATTTGTGCAGAGGATTCATTCTCATCTTAATTTTAACTTTCTTTCCTTGAGCAGATTACAAGAGATTAAATTACTGCAAATAAAGCCACAGAGAAATAAGAGTTGTCTTTGTGAGAGTCCCTACCCCTCACCTCAAAAGAAGCAGAGCTCTAGTAATAAATCACCTTCATGCCTTGTTTCCAGGTCAAGGATAGGCTCTTGAATGTATTTTCTAACAGAGGGGAAGTAATTTTGGGCTAGAAAATGAAAATGTCAAGGATTAAAAAGCAACAGTGGTGATAAAAATGTAAGAAGAATGTAAGAGCATGTATTTCATTAGCATAATAATTATTAGCATAATATGATAGGAAAATAAAAGCAGCCAAGCTTTTCAGGCACACCAGTTCTTTGTGTGGGAAACAAAATTATGAGTCACTGCCCATTTTTTCCAACCATACTAGCTGATCTTCAATATGAAAATTGAAGACACCAGAAAAAGGTGTCTTCAATTAATCTGTGATGAAGTCTTTGGATCTTTAATTTGTCTGATCACAAGCTATTGTGTAAATTTGCACAGCCCACCTAGTTTCTGTCATGGCTGGGCTGCTCTTTGACATCTCATGGGCTGCACAGCCAGGAGGGGAGAGGGAACAGATGGGAGAAACTGAGAGAGACTGGGAAGGAAGCAGAGAAACAGCTGGGCAGACACATCCAGGGCCCTGCGTGGTGTGGGACAGGACTTTGTTGAGGGGAAGGGAAGGCTGGGCTGGCAGAATTAAGCTTCTAATGGGCACTTGGGAGGCATGGCATGGAAGGTTTGGCAATCCTGTGAGTGACCAAAGTTCAGTGACACAAGAGCAAGGGAAGCCAAAAGGCCCCTCTGCCTCTCCTGAGGATATGGTCGGAAGGAGGCATTGGTTTAGCAACTGTGGCATTCTTTACTGCTCTAATTCACATAATCACAGAATATTCTGAGCTGGAAGAACCTATAAGGATCACCAAGTCCAGCTCTTGAGTGGATGGCACATACAGGGATCACACCCACAGCCTTCATGGTAGCATCGTGCTCTGGCCAATTGAGCTAAATGGAATTCAAAAGCAATCAGGCTGTAACGTGCCTTACAAATAAAAACGTCTTTCAGTGCTGGGTGTGCTTATTGCAAAGAAAAGGTCGGGGCTGTTCACTTTAAAGCTTTACCAACTATCCTGAGCACTTCCTCCAGGCACCCGCGGCAGGACACAGCAATGTCGGCAGAAGGCAATACTGACTTCTCCCATGAGAGGGAGGCCAAGAACCTTTAGTATCCTTGAGTGGAACTTGAGCTACTTGTTCCTCGATATTAGGCAAAACAGCTTCCCTCTTTATGACTCTCTGGATCTGCTACTCACCCCACAGCAGTCCGAGCTTGTCTTCACTGTGGGAGCTCCACCTGTAAAGAAGAGAGGCAGCAGGGATGGACCCTGCAGCCAAGCTGTGATATTGAGAGTCAGAGATTTTACTATACCACAGCCATAGCCACCCATCACAGTGACCCATTTCATAATGGCCCTCGTCCTTGTGTCCTGAATGGTCACAGATTGGTTTAGATTGGATCAAAGGTGATTAAAAGGCCCTGGGTGGGCAGGTGAAGGGATCAGGGCCTTTGGTGTGTTCCTGGCTGCAGAATCCTGACTGCAATTCCAGTGGGGACATCTATAGATAAAGCACGGTTGCACAGCTGATATTGCCAAAAGGGCTCTGGGTTTAGTTGCCTAAACTGGTGGATCAGGTGCCAGGAGCAGGGAAGGATGGGGCCCACCTTCCTGAGAATGGGAGCAGCCCCGTGTTCCCTGATTGACCAACTTTAGAGAACACATTTCTGAAGCAAAGGCAAACCCATCCCTGGGATTGTTTTTGCTCAAGGACATGGGTGCACCAGGTGAGTAATGCAGAAGGACAGGGAAACATGGTATGTACCTCAAGGAGATTTGATTTCTGGATGAGAGCAGTCTGTAATGTTGAATTTCATATGTCATATTGGTTGTTCAATGACAATGCCACTGTATGTCATAGCTACCCTGAACAGTGAGTATGGACTGCTCCAGATACACCAGCCATGGAGTAACTGAACTCAGCAGATTCATCTTGGTGAGGATGGCCATGACTACTGAAATAATAGCTGTGCTCGTGTAGAGTTATGTGAACATATATGTATATAACATAGTTGGGAAGTATAAGATCTGGGCATGATGTAAACGGTACAGAATAAGGGGTGGATGATGTCCTGGTTGCAGAGAGAAGAGCACATCAGGAAAAATGCAGACAAACCACTCTCACATCCTGGTGTGGCACAATGTTTTAGGAATAAAGTGAAAAGTAACAGATGTCACCTATGTGGACTTTAGGAACGTTTTTAATATTGGCTGTCCTGACCCCTTCTTAAGAAGATATAAGGGCATGGTGAGTGTAAAACTGGTGAGATCATTGTACCACAAGTTCTAATTATCAGTGTTTGTAAAAATGGAAGGATATATTCAGAGGATTTTTGCAGGGGTCCATTCTGATGCCAGATCTTTTTAATTACTTCAGTTAACAGCCTGGATGATTAACACCCATGACTGCCTTATTAAAACTGCTAATTGCTCCAGACTGTTGAGGACAGCAAAGACAACGGGATTCAGCACTACATGGAAAAATGGCCTGCATTCTACATAGCAATATTCAACACGTGCAACTTCCAGCATTACTTTTATGAGCAGGAAGCAACACACATTGAGGTGAGGAAACTGGGTGGATGCAGTTTTCAAAAAAAGAACCTCAGCAATCCAAAAAACACTCCCCTCCCAAAAGAAGAGTCTACAGTGTAATGGAGAGCAAACTGAACACCAGCAATGGAAAAGGCAAACACCATCCTGGAGCATGTGAGCTGTAGCCTCAAAGGCAAGCTGGCATAGTATGCCTAGCTAAGGATGCTGTACTTCAAAAAATGCAGATGGACAGAGAAAAAAATCAAAGGAGGTCAGTGAGGGTGCTGGGAGGCATAGGAAACATGAAGAAAGGCTGAAGGAAATGAATTGATGTAATGTGTAGAAGAGAAAGCTGAGGCAAGGACAAGAAGGGGAACATTGCAGTTCATCATTGCACATCAAGTGCCCAGGGGGTCATTTTGAAGAAGGCTATGGCCATAGTGAACAGGGCAGGATGTAAAGGATTTGAAATTTTAAGAAGCCCCTGGAGTTAGGCTTTTGGATCATGTTAGGATGTGTGCCAGAACAGATTGCTAGGGAATGGCACAATCCCCATCACTGGAGGTCTTTAAGGAAAGGTTTCACAAACAAGTCAGAATAGATATTGTTGATCCTCCTAGATTTGCAGTGAAGGAAAAGTATGACTTTAGCTAATTGTAAGCAAACACATGTAGGTGGCACACAGCAGAAGTGGAAGTCAGTGTTTGCCAGTAGGCACTAGGTTTGTGCATCAAAGTCTGCAAGGTGCCAGCCCTGGCCCTGCCCTCAGGGGTTAATGCAGAAGAGAAGGCTTAAGCAAAACAGGGAAGAGAAAGGAAAGATATGGAACTCAGGGCTGTATTATCACCTCCGTGGCAACCTGGGCAATGGAGCAGCAGGGAAAGAGTCCTCGAACTTCTAATACATGGGATGTCCAGCTCTTTCCTCAGCCCATCTCCATTCAGAAAAAGCGTCAGTATTGTTTGTACTACAAAGATGAGGACACAAGGCCTCCTGTAGGTGAAGGGACTCCCCTAGGTCATGCAGCAGGCTGGAGAGGGACCACAGTGAAATCGGGGCAACAATTTCACTGCTCTAATTCACAGCTTGTGCTGCCCCTTTGAATAGGAGCGTGGGTTTGCCGGACTTAAGAGGAATGGTCCGAAACCATGTGCTGGCATGAACAGCAGTGACCAAGAGAAGAAAGAGAATGAGGGGGAGACTGATGATGGCAGGAAGAGGCTGAGTGTCCGGCAAAGCACAGCAAGGAGTTGTGCCCTGTGGTCCCGAGGGAGTGGGGAGAAGTTCGCGAGGGGAGAAGCCCTAACCCTAGGATGCAGATGAGAAATGCTACAAAGCTGCGGGCCCCCGAGGGGATGCGGACAGCACAGATGTCGGGGCGCGGCGCGGGGTCCCCTGCGGGCGGTGCCCCCCGGCCCGGGGCGGCAGCAGCGGCCCCGCAGCACCGCGCGGGGATGCGCGGCTCCCCGCGGGCGGCAGCGCCGCCTCCGCCGCGCCGCAGCGGTGCCGCAGGCGCGGGGCCCCGGCGGGGAGGGGTTTCGCGGCCCCAGCCGGGGGCGGACGGGCGGCGGGGCCGTGTGTCCTGCCCTGCCGGGGAGGGCCCTGCGCAGCGCCGCCGCCGCTGCTCCCGCTCCGCGCACAATGGCGACTCCCAGCCCCAGCGGCGGCTCCGGGGGGAGCGGGAGCGGGCCCGGCCCGGGCGCCGCCGGCAGCAGCAGCAGCAGCAGCAGCATGCAGGGTAAGCACCGCCGGGCCGGGCAGCGCCGGGCCGTGCCGGGCCCGAGCCGCCGCAGGTCTCGCCCTGCCCGGGCCGTGGGGACCCCTGGGCGCTGCCGCCCCCCGCGCTGGGCCGCGGCTGTGCAGCGGAAATCCCCGGCCCCGGCTCGGCGCGGCCCCGGCGGCCCCGCTCCGGGCCTGCCCCGCTGGCGGCCTGGCCGCGCCCGGCGCGCTCGGCGGGAGGAAGCGCGGCCCTGGCCCTGCTCGCCGGGGCTGCCGGAGCGCGGGGCCTGCCCGGAGCCCGGCCCCGGCCGCCGGGACAAAGGCCGGGCTGGACGCGGCTCCGGCCTCTCCCGGCCGGGAGCGGTTCTGCGGGCGCTCCGGGTGACCGCGGCAGGCCGCGGCTGCAGCAGCATCCCTGGGGCGGCCGGAGCCGAGCGCGGCCGTGCCCGCAGGAGCCCCGCGGTGCGGCCGGGCCCCGGCCGGAGCCTCCGCCGTGTGCTTTTCTCAGGGCAAACGCTCAAGTAAAATCGGTTCAGCGCGAAGTTGCCGTTCAGTTTCATTCAGTTTCGTTCCGTTCCGATGGAAATTTACAGTGCTGCAGCGGGTCGTGTTGGTTTCCACCGGCACTTGTTGATGGTTGAGCAGCCTTGCAAAAACGGGATATTTGTTTTTCAGAAAGGCCTCAGCAAACCCTTTGAGTTTCTCATTTAAAGTTAGAGCACTGAAATCCACTCTCTGCTTGAAAAAGATTATAGGCCTTATTAGGCTGAGGAGGCACAGTGCTAGTTTGTTTCTTTAAATTAAATACAGGGATGGTAATATTAAAGAAGCAGTTTACCCTGTTTTGGAACCAGGAAAAAGGAAAGGTTGCTCTCTCTGTGACAGAAGTGCGGGTGCTGTTGTGAAATAATGTTTGTCACTGTTATTTGCCATATTCTTTGTTGGTCCTGGTACGGACTGTGCTGAGACTGGTGGGGACTTGTTTGGGCAGAGAACTGATGGTTAAACTGAAGAGCTTGGTATATTTGGAGTCAAAAGGTGAATTTTCGCTCCTTCTAGCTTCCCCTACATGAAGGATTTGGAACCTTTTGGGCCTTGTAAAGGTAGTATTATCCATCTTTCAAAAAGCAGCATCCCTGACTTTGTGCATTAAATGCATGGATTATAAACTTTACCATGATATGCCAAAACAATTGTGATTTAATAATAGCAAGGCTTGTTCTTGTAGTCACAGTAAAACCCTCAATGTTGCCCATTGTATTTCCACCTGACCCGTTTCTCATATTTGAGTCGTTCCTCTGAATCACCTGGATGTTCCAGGGCTGAGAGTTGGTTTTGCACCCTGGCACCTGTGATGCCCGGTGAGCTTGTGGTGATGCAGCCGTGTCCAGTGGAGGAAGGGCACTTGGTTCTGCTGTGGCTGGTTAAGGTGGCTGTTGAAATGTGGATTGAGGGCTTGTGTGATGGTGCCCAAGTGCTGGTGGTTTTCCCCAAGGTACAGGTGAGTGTTCAGGTGTCCCAGGAGGAGTTGTGTGTGGGATCCTGCCTGGGCTCGAGCCCAGGTTGCTGTGACTGATGGTTCCTGGAACATGCAAGAAACTGTCCCAGGAGGAGCTGTGCTGCCACAGCACCTGGGTGGGATGGGAAGGGGCTGGACGTGGCTGCAGGTGCTGTGCAGGCTGCTGGGGCAGCTCGGGCTGCTCTCCAAGATGCACAGTGCCCTTGCCCACAACACGAGTTCCTGCTGACGCCAAGGCAAGCTGAGCTGAACAAAGAAAACCCCACAAAAGTGTCAAGCGTTCCACAGTTGGGAAGATCAGCTTGTGCTTGTGCTCCTGGGCAGGCAGTGGAGCAAGGGAGGTGCAGGAATGCATTGGTGGGTGGGGAGAAGAGCAGGTAGGACTCGATTTAATTGGTTTAAACAGCATGACAAGGTGGAGCAGGGAAGTCATTAAGCTGGAAACAAGTAATTATATTTAAAAAAAAAAGTTTTGCTCAGTTAATTTTCAGCCACAAAC
Organism: Passer domesticus; assembly: GCF_036417665.1. Lineage (NCBI taxonomy): Eukaryota > Metazoa > Chordata > Aves > Passeriformes > Passeridae > Passer > Passer domesticus. Next base: position 10,929,333 of record NC_087493.1, read on the forward strand.
ACTCTGACCTGGCTTGTGCAACTGCTTCTGCGAAGGAGGTGGGAGTGGGAGAGGGTGGAACTCCCGTGCCAAAGGACTGTGACAGTGCTCCCCTGGGCAGCAGTCTGTTGCTTTTGGAGACCCTGCCCAGAGGCCATGTGCTTGGGCAAGCTTGCCTGAGGTGAGAGTCCCTTGCAGGAGGTTTCTGTGTTGGTGTCAAGGCTGGCAGTCTTGAGTGTCAGCTGTCAGGGCATTCGTCAGGGCCTGAGGGTAGGGAAGCGTTGTGAGGATGGTGGTACAGGGGAGAATTGATGCCTATCACATTGATGTCCGGGGCAAGGGCAGCAGATCCAGAAGGCCTCTGCAGGCCGCCCAGTTTTGGTTTTAATTCTGTATCCTACACCATTTTTGATGCACACAGGCTAAAGTCCTCCAGGTGACAATGCAGAAGTGAAGGGACACTGCCCTGTCCTGGTGCTGGGCTCACTGTGCAGCCATGGCTCTCAAGCCTGGTGATCAAGCAAGGGGTTGCTTCAGGCCTTATTATTATTATTATTCACCCTTTTTCTGAAGCATGCCCCAGCTTCACTCTCAGGTCTTCTCTTGGCTACCTGGATCAGCTGCCCATGCCTAAGGACCTGGAGCTTCGTTTCTTCCCAAAGAGTCTCCTGGCCACTGCAATTCATGGTGCTGTGTTCAAGGCACAGCTTGGAGACAAAGGAGAGCTGGAATTCTGAGTATTAAAATAGATCCTATTCAGTAATTTTTTAAAATGTCTGTTGCATGCACACTAAATGAAGTCTGTCCAGATGCTGGTGACTGGCAGTGTGAAGAGTTGTCGTTCTTATTTATGTGTAATGTTAAAGTTCAGGAACAGTCCTGAGTATTTGGTGTCCTGGATGTTTTGTGTGGGAAGTAGGATACCTTTGACAGTGCTTTAAGGAAAAACCAGCACCCAAACTGTAATTGGAGCAATTTCGTGTTTCTCTCATTGCCAAAATTAGTAATAGTCATTACTGCTAACATTACTCAGAAAGTGATAATTTGAAGAAAGGTGGTATGAAATCTAGAAATGTAGTTTATTCCAAGGCATAGGGAGAATTTTGATTCTAATTAAAACCTGTGGAGTCACTCATCCTAGCTACAGTGCCAAAGAGGAACTGGAACCACTTGTCACCGATGGTTATGGAATCAGCTCAGCTGCATTGGGCGCTCAGGAAGACTTGGAGGCAACTGGGACTTCTCCAAATACTCACTGCCTGGTGTGCTCTGGTGTCTCTATAAAAGCAAAGCAGAGCTACTGCCTGTGTCTTCTCAGAGTGTACATCACGCCTCAGATGTGTTGGGTGGGAATTCCTGACCTGTTCAGCCAGAATTTGGGATTCTCATTTCCCTTCATGTGTGTGTGGTCCTGTTTGCTCCCTTACTGATGTCTTTGCCCTCTTCAGTCGACTCCAGCCATTTCAGCAGAAAATCAGAGGAGGTCTGTCTCTGGTGAGAGAGTCCTTTGTGGGTATGAGGCAGGGAGGTTGTTAAGAGGTGTCTGAGTGCGTGAGGAGATGAACTAGAGTCCCTCTCTTACCCTTGGGTGCCATTCATGACATCGGTGGCTTACTGAAGTTGGGTGATCAGTTCCTATTTACAAGGAAAATCTGTCCTGTACCTTTCTCTTTCTGGCAGAAAAGAGCTGCTGGGAGGCTTTTTGAGGTCAGGAACTGTTCATATTTGTGATGGACTTTGTCGGTCACGGTGAATTTGGTGTGGGTGTGTGATGTACACTGTGTCAGTGGAGTGATCGTGGCTCCTGCACACAGCAGGCAGAAGCAGAATATTGCTTGAAACCATTTGTGGGCTCACTGCAGCCGGACTGATCCTCAGTGTGGGAATTCTGTTAGAGATGCCATGGTTCCCGTGCCCTCCTCTGCTGCTTGCTGCCTTGGTGAGTGCATGGGGTGAATGGAGCTCTTCCCCTCCTCACTCTTGCCCTCGGTGGAATTATCAAACCATGTGTGTGAGCAGACAGCACTGATGCAGGCTGACTCTGGCAGATCGATGGGTGTACGTCTACTTGGACATATTTGCATTCATTAAGAGCAATAAAAGTTGTGTGGTGAGCAAATCAGTGTATTTCAGTTCATTTCTGTGCCCAGTTTATTCCTGTATGGGCATTATGGCCACGTGTGCTTTGTGTTTGAGTCTTGGCATAAGCTTGTGTGTGTAGGGTTGTGTTGGTATGTGGGCATATGGTTTTGCATTTTGTCTTTCTATTTTGTTTCACTTTAATCAACTGATGGTTTTGAGATGTCTGTTTTCCTGGTAAAGGGGCAGCCCAAAAGTACTAGTTAGTCTCCCCAGATGCTGGGAGAGCTTTTCAGTTATTTTCTGTTTATTTGGGGAAGCGAGGAGGTGTGGAAGTCACACTGTTGCCCATCAAAATGAGAGTTATCCTGCAAGAGAAAGATGAGTTTTGTGAGGAAGCAGAAAAAGCCAAAAATGTGTGCTTTCCAAACGTCATGTTGTTGGGGAGTTCCCGAAATTAAATTTGTATGTATGCAGTGAAGCACTGATTACAGGAATCTTGTGTAACCATATCAAGCTCTGCGTGTATCAAACACACATAAACAGCTTTTTAGCATCATGCAGCTTTGAAGTTGGATGTCTTCTGTTGGATTTAGGTTTGATAAGATTTTATGTGAGAGAAAATATGGAGTTCTGCTTCCTGGTGGAGGAAGCAGGCTACCTGTTGTAGCCTTTGGAGGCTGAAAAGGAAAACTGTGAGGGGAAGAAGCTGTGCAGGGTGTTTGTGTAGTGCTCTGCCCTGTGGGTAGGAACTGGCAGGAAATATCCACCTCCAGGCTCCACTGAAGTTATGTTTATAAAGAAGGTATAAAAATCTCTGAATGGATGTGATTCTTCTGGCATCCTCTGAAAGGCTGGAGGGCGCTGATCTGGGCAGCGTTGGAGAGGTGCTGGTGATGTTCCCTGCTCTCATGTACCTCATTTAAAATGGGCTTCATTGCATTTAAATGCCTCCTTAGATGTGCATGTGTGTCTTGCTCTTCTGCCTTGTACTCAGACAGCAGCATCCACTCAGGAAGGTGGGGATTGCAATGCTACAGCAGCAGGCTGAGGAAAACCTGCCTGATACTGGCAGGTGAATCTTTTCACTGTGGTTTGAGAGGTATCACCTTGGGATATTGGCTTCTTCATGGATATTCTGGTAAATATGGACTATTTTTATTATTTTACAATGTTGTCTGCTGGCTTTGGAGAGATGAACAAATGTTTTTGGGATTCATTTGTTGATCCTGGTCATTTATGGTGGCTGGGCTGTAACATCTCTTCTGCAATGAGAAATCCCTCCAATGAATCCCTCCAATGACACTCATTCAAAAGAATCTTTGTCTTTAGGTCTATTTGTGTAGGAGTTATTGCATTTTAAAGATCAGGTTAGTTGATTTCTGGTTTTGGTTCTCCCTGTGCAGTTCTGCTGCTGCTCCCTTGGCCAATGCCTTCAGTAATGTGAATCTTGCACTGTGTTATTCCAGGCTGCTGGTGTTCCCTGCAAAGGGCTTTTGTCTGTCTTCTGGGTACTCAGGTTTCTTTTCATGCTTTGGATTTGTTTGATTTGTGAGCAATGGGTAAATGACAGTGCAGTGCTTGTTGAGCATGGAAAAATGTCTTTCAAAAAGGTGTGTTACTGTAGCTGATTTACTAAATGTGCAGTAGTTACTCATGGTAAATCCCTGGAGAGAGACACTTCACCCATTTCTTCAGTTCAGCTCATAGATAACTTGAATACTGAGTCTCTGCTAGGCTGAGAATGGAGCAGCTATTGCATGTTCCTTGTCCTTCTGGTTTGGAGGATGTCAGGAACGTGAGTTGAGGCTCATCCCTTGCAGTTGGCACAGACTTGGCTGTCAAAATATTGAAATACTTGATTATCAAAATCAGTGAGAAGGAAAGTGCTCAGAGTTATCCTGAAGGTGCCGAGGGGTTAAGCCATTGTTCATGAAGTGTGAAATGCAGGGAGAGTGGGTTTCGTCTCCTTCTCCTGGGACAGGATTGCAGGGAGGATTTGTGCAGCCTTGGAGCTTTGGTTTTTACTTGTGGTTATGTTGTCTGAACAAGACAAAATATTTTTTGCTGTGACTCTGCACCGTTTTCTACCCCCACCCACCCCTTTGTACTGCTGCTGAGTTGTTGCACAAGTTATTTCAGTTACAGGTCTCCTGCTGAGGTGTGCTAGGTGGATTTATGTAAACTGTATATGAGATGCTTGGAAAACTGCCACTGCAGGTGACACCTCATGTGGCAGCCTGTCGAAGGGGTGCTCCTGTGCTGCCAGCATTGAACTGACTGCAAGAGCTGGAATGGATGGACCTTTTATGTACATGTACCTTTAACATACACAGCCCATCTGTTTGTTCACCTTGTAGGCATTTCCCATGTTGGACCATGTTTGTCCCCTTGCCTCATGAGTGGTCCCAGCTCAGGACCTGTTTACCCTCTTTGGAATTGTGTCTGAGTGAATTGGCCTTTTTCCTGAGACCCTGAAGCTGCAGGGAAGGATAGACTGCAGGGAGATTTGCAGTAGGAGAGACTTGAACTAATTCCTGTCATTTAATACAGTAAACTAGGAGCACCCAGAGGACAGTAGGGATGTATTTTAAACCAAAGTACGTAAAAGATGACTGATAAACTTTGGCAGCCAAATACATTTGGAAATACTAAGGAGGGAAAGGAGAGTTGGAAACTTGCTCTGCCTCAGCAGTGAAGCCTTGTCAGCCTGAACATTTGTGTTTTGGAGCTGGTGTTCTGGACAGTCTGTGGTGCTGACTTTGGTTCTAAACTTCTCATTCCACTTTTATTTTATGTTACATTAGTCTGGTTCTTATGGTCATCTGCAATCTTACTGGGTTTGCTTTTGTTTGAGGGGAAGCTTTAGATCTTGAAGCTCCCCATGATGTGCATTTCCTGGTGCTTAGGTGGCTGTTTCTTCAAGATGAGTCCTGCAGTTCGTGCAGGTGTAACATGTCCGTGTCTCCTCGTGGTTAGGTGGAAAGGTGCAAACATGATTTTTGTCGGATGTCATAGGTTTGTTTAAGCACAGTCCCAGTGGAGCTCTCTGCAGCCCTGTTGGATGCCTGCTCCATGCCTGCACAGATCCCTTGCGGGGCATGTGAGGTATCATTGGCCTGGATTTGCATCAGGAGTATCATGTGATGCTGCAGAGCATCTTCCAAAATGTGTGACCTTGACACCTCAGGCTGTACCCTCGGTGGTGAGATCTCTGCTATTGCTGTTAGTGAGGAAACACAACACAACACGGTGTTGCCAAGTACCACTGCCCATCTCCCTCCTGTTTCTCCTCTCAGGTGAGCTCACCTGCTGAGCACACGGGTGGTACAGTGACAGCATTTAGTGGGTATGAGCATCAAGGGAGATGGGAGTTGGTGTATTGCACAAATTGTTTATTTGTTAGCTGCTAAATTGAGTTCCTCTTTTACAAATCAAAGCCTGGGTGTTTGCCCTTTACTGGAGGCAGGGCGAGCCCTCCAGGAAGCAGACAGCTCTGCTGGTCCTGGAGCAAACAAAGAGTCCAAGCGCCAGGAATTAGTCTGTGTTTTGAATAATTTATCTGATCTTTCTGAGGTGCTTCGGGAGATGCCCTGTGGTGTAAGGAGGACAGCTGTTGGGAGCAGACAGCTGAGCTGAATGGGAGTTTATCCTTTATCCGTTTTTGTCTAGGCTTATTTTTTTTTATCTGTGGACCAGAAGGGTTGTGTGGTTTGCTTTGGACCTAATTCTCTGGAAGTGGTTCTCTGAAGTGAATTAGCTATCACTTTGCTTTTGGACCAGAAAGCAAAGTGTTTGTACTTTGAAGAGGTTTGTGGACAGAGATAAAACAGTTTCTTTAAAAACATATGGCTGTGTTGTTTGACCTGGGAGGGGTTGTGGACTAAGATGAAAGCAGTGCGTTTGGAAATCTCTTCTGGGGAGCAGTGGGACCATGTCCGAGTTTTCCTGTAGAGACCAGTTCCTCTCCTGAACACTCAGTTCAGGACTTGGCCTCATGCCAGACTCTGGAAACCTCATCCTACCTTTGCTATCCTCTTTTCCCTTGTCCCACTCAGAAACCTGCATGGCAGAAAGGAAGGGGGAGGATGGTCAGCTTTGTGCAATGCTGGCCGGGAGCTGAGGAGATGTTCTTCAAGGTCCTTTTGCCTTGGGGTAGCTGCAACAATCAGTGTGTGGAAAGTGGGCTATTTGCATGTCAGCTTTTAGAGCTGGTTTCCTTTGTCATTGAGGAAGAGGTCAGCTTTCTGGTCTGATACAGCCCAGCTGTTGTCGCTAGAAAGTGTGACACTAAGGTGTAAGTTAGTATCCCAAGTTTACACAGAGGAGTTGTGAATGAGCTCAGACTTCTGTTGGAAGAAGAAAGGGTTGGATGTAAAGGTTTAGATATATGCTGTTTTAGGCAGCAGCTTGGCAATTGAGTTCTTTCTGCACTGGAGCCACATGTTGTGGAGTATCTGAACAAGCCTGCCAGCATTCTCCTGAAATGCAAAATCTATTTTAAAATATATTTCTAATTAGTGTATTTATTTTTGAGAAGAACTGGAGTAATAGCCTGGAGCTTATCTGCCCAGCTGGTTATGCCAGAGTCATAAATAGCCAGATAGGCTTTTTACGGGTTAAGTTTTGCCACTGTGTATCAGTGCTAGGTGTCCATGGGGCTAAGAACAAAAATTCACTCTCTGACCTGTTTCTGTGGTTTCATCCCTGCTGATCCTGCTGATGAGGACTGCAGCTGAGCAGATGGGAGAAGGATCTTGTCAGCAAGTGTGGAAGTGGCAAAGATTGAGACAGGAGTGGTGGGAGCTGGTGTCCAAGGCCCATGGGTGTCTGTCTGGAGGATGGTGTGGGAGGGCTTAGCTGGCTTCCCCATCAGGGCCATCATTTGGAATCTTCTGTGAGTTGAAGAAATTCCCACTCTGATTTGTCAGTGTGGCTGCTTTTTTCCTGCCCTACAAAAATACGGGAAATGAAGACTGTGTGTATGCACGGTTAATTTCAATGAAGCCCTGCAATGTTTCTAGGTCTGGTAATTTGCTTTAATATAGACAGGCTGACTTGAATGGGAGCCTGGAACTGAACTGGCAGCAGGAGCCCTGCTCCACCATCAGCTGCCAAAAGTCTGAGTGGCACCCTGCCCCATACCAGGGCACTGTGCTGCTCTCACAGCACCTGGGACACAGTCCAGGAGCCACTTGTCCACAGTGTTGTTTCCACGTAGTAAATAACAGCTTTCTGGGAAGGTTTGTGTAGGGTTTCCCTCCAGAGCTGAGTGATACTCTGACTTCAGCAGCAGAGCTCTGACTGCCCAGTGTTCTCAGAATAATCCTGACTGGATCCTGACTCCTTGAGACCCAAACCAAACACAGATAGTGCCCTGTGACAACATTCTTCAACAGCTTGTTGTCCTTGTAGTTGGGCAATGCAGAAATGGAGGGTGTAATAAGACTGGGGTCATCATCTTCCTGTCCCTTCAGGCATTGTGTTCAAGAGTTTTGGGTTTAGCAGCCAGCACAGGTCGCTCCATGGCAGCTGAGCTGGTGAAGGGGAAGTTTGGGTCATCTTCATCCAAGCTGTCAGGAGCAAAAGCTTGGGAGCCCTGCTGTAGTGCAGAAGTTGAGCATCATAAACCACTGAGGGTCACTTTGCTCTGTGGTGGGCGTGGGGCAGCAGGGCTGGCTCTGGTCACAGGCCACCCACACGTGGCTGCAAAGGTGGAAAACTTCTTTGTGGTGCAGGGACACCTTGCAGGAGCCAGGAGGGGACTCCTGGTGCTGTTGTGTGGCTTAGTCAGTTTGCCTGCAGGGCTGGTGCACACATTCCTTCTCCTGGAAGACTGGAGGGAGAAGGAGTTAATGGGGACAAGGGCAAGGGAAGAAGATAGCTGGATCTGAGTTGGGGCTACTGGCTGATATTTTTGCAGCAGTCTTCTGTTACCCAGCGTGAGACCGCGGGGATTAGCTGGGCAGACTCTCAGGCTCCTTCCGGGCTCAGGGCCCGCCTGCCCTCTGCACACCAGTGGAGCTTTTTTACACAGACTTTCAAAATCCACTGCACTTGGGGAATTTTTATGGAGAGATTTTACGGTGCTTATTTCTTTAGCAGTGAAATTTTGTGTTTGCCCCTGGTTGTTTACTCTAGTAAAAGGGTAAACAGCAAGGTTGCTGCTTCCTGAGAGTGCAGTGGTGCTAAATTCCTCATGCACGTTGCTGTAGTGCCTGCATCCCAGAGCCTGCTGGATCACACCTGCCTCTTCCAAGTGCTGGTGGCTTGGGTCCTTGTCACTGCTCAGACTGGGAGCTTTGCCATGACCTGCCCCTTACATCACACAGTAGACCTGCTGTGCTTCCACTTCTTTTCCTCAAGAAGAACATCTTTAATTGGAAGGTGGGGGTTATTTTGTGCTGAGACAGAAAAGGCAGTTGCTGTTCTCTGTGCTGGAAGATCAAAGGTTTTTACTGGAGAGAGATGCTTTGCACATCCTCTGCTTGTTGTGAATGAAAGGAATGTAGCACAGGTGTCTGAATTTCTCTTGTAAGCCATTGAGAAGTGGCAGGATTTGATCCCCAGCGCTCTACAGCCCTTTCATGGGAAAACAGCAGCAAGTCTCAGTTCAGGATGGCAGCTTTGCCTGAGTGAATAATTTGGCAAAACTGTGTGCTGTCAGGTGAGGCATGAGGTGTGTTGATGTTCTGCTGACCTAGATTTGGGAGACCCTGACAGTAAGCAGTCAGGGTATTAATAAATGAGTGAAATGAGGGGGGAAATATGCAGTGGAACTGACTTGCTGCTGGCCTGAAGGGAGCAGCTTTTAGCTTGCAGCTTCTGCTGTGCACTGGGATGCAGCTCTGCAGAGCAGCAGGATGCAGTGCTGACCTTCCCGTGGCTCAGGTCCCTGTGCCATGGCATTCCTTGCCCAGGCAGCAGCCCAAGCCATTCTCTTGTCCATGTGTTGGGCTCTTGCCTGTGCCCAGCTCTGCCTTGTCTGTGGGAAGGGCTGTTCCCAGGGTAGTTTCTTCCCATTTGTGCTTTGCTGACAAGTCTGTATAAAGAAAGTGGAAGGGTCAGGGACTCTTCTCTTTTTTTCTGTTTCTATCAGGGTTGCAAACCTCAAAACTGTTTGAAATTTATTTCCCAGACTTTGGTGTGAAGATCCCTTCCCCATGTAATGACATTTGATGAAACAGCAAGATCCCAGTCCTATGGTCAGGGCCTGTTAATAGTGTGCTGCAAGATAAACACAAAGTATAAAAAGCTCTCTTTTATTCAGTTGTAAAAACTGTAGCAATAAAAAGGCAGCAGGAGTTCCCCTGCTGTGGAAATAAAGGGTTTGTGTGTCCTTTGGGGGAGCAGAACCCTTTGAGCTGGGTGGTGGAAGGAGAGCAGAGCTCTCTACAGCAGTTTCAGTTCCTGACTGTGATCCATGTGCTGGAGCCAAGCTCTGCAGAGCCTTGGGTTTGTCCTGGCTGGGAACACTGGGGTTTTACTCATCTGGAACCACACAGAAAAGGAAAACCACAAAACCCTCAGCTTCCTGCTCTGCAGGTAACGTGATTGCAGCTCCTCATTTCTCTACTTTCACTTTCTGCAGTGTTTGCTTGCAATAGGAATGGCTGTATTAATGTCTTTATTTAAAATATTATTTGGGTTTTTTAGATCTGCTCTCTCTTCACAGATGGGACGCAAGGTCTTTGTCTAGAGTTGTATCAGCTGATGTTCATTGCTGCAGAAGTGTCTTGCTTCAGATCCCTTGGCTGTTGGTTTGGAGTCAGAGCTGTTGTGTCCATCTGTGCGGTTCTTCCTTCCGGAAGAAGTTTCATTGTTGTCACACTTCAGCATTGTCTTCACTAGCAAGAAAGTGAAGATTTCTGCCACCTGAGTAAATATCCACAGCACAGTTGGGAGCAGCCAGCTGTTGGAGGCAGCTCTGTCAGTCTGCCAAGCTCCTGAAGGCAGATTGGGCACTCCCTGTGCCCAAATCCCTGGCTGACTCCAGCCTTCAGTGGAGCCCTGCGAGGGCTTTGGTACCTGCTGCCTTCACTCCTTCCAGCACAGCAGCAGAGCAGCAGCTCATTCCTGGCATTCTGTGTGTGTTGTCACTTGAATGACAGTGTTGGGCAAGAGTGCCGTCACCGTGTGCCTTTCTGAAGAGGGTTTGATGCTGCCAAGCTGTTAAAGCTGAAAATTCTGTTGGAAACATCAGTCATTAGACAATGCCTGACATGTCTCAGCAGTGGGAATCAGGGGTTTCTTCCTGTGCTTGTCCTGCTAAGGGTATTGCTAATTTGTATTGAATGCTTCACGAGACAGTACAAAGCTGGAATTTTTATGAGTCCACAAGATTTTTATTTTGGTAAGAAACACATCAGTCCAAAAAGCTGGTGTTCACAGAGCTGTGGTGTGCTGTTTAACAAAGCCCCTGAGTGTTCATTAAGTTATTTTGGTGTTGAGAAATAACTGGACTGTGGGTGTTTCTGCTGGATTTCAGTGCGAGGAAAGGTTTGAACAAAGTAATGAAAGTGAACCAAAGTTCATTTCAGTAAGCTTTTTTAGATTTTTTTTGCCCTTTTTAATTTTTTTTTGTTCCTTGCTCTGTGAATTTTCCTTCATTTTTCCCTCTCCAGTTCCTTGGAAAGCAGAGCAATTAAGGTGCTGGGAGAAGAGCTGTGAATGGCAGCAGGGCACCCTGGCCATAGTGGAGCTGTGCTGGGCAAACCCCGGGGCTGGGTTCTGTACATCCCTTGTGGCACCAAGGATCTGCTCCCTGCAGGCTGGGAGTGGATCCAGGGGGAACACCCAGACCTGTTGTGTGGTCATGGGAACATCTGTGCCGCTGCTGTGCTGGACAGAGTGATAGAAATTCAGCAAACTCAGGTTGTGTCTTAAATATAAGTGTCAGGGCAGGTCGTGTGTGACAAGGGGAGAAAGCAGGGGGTGACAGGGCACCAGGCACAGGTGACAGGTTTGTGCCTTTTCTGACAGCCTGCTCACAGCTGAGCTGCTGGGTTGGGTTTGTGTTGTTGAACTTGATTTCGAGTCTGAGGGTTTCAGTCAAGACTTGGGTTGAGTTGGGGGTCTGGCACTCACAAGGGGATGAGAGGATGGGGTAGGACTGGGGAAGTGAAACCCAGCAGCAGTCCTTAAATACAGAGATGCCATGGCTGACTGAGGAGGGCCTCAAGCTGTGATTGGAAGATGAAAGAATAAAGGAAGGATGTTGTGGCTTTGCTTATCACTCTTTTCACTGATATCTTGTACTGTGGTGGAGGGCGAGGTGATGTGCTAAGTGGACCACTGCAGCTGTTCTTAGGCTCTTTGTCTTTGGATCTAGCCCTTACCCCTGGAATTAGAACATATTTTTCTGAAATCCATATTGGAGAAGCACAAAAATAGATCAGATAGATCTATCTACAGATAACACTTCTAAAGCTTAGCACAAAATTGCCTTGGATTTAGTGTCTAAAAGTTCTCCAACCGAGTGCTTTCAAAGACATCTAAAAGCTTTATATACTCTCTAGATTTCCAATTTAAATTCTTGCTTAAGCAACTCTACACACCTCTATTATAATTCAGCAAAACTAAGCAAAATGCCCATTGACACAGCCTCCTGGTGTGGCAGCACCTCCTGTGTGGACAGCTGAGCCCTGCAGGTTCCCTCCAGCAGTGTTTCACCAGGCTTGGTGCTGGACTGTGAGTGTGAGCCATGTGTTAAATGCTGCTCTCCAGCTGGAAATTGCCTGAACCCCAGCTTGGGCTGGAAGCTGCTGCTTCATCCTAGTGCTGCACCCTCCTCTGGGCAGGGGGCTTTAACCCTGTTGATAGAAATGGTGTTTCCATGCATCAGGGATGATATTAAAGGTTACCAGTGGGCTTTGGAGAGTCCAGAGGCTTCATTCTCAGGTTTTGCTTCTGGGAGTTTCCAGTCTGAGGGAACTAATCTTAATCCGATTGCAATTTCTTGCCCTCTAAGCTTAACCTACTTTACCAGGCGTCGTGGTGGAGGTATTTATAGATGCTGGAAGTGCTCTTGGATGTAGCCCTTATCCTGCATTGCCAGTCACAGAGGTGGGTGTCTGCTGGTGCAGCTGGGAGCCACCTCCCAGCCCCAAATCATGCAGATGTCTCACTGAAATACTGTCTAGTATGATTGTTTTGCCATGGAGTGTGTTCATTACAGTGGCCAGTAATCCTTCCAGAGTCCTGGCTGCTCTAGGCTTGGGTATTTGTACTCCCTAGTTGGAAGCACACTTGTGAATGTGAATTATGGCTAAATCCTCTTTCTAGTGAGGTGACTCCTAAAAAATGAGCATACTTAGCTTACTCCTGCAAAGCAAAATCATCATTTCAGATTTGAATGGTGACTCTAGGATCATATGAAATTGAAGGTTTCATTGAAGGGCTAAAAATGTCAGTAGCAGACAGATGCACTGGAAGTATTTGTACCCTTTAATGTGAATTTCTGTAGTTGCAGCTCTTAAAACTCATAAGCCAAACCCTAGGCCTCTTCTTTAATCCAGACTCCTGAAGTAGAACTGCATGATGTGTTGAAGTTCTTCAGGTTTTGTTCCAAAATTTGACTAGTTTTTTCTTGAAAAATAGTTTATCTTGAGTGTAAGACTGGAAACCTCCTTTAGTCTCAAATTAGTTGTGCTGGTGTTGGAGTAGATCCATGAGCAAGACTGGAAAGGAAGGAAATAGAAGTGCAGGATGGAAGGTTGGAAGGGTCTGTGGGCAGGCAGAGCTGTGCTAACAGCAGCAGGAATAACCAGCTGGAAATCCTGGGAGCTTTCAGGATGTCAGCAGCTGTGGGGATGCAGCTCTGAACGCAGGTAAATGTTCTTTGCTGTCTCTACATCAAAGCAGGCATTTTGTTAGCAGACAAGATACAGCAGTTTGGTTTTTTAAAGCTGTTGGAAGAGCAGAGATCTGTGTTGTTTTTGGGTTTTTTTCTCATGTCTCACCTTAGAGTTTGCACTAGTTTTGCTTGGAATTACCTTGGAAGAAATCAGAGCTGATAGTTTTCTATTAAGAAAATTACCTCGAGCATTGAGCTCGATTTCCAAATGGACATAAATAATCCATTTTTTCCCCATTTCCTCTGTCTTTTTGTTGATGTGTTTTAATATTAGAAGGAAGAGGTAGAGAGATTGCACGGTTCATTACAGATCCATTGACTTTCCGTCCTGCTGTTTGCTGTCACAGCTTGTGTTTCTGTGGTTGTATGTCTTTTTTTCCTGGTTACAGTAAGGAGAGTGCAGATTTGATTCCTGGTGTATCATCACTCCACAAGCAGAGAGTGACCTCAGCATCTGACCAGAGAGAATATTTACCTGTGCACTGTGACTCACTTGAACACTGTGACCTGTGCTCCCTTGACCTTGCTCAATCAAGAGGTTGATCCTGCAGAGTTGAACCGAGTGGAAAATATTTTTACAGGGATCAGTTTGTACCCTTGCAGGATAGAAACCTTGGGAAAATCCATTAAACTACTGCTGTTTTGAAAATCTTACTGCTTGAAAAGGGAGTATTTTGTTCTGTGTAACCTGAACATGGGAAGCAGTGCTCTTGAGGTGTGGCATGCAGGAATGGTGGTGAGGAAATTTTAGGAAGAAGCTGGAATTGCTTTCTCCAACAGGAGGTGACTCAGAGGCTTGGAGAAATGGCCAAGGGTGTCCTGTACCAGCTACAGCATGTCCAGCAAGACCAGGAGAGACAGTCCCTCTGTGCTGGGTCCTGCTGAAGCACCTTGAATCCAACATGACAAGACAAACTTTGAGGGGCTGGAGCATGCCCAGGGAAGGGAACAGAGCTGGGAAAGGTCTGAAGCTCCAGGAGCAGCTGAGGGAGCTGGGAAGGGGCTCAGCCTGGAGAAAAAGAGGCTCAGGGGGGACCCTGTGGCTCTGCACAGCTCCCTGGCAGGAGGGGGATGTCGGGATTTGCTCCCAGGGAACAGGGACAGGAGGAGAGGGAACAACCTCAGGTGTGCCAGGAGATATTAGGATATTAGGGATAATTTCTTCAGCTGTCAAGCATTGGAAGAGGCTGCCCAGGGGTGTGGTGGAATCCCATCCCTGGAGGTGTAAAAATGTGTGGATGTGGTGCTTGAGGCCATTGTTTGATGGTGAACAAAGTGGTGGTGCTGGAGTGATGGTTGGACTCTGTGATCTTAGAGGTCTTTCCAACCTTAATGATTTTGTGATTCTGTAAATCATAGAAGTCCTAGGTGAAGTAAAAATAGTAGTGCACAATCTAGCTGTGGAGGAATACTTCTGGCCTGCATGTGACCTGCTGGACAGCTGTTTCTTGTTTTGTGAAGGCTGGTTGGCTGTGGTGGTGCTGAAGGGGCCTCACAGTGATGAGAACTTAACTGCAGAGCCAAGTGCTTGGATTAAATCTGGTGACGGATAGCAGCACATAAATAATTCTGTCCTTGGCCTCACACCCATTCACAGTGCAGCAAGGAACAAGGGCTGCCGTGAGCCCAAATTTTTCTGGGGCTGTTGTGTAGGTGCTTTTCCCAATGTCCATTTTGGCTGTCATCTATGGAATGCCAAGGGCTGTGCATTGTAAGACACAAGGCATCACTCCTGGACCTGAGTTCCATGCACAGGAATTGCTGGTGGTGGAATGATGACATCCCTTTAAAAATTGTTTTGAGGACACCACCACCACCATTACCACTTTAAAGCTGGGATGATTTGCAATAAAGATTGCTATCCTTATGGGTAGATTAATTTATTTACAACCAGAAAGCTATTTTTGGCTGTCTTTTTTTTGTTCTTGGAGAGCAGCCTAACATAGGATACAATCCTGTTTAGATTCCTTCAAAACATAAGGTAGTACTTGCTACTTCTGCTCAGCCAAAATCTGGGCCATCCTGCTTTCAAATATGGTCTGGATTTGGTATAACCATTAACATGCGGCTGAGCAAACCCAGTGGTCGCAGTTGGGAAGACCAAAAGTCAAGAAACTTCATAATTTCAGGTCTGGTGTTAAGGATTACCCTAATTTGTGAAAAAGTTATCTATTCCAGAGTTAGTTTTGGTTTCTTCTGAATAATTCTCTCTCCCGTAGTCTTTACTCTAAAAGTTCTCAGAGAAGTAGGTGTTATAATGGTGGATGATGAGAATTATGTGTTAAGTTAGCAGAACCTTTAGAAGACAATTTATACAGGGTGGATATTTCAGCGGCACATTTTTGGCAGTTTTGGTTGCACAGCTTTGGTGGTGGTGGGCATTAGTGAATTCCAGAAGCACCATAACCCCCACCCCTCTTTGTTGTAGTGAGGCAGGCTGGTCTGTAATGAACCTGTGTGTAGCAAAATCACAGCTAGACTGCATCTAAAGGGGCTCTTCTGCCTCCAGTTAGAACCATGTGTCTGCAAGGAATAGAAACGTGGAGTCAAAAGTCTTTTCCAGGATGAAACTCAAGGTTTGGAGTCCACAGCTGAAGCTGTGGAAGGCTGCTGGGGAGCACAGTTTGCTTTGGCTCTCCTCAGACTTTGCTTCATTTGAGTCTGTTGTTTCACTTCCAGTACATTTCCATGTGATCTGTGCTGGATGGAAATTCCTGGCATTTCTCAGGATGTTCGTTTTTCCCGGTCACATTCCTTGTTCATCAGCTGAGCAGAAACAAACCATCCTGTTTGCTTCCCAGGGGCAGCCTAAGCCTCTGTATTTGTTGGATTTGCAGAAAATCCAGCTTCAGATGGTGGATTGACATAATTGAAACTATCCTTAGAAACCTACTGAGGTTGAAATCAATAGAACAATATTAAACTGTGATACAAAGTGTTCTGTCCCTGAGTAAAAACAGGAAGAAACTTGGTGCATAAAGTTTACAAATGATGAGAATAGGAGCAGGCTGTGAAGAGATTTTCTGATGAGGGTTTGTAGTTAATTGTATCACTTTTAATCTTGGACCATGTCAAGTCCCATGTTCTCCTGAGCTGTACAAACACTGCTGTGAGATAGGGAAAATCTTCCAACACAATGTAACAGCCCTGGACAGAGGCTGGGGTTTCAGGCGTGTGAACAAAACATACTCAGAGGATAATAGAAGGAATCCCTGGACCCCAACAGCCATCCTGTGCTTGGGGCTCATGTAAAAGACATCCCAAGGTGCCCTTTCCCTCCTCAGAGCCATCCCCCAGGCTGTGCCCATGGCTGTACATGGAGGATGCTCAGCCCTGGGCTTGGAGGTGGTGGCTGCTGGAGCCCTGGCAGGTGATCCAGGTGCTCCAGCTGTCACAGGAGCTCTGTGGGTGCCTTGCTTTGGCAGCTGCCTTGGAATGAGCTGGGGAGGACCTTGGTATGAGAGCTGACTCTGTGTCACCATCCCCGTGTCCTGACACAAGCTGTGATTTGCTAATGTTGTAAAATGTAAAATCCTTTTCTTACAAGATGTCATTTTTTTTTCTGTTTATTTCCAGATGCTCTCAATATTTTGTGCTGACAAAAAGTTCACTTTATGTTCATTGTCTCCCAGGTAAACGCAAAGCGCTGAAGTTAAATTTTGCAAATCCACCTTTCAAGTCCACAGCAAGATTTACTCTAAATACTTCTGGAGTTCCTTTCCAAAATCCACACATGTGAGTATAAAGCCAATGGCACAACTAGTGGAACAGCTTTGAAATGAATTAGCCAACACCCAGGGTTAGTTAAATGCAATTTGATGAGTCCAGTTATTTGTCAGTTTGTTTAAATCTCTCAGTTTTGAGTCACTGTAAAATATTTTTTCCCAGAATTAAAAAAAAAAAGGTTAAATTGGGATCTTCTTGGTTTATACTGGAGCTAATGCCTTCCAGAATTGATTGAATTGAATATTGTAGCTGATAATGCTAGATACACCTGTAATTAATATCTAGACTGATTCACTGTTGTTTTCCTATATCTTTATTCAGTTTATTGCTTTTTGTTAGAATTTCATGTTTCTGTGTTACTTGTGGAAGTCATAACTGTGATAGAATTGTTTTCAGCACTAAAACAGACAAAGGTTGAGGATTATCATTTTAGCAACAGGGAGATGTTAGGGGAGTTATGCAGAGATTAAGTCTCAGTGAGTATTCTAGCCAATTTAGCCCCGGGATATCCCTGTCCAAAGTCTGAGAGCAAGTGTGGCACAGAGCTGTTCCTGACTCTAGTAAATACCAGGGTACATCAGCACCAAAAAGATCAGCTTTGTATCCTCAGATCCACCAATCTAGCTGGCCAGTGCTGCTCTGCAGCTGGTCCCTGTGGCAGATGCAGCAAGCATGCAAAACATGTCCCGCATTTTTCTTCTCGAAGGTCTCAGGAGTTTTGTCAGTGTCAAGTCTCAGAATCTGCACCTGCAGCCTCCCTGCTGCCTGGGCTCTCTGGAGTGTCCTGTCATGGGCTGCTCCTGCTTGGCTCTGCATGTCACTGCCTCTCTCCTGGAGCTCAGTGCTTTCTGCTTCCCCAGGACTTACCTGCTGGGCTCTGTTCCTGGGAGCTTTGGGGATTTTCAAACGAGCTTTTATCAAGTTAGGAACATGTTTCTGATGAGTTATTGACGGTAATTACAATAATAATTGTATAGAGTACTTTAGATTATTCTGAAAATCTTGAGTGACCTGTCCAGCAAGTCCTCCTCTTTCCTTCTCTCTCCTCTCTGACATAGAGTATTTTTATTGGTTATAGACCTCAGATTTAGATACTTAATTTTTCAGTCTCGTTACATCATCAAACTCTTGTTAAGATTTTCTGCAAAACACCTTCTGGGTCTCTTTCATCTCTCTGACCTTGTTAGTCCATTAAATAAAGGACTTAGTCTCAGCTAGTGAGTCACCACCATCAGCCATCTATGGGGATTTGAATTTTCTGTGCTTACCTGTGCAGATTTCTGTCTCGGATTCACTGGAAGTCACAGTGGCTCCAGTCTAGCACAGAAGAGCTTTCGTTGTTAGTCTGTGACATCTTAAGTTTCATGTTTGTGCAATGATTGTCAACACTGTGCAAGACAGGTGCTGCTCTTTCTCTGTGGGAGTTGCAGTTGTTGGCAGGGATTGGATCCTGGGCTGGTTAATGGAACTGGTTAATGGTCTGAGGGTTCTGGGTTGGATGTGATTGCTGTTACAGTGCCACAATTGATGGTGACATGTCTGTGCTAAAGCTTTCTTGGGGGGCTGCAAGCTGTAATGGCCATTTCTGT
Source organism: Passer domesticus (assembly GCF_036417665.1). Lineage (NCBI taxonomy): Eukaryota > Metazoa > Chordata > Aves > Passeriformes > Passeridae > Passer > Passer domesticus. Next base: position 10,947,561 of record NC_087493.1, read on the forward strand.
TTGAAAGAGATGGATGCTCTTGGCTTGGTTGCTTTCTCTGTGGTGCGGTTGGCTGAGCTTGGATGCAGCAAATTGTCCTCGTGTCCTTTGTGTGTCCCTAGCAGATGCTGTCCCTCAAAAGGAGTGTTGACATCTTCTCATTGCACGCTTCTGTCAAGTGTTTGTGTGGCAGCTGATGTATCTCCGTCTCCTGCCTTCTTCCCTGGGATCCTGGAATGACTTTTTCCTCAGTAGGCCAGAAGCCTTTCCTAGACTTTGGATTTGAGCTGGATATTTCACACTCCTCACCCAGACGAGTTCCTGATGCAGTGTGTTTCTGTTCACCAAGCCACTTCTCAGCCTGGGTGTCCTCCCAAAATGAGCACTGGCTCCACACTGCTGGGGATTGTCCTGGACAGGCCCTGCTGGTGCAGATGGGTGGATCTGAAGATACAGAGAGGTTCATTTCTCACATGAAACTTTGTGTTCTCTGGTTTGGATCCACCGATCCAGGGGCGTCCTGTTGCTTCTGCCTGAGATGGTGTGTTGAGCAGCAGAAAGCGAGGCAGGGGTTTGGGAGGAAGGTGCAATTCTGTCATTGCACATGATGGAGGAGGTGTGTCTTGTTTGGTTCAGCTGGAACTGCTGCCAGCAAATCTTCTTGAGAAGCGCAAAGAGATTTTCATCTCGGCATGATATGTTTCCTGCCTGTCTGTAGGGCATCCAGCACAGCTGTAAACATAATTTTACATGTGATCTGTACAGGGTAAGACAGAATAGAGCCTCAATTACAGGCAGTAGTTGGGGAATATAATTAATACTTGAAAGGATGGAGTCTAGAGGGGAGGTAAGGGTTTTAGTGGTGGAAGGATGGAGTGTAGAGAAGAGGTGAGAGTTTTACTGGTGGAAGGATGGAGTGTAGAGAAGAGACGAGAGTTTTACTGATGCAAGGATGGAGTCTAGAGAAGAGGCGAGAGTTTTACTGGTAGCTGATGCCTGGTCTGTCAGTGAGGCTGTGTGATTACTGTGCAGGCTGGGGAGCAGTCGGGGCTGTGGAGACCTGCCAGGTTAGCCCACAGCTCCTGTGAGTTCAGGCTGACTTTGTCACTTAGACCAGATTAACAGCTGCTAACTTTGTTTTCCCTGCAGCAGACGTTGCAGAGGCTGGAGGACACAAGCCATGGTTAGGGTGAGCTCTTCAAATTCCAACCCATTATACCAACTGGAAAGCATCCCACCTTTTACCTCATCTGTCCTGTGTCCAAGTAGGATTTAGGTCACAAACAAAATTAGATTACTCCGTTATCTATGTGGAAGCTTCACAGAGCTGCTTGCAGCTGGTTGCCTTTGCTAAAAGGAAGTTCAGATCACACTAACAGGAGTGATGTGGTGAGGTGTGACTGTGGCTGTGCATGGCAGGATTTCTGGCTGGGCTGTGCTGCCCATTGCTCTTGAAACCAAGATGGAAACCATTTGGCTGTGGATGGGATTTTTGGTTGTGTTCTTGTGCAGTGATACCTGGATGTTGACTTGGAGGATTTAGGTTGACCTGCTAGGAGATGGGCAAGCACAGGGAATGTTGTTTGGCACGTGGTTGACAGCATGCTGCATCTTGAGTGTTCTGTCTGCTGCCTGGGAAGTCTCTTGACTCTCAGAGCTGCCACCTCTTGAGAACCTGATTACCAGAGCACTGCAGCTTCACCTGGAAAGGTGACAAAATGAGCTAATCTCTCTTACTGTACAAATTTGATGTTTGAAGTGTCTGGTGTCCAGCTGAACTCCACAGTCTCCCTATAGCTTGTGAGTGTCTTCATGGATTTATTGGGATTTAAGCTTTCCAGAGCTGCCCTGCATGGAGTTTCTCCTCGTGACACCTGGGAGAGTCACACACTTTCCAGAGAGCTGCCCCAAGAGTATGTTGGGTGTTCTACTGGATTCTTCAAAAGCCAGTGGAGGTCCAGTTGCACATCAGACTGTGCTGCTTCCTTTTTTTCTTTATAGTTCAGGAACTGTTATTCCTGGAAGGGTTTTTTTCTGGCTGTTCCAAAGCCTCTCTGAGGTGTCTGTTTCTCTTTTAATCTCCTCTTAGGCTTTTCCATACCCTTCTGGCATGTGGGGTCATGCTCTGTAGCTGCATAGCCTGCAGCTGGTGGAGTTTTTTAGGAAGTAACCTGTGAGAGTTCCTACCAGTTTTGAAAAAAACCCCAAAACCTAAACCCCAAAAGGGAATATCCTCAGCTGGCATGCTTCCTACTACTGCTGTGAATTTTCCTGTAAATATTTCTGTCTCTTCCTCATTTCTGTAATTGTCACTTCACATCTTTATTATTACTGATTTCTGTTACCTTTCTGCTGTGTGATACCTTCCTGTGGCAGGGAGTGCTGTCTGGAAGCCTTGGAGACAGAATTTAGAGTTGAAGGTACCAAGAATTTGAATTTTTTTCTGTGACTGATTCTGTCTCGTTTCCTGAAAGTTGCAGAATCTGGATGTAATCACTTGTATTTTCAAGTCAGCACAAGTAAAATGCAACCTTCAAGGCCTGAGCAGAGACATCTCAGTGTCTGAGGGAGCCTGTGGTAACCAGGCTTTCACTTCTCACACAAACATCACTGTCGGTTCAGTGCTGGAACAATGTTTCTTCTGTATTTTTTTCAGGAGCATTTTTTGCAAATTGATGAATTTTGCTTTGTATTTAACCTTCCTCTTCCTTCCGAGAGTTTACGAGTTCATTTGGCCAGTGATCTCTGCATGACAGAGGTTATGTGGTCAGTAACACACTCAAGTATCTCTGGCTCTGAGTAGGTCACTGCTTCAGAGTAGGTGCTGCCAGAGTCAGTGTGAGATTTTCACTGAATGTGCTGCTTTAAGGTCTGTTTTATTCTTTTTTTTTTTCCTAACTTTCTAAGTTTTTGGTATTGCTTAAATGTAGATCTTCTCTGCAAAGGAGCTTTTTGCTGTCTGCAGCTTCCAAATTAAACTTCTGTAGCAGCTTCCACATCCCTTGGAGCTTCACTGCCCTGGTAGGACTGTTCTCTTCTTTCTGTAAAGGTTTGATATCCCAGCATTCTGCTTCTGACTTTAGTCCTTCTGTGTCTGGAACCAAAATTTGCACCATGTGTACCTCCATTAAGCCAGTTCACATGAATTTTTCAAGGGTGCTGAGCACCTGCCTTCCTGCCACACTGCAGGGCTCCTCAGAACTTCTGGAAACTGGTGAGCCACCCTTGGGTGTCTGAATCAAATCCAGCCTGATGTTATGTAATGACCTGACTCCCATGGGTTCCAAGTGCTTCACAGGTGCTGAGTGATTGAGCTGTGCAATTAGAAATTGTTGCACAAATTCTGCATTCTCCCTCCTGTGGATGGGAAGCTGGCTCATGCTGTCTTTTGGAAGAGGCAGAGGTTAGGCAGGGAGTTCATCAGGGATCTCTGGTCTGTGATCCATAGGTACCTCTGTGTTACCTGTCCCATCTGGGCGTGATTGGGAGCTGCTGTCCTGCTTCTTGGGCACACAGCCATGGTCAGAGCTGCTCATTTGGGAGCAGAATTTGGACCTTGCAGCCTCGACCCTCTTGGTGTGATGCACAACAGGACCCCCACTCTGGGCTGGCTGTTGGCCTGTCTCCTCCATGGTGGGAAGAGCAGTGATGGGTGAGAGGATGGGGATGGTGGCAAGACGCCTTCCAAAGCACTGACACCTGGCCTGATGCTTGGGCTGCCTCCTCAGGGCTGTTTTCCCTGGCATGTTGAGCAAAAGAAGGTGGGATGGGGTAGTGGCAGAGCTGGGTTACCTGTAAAGCTATTTTTAAGTGTTGTCCTCACTTTTCCAGGGACAGTAAGGTGGTGTCTGGGCTAAGTCACTCAGGAGTAGTGGTTTTGAGTTGACTACCAGATTTTTTCGTATTGAGTTGAGTGGTGTGGGGGGGGATGAAGTATTCTGGGTTGGTGGGAATGAGAAAGGTAGAGCAATGAGCTGGAAATGTTAATTTTCAAACTGAACTTCATTGAATATGAAATCTCCATCAGTGTGGCCTGCTGGGACATAGAGTGTCTGGACAGAAGAACAAAGCTGGGGATGTCTCCCTTGGGTAGGAGTTTCCTGCAGACTTTCCCTTCTCATGCTTGGCTTCTGGTGAGCTGTGTTGCCTCCCCTTCATCCTGGTGGCTTATTTCAAAGCAGGGAACGTAGGCCAAGGAATTTCAGAGTTGGTATCAGCTCTCACCTTCATGCTGTTGTGTTGCCAGAAGCAAAATTTTCCCCCCTTCTTTCCTTCCCTTTATTTTGAGGTGCTGCATCCACCCCCAAGGACAGCTGCATACATTCTGGCTTCCTATGTAGAATGTGCTGCTGTTTGGAGAGGAAAATGGGATGAAGCAGAATGTTACCTGTAACATCTCTGAATATGTGTGTGTAAATATATTTGTGTGTACACACAGATTTGGTCTCCAGCCATTTTGTAAAATAAATATCTTGTTCAATAATTATTTACAAGTAGCAAAGTAGAACATGGCTTATGCATTGGGCTGAGCTTGGTGCCTGTGTGTCTCTGCTGTGCTGAGCAGCTGGTGGAGCTGGGCTCTGACCCTGAGGGGCTGCCAGTGTCACTGTTAATCTGAGAGGGTCAGGCATGGACCACCACAGTTTGTACCTGATTGGATTCCAATCCTTTGACTCCAGATGGAAAACCATGTTCCTGCAGGATGCCCCTATAAACCAGCTCTCAGAATAAACTCTTCTCATTGCTACTCTGTACTTGGGATCCCACATTTCATCAGAGCAGGATGGGCACATCCTTTATCTCTTCAGACTTTAATCACCACCTTGTAGTAAAATGTCTTTTGTTTTCCCCTGGCTATGGAAAAGTGAGTAAACTCTTCTGCTTTGTGGGTTCAAACTGAAGGAATCAAGCATTGTTTTTATCTTCTGTGAACATTGAGGAATGGAGAATAAAGAGAGAAGAGTCTTCACATTCAAAGACTGCATTGACCCACGGGCCTTGGTTGACAACTTCTGTCCTCATTCTTTGCACAAATGAGTGACTTCCAGCATGTGCCATGGAGGAGCTTGGGTCTGAACAGACAGGATGCCCACAGGAAAATCAGCTGTTGAACAGAGTGAACATGGAAAGTATCTTGTGGTGGACAGGATGGATGTGATGGAGGTGGGGCTGAGCCTGTGGGACTGAACTGGTTTTGCTGTTCTGCTTGTTTGGGGAACAGGCTCCTGAAAGGAACTTAAATTATCTGGGTTTGCTGTGTATTGTGTCTGTGAAAACTACAGACATCCTTGATATCAGGTGGACGTTCTTGCCTCATACCACAAACACTTTTCCATTTTGGGAAACTTCAATGAAAAGAGAGCAGCAGCAGCCATCACAGAGGAGCTCAGCATGGAAAATCTCACCACACTACTGGAGCCTGGGAATCTTCACCTGGTCTGCACAAATCTTTTGTTTTAGAGAAGGGATGTTTTAAATAAAAGTCAAATTTGGTCTACTTGGTCTTGTTACAAGCTCTTTTGGTCACCACACTGAAGTAGCTGCATCTCTGAATAAGCAGTCTCTGTCTTGTAGTCAGGTGCTTTCTGTGTCTCCCATCTGTCCTTGTCTGCCACAGAAAGAAATACATGACCAGGTGCATTCTTGGCAGTGAATTTCAGGTTATTTCAGGCTGTGTGCTGCCCAAAGTTTGTGAGATATTGTTCAGTTGTATTTTTTCTAAATTCCAAAAGAGAAGTTGGACTTTTCCACATATGGGTTGTAATTTTTTGTCCTACAGCAGTTTAAATTAGAAAAATCACTTCTTTAGAGTATGAAACGATACAATTTCTTATAGTTGAATTAGCAGTGTTCATTATCTGCCCCTCTCAGGTGGTTCCCACAGGAGCTGAGCAGAACCCCTGGTTCCTTTGCCGGCCATGTGTCCATGGCTGCAGTGGTCAGCGGTGCAAGGATCCAGGGCTTGTTCTCCACACAGTGCTTAGCAGAAACCCGTGTCACCCAAGCTCCCCCAACTGCTCTGAGATAACAGGTCCTCGTGTTGAGAAAGATTCCTAGAGCTGGACAGCTTGAGGGACTCTGAAATCCAGAATACAACTTTTGTTCCTATAGAAATCTCATAGTGCAGAGTGGTGATTAACTCTTGTCAGTTGTAGGGCTCTGGAGGGAATAAGTAAGGATGTAGTTGTCCAATTCCTTCAGATTTATTTGGGAGAGGGGATCTGATGAATGGCAAGACCACCAGTCCTAGATTGGTGGATTCAGGATAGAAGCTTGATTTTAAATTTTTTTAAGGGAAAAAAAGTTGTTGGTAAGATTTGCCTTAGCACGAGAAAAGCAGAGCAGGGATGGTCAGTGTGCCTCGAGGGAAGTAGCATGTCACTAACATACAGGTATTTGGCTAATAAGTGAATAATGCATGTTTCTAATTGTAGTAATAATACAGTTGGAAATAATAATTCTCATTGCTCTGAGAAAACAAATTGCTTATGACTTAATCTCTTAAAACAAGTTCAAATCATCAGGTGCTGCTTTGCCCCCAAGGAGGGGAGGTAGCTTAGGTGGAAATTGGAAGAAAAAGAGCTGGCTGTGATTTGTGCTGCTGAGTGCTCAGTGGGCAGTGTGACTAGCTGAGTATTGTGTTGTATGTTACTGTGTCATGTGATAACAGCACCATGTTTTCCTGTCATTTCCACAACTTTTCCTGGCTGAAGTGACACACAAGCAACCCTGGGTAGTAATCACATTGTCCCATTCAGTTTCAAAAGGAGAGAAGCGGACCTCATCCAGAAACTTTCCAGCAGGCTACAGTAAGCTTTCCTGTCTGTTAGCCATTGTCAAATCTTCTCCATCCCCCAAAAATGGCATCTCTGAAAGTAATGAAGTTGTCTCTGAAATAGTGTCATTCCATTGGGTGATTGCTGTGTAATAATGATTTTGCAAACTGTTCATGGTCTGTACTGAGGTTGTTCTGTTGATTCTCATGGCTGTGCTCTTGTCTCTGTTTGCTGTTCTCTCTCAGGGAGCTGCCCATGACCCAGGAGAGGAAATAAAAAGAATCAGCATTCTCAGAAGGGTTATTTAAATTAATTAGCTCAGAGTTTTCCAGTATTATCCTGAAGTTCTTGAATCCAGTTTAAGCTTTGAAATCCCAGCAATGGTGGGTTCAGTGAATGTGCTGCAGTCTGGCTCATGGCTGAATCAAAATGAGTTTGAGATCAATGTGCTCAGTTAAATCCAGCTCAGTCTTCACCACTACGGCTGGAGAGGTTTCCTTCATGTAAGGGCAGGGTTAATCAAAATCCATTATAACTCAGTACTTTAACAGGAGAGCTTAGTACAAAATATTGACATTTTAAAAGCCTCAGTCAAGCCCCATTGAAGCCAGGGAGACTCTGAGCACGTGCTGGGCTGAGACTTGGCAACTCTGGAAGGGCTGTGCCATCTTCCACTTTTTGTTGTTATCTTTATCTTAACATTTTGGAGGAGCTTAAAAACCCAGAGCAGTGCTAGGGAGAATTTCAGCCTCTTGGCCACAAGGAAAGGGATTTAATCTGGGTAGGTCACAGGTGCAAAACTATTTCCTTTCTTTGCCACATTTTCTGTATCTCTTCTTCATGTCTAGGAATCTATTCCTGAATATAATGAAGCCTCAGGACAGCTTACATGGATCAGAGCAAACCCAAATTAGTTCTGCCCCTCTTGCAAGGATGCTGTTTGTTTATGAAAAGTAATAATTTGTTCTTTTGAGAATCCAAAAACTTTGTGACAGCACCAACATTTCCACCCTTCCTAGAAAAAAAAGGAACATTTCTTTTGGAGACCTTTTCTAGTGAAATTCAAACTAGGGTTGATATGGTTTTAGCATTGGCCTGCAGAGTCTGAAAATGGTTTTAGAAATGACACAGACTTTGAGACAGAAGAAACAAAGCTCTCCAAAATCTCTCCACGCTGCCTGAGAGTCTTGCTAGGACAGCCACAGTCCTAAACTGTGTTTGTGCTCTGAAGTTCCACAGTGTCATTTGAACCCCGCAGTTTGCCTGGAAGTTTTTTTGTTAGGATTTACATTTTAGCTTTGGCTGAGGGACCACAAATCAGTTTTTTTAATGTCAGCCTTTTTACCAATCATGTGGAGACATAGAATATATTCTCATTAACCCTAGTGAAAATAGGAGCTTTAGTGAGAGACTTCTGAGCAGAGTCCAGCACCAGGCAGGCTTGGGAAGCACAGCTGGTGTGCTTGGATTTTCCTGCTTCTGCAGATTTTATTCATGTCAGCTGTACCATCGAATATGCCAGCTTTTGGGCTCCTTGGAGTCCTGCAGAGCTCTCAGCAAAGTGAAACAGAGGAGATAGGCAGCTACCTACATCTTTTTGGCCTTGCTTCATGTCTGTTGACTTTCAGTTTTGCTTAAAAAAACCCCATCACCTTTTCTCTGCTTCTTTCAGCAGTCCTTTCTTTTTCATGCCAAGGAAATGCTTGTTTTCAAAAGTTGTGGCCTCCCTTCAGCTGGTTATTAACAGCAGGGCTCGGGAAACTTCCACAAGGTGTCCGTGGGACTCCACAGGAGATTTTGGGGTCCTGTGGCCATGCCAGACCTTCCCACGTGTGTCCAGCTGTGCAGCTTGTGGCGAGCAGCCCCGTGGCCGTGGCCGGCCGGCGGTGCCTGGCGCCAGCGCCCGCCCGCCTCCTGCCAGGCTGGGCACAGCTCTGACAAAGGACAACTGTTTGGAGGAGTTGTTGTCCTGCTTGGTGCTCCTAATCCCTGGAATAACTGCTGTGACAAGCATAGTAACCATCTGCAGCGGGGCTGACACATTGGTGCCTTTCAAGTGCAAGGATGGCAGCCACCTCCTCGCCCCCTTTTTTCTTTGCTTTTCAAAGGTTTTCAAAAGCAAGATGGGGAGTTGGAAGCTCAAGCCCTGTATGAGTTGTCAGGAGTAGTAGTCGTTCTAAGGTGACTTTTGGAAATGCTACTCTTAACTGTTTGAAGAGTATCTAGCACACTTCAGCTATTTATATTATTTTTTAAATCATATATGAAGCCCCACAAGTCCATCTTACACATCCTGGGCATTTGGAGAGTATTGTCCAATTTTGCCCAACATTCCCAGCCTTAGAGAAGGGTGGATTTCACAGTTTAAAAACAAACTGGTAGGAGAAGGCACATGTCTGCTGACTTCTGTGCAAACTCTGATGTGCATAATCCCAGGGACTGGGCACTGACTACTTTTTACCTTCACTAGAGCCTGGGCTCTGTGGTTATCCTGCCATTCTCTGAAGCAGGCTGCTGTAGTATCCACAGCACCAGGATGTAGTGCAGGGTTTAGGCAGACTTTTTTGCATTTGGAGGCACGTCCACCCTATGGATTTATGTCCTCATACATCTGCAGCAGTACAAACATACAGGTAGATGTCCTGTACTGGCCATTTAGTTTTTATTGCCTCACTCAGATTTAGATATAAAAAATCCCAGTTTAGATCAATGTAGGGTCTGTGTTCTAGATTTGCATTTTTGGCATGGTAATCCTTTGGGATTTTGATTTACACTGAGAAATTTCTTATAATTCTAGTTTTTTGACATTAAAAGCAATTATTGCATTCCAGTTATAACTCTTGAGGTGGGCCATGCTGCTTAAAGGAAAACTGCCCTGTTTGCATGTGGCAAACCAGCTAAATGAGCAAAACCCCTATTCAAGTATCTGTCACTCTGTCAAACCGGTAATTTGGTTATTTGACCATTTCCCTGGGTATTTGAGAAGAGCTAAGCAGGAGCTGTGCTTGCGAGACAAGGCAGATGGCATCATAAATACATAATGGAAATGAAGCCAAGCTCCAGGAGGGGAGGCTTTGGGGGTGGATGGTCATGGCCTGTCTGGATCCAAAGCCCTGGAGAGCAGCAGAGCCCTCGGTGCAGCCCTGGGGAGGAGGGGATGTTCCCCAGCTCCCACCTTCTTCCCAGCAGCTCGAGGCACCATCCTGCAGCTGTGGAACAATGACCCAGATCTGCTTTCACACCACAGCTGGGGACACACAGGCTGCTTGTGTGACAGGGAAATAATGAATTCTAATTTCCTTTCTCTTCTGGTGTAAGGTCAGAAAAGCAAAGTTTCCTACTCTGAAAAACAGAGGGAAGAGAGGAGAAGGGTTTAATGGCTTATTTGAATAAATTGCCTCAATCTTTAAATTTTCTAACTCCATGAGAACTTTGATAGGAAATGTTCTTTTCAAGGAAGGGCTGAAAAGGGAGCTCAGTCTGTGAAAACTCAGTATTTCACCTCTCTGCTGTTTTCCTTCTGCTATTTGAAGAGGATTTACCTCTCAAAGATCATGCTTCTTCGTGCCCACCAGCTGGCAGGAGGTGAGGCAGGAAATGCCCATTTGTCTGTGCTTCCTTGGCATGGTGCTTCTCACCTCCCTTCCTCCCTCACACAAGAACTATTTTTATGGCACTGACAAAACAGGATGGTGGAGCTGTTAGACAAAAGCCAGTTCAGGAGCTCCCAACAGAAGCTGTCACTGAGACACTTGGCACACGTGGAGGTCAGGTTTCCTCTAATTTTTTTTTTTTCCATTTCTTTTTTCCTCTGTTCTTTTCTTTTTTGTCATTTTGCTGCTTTTTTTAATTCCTTGCTTTTCAGTAAGCAGTTTCCTGGGAGAACCCCACGGAATGCAGGGTTTGTTGTGCACAGAAGCTCTGAGATGGCATCCATTCCATCCCACTAGCAGGTGCTTTCCCAAATCATTTCTAAGTGCAGTGTAGGGGCACTGTAGGGAACAGCAGGTTGAAATCTTGAGCTGGGCAGGTTAGAGAGCAGGAAACACCACGGCAGACACAGCCCAGCAGTGGGGAGAGGAGCTGCTCCCAAATGCTTTCATCAGACAGGTCGAGGGTTCAGGACGTGCAGCTGCTAACCCAAAGTGCAGCAGAGGAAGCCATTTGAACTGTAGCTGCTCCAGTCAATTGGCCTTTTGCCCTCTGAAAACCTGGGATCCCAATAAAACCCTGTCATGGTTGGGTCCCCAGCTGGGTGGTGTTTGCAGCTGCTGGTGACCAGCGTGGGATTTATCAGCGTGGAATCAGCCGTGACCTGTTTATTCCTCGGCTGATAAACTCAGTAAGCTCCATGTGTTTGGTGGAATCCTCCATGTGTGTTCTGCTCCTTGGGCTAGACCCTGGCCAGGAAAGAGGGGGCTGGATCAAATATGCACTGGGTTTGATAGATCTCTCCTATGACGGGGGGTCACAAGGACTTGTGTGCTTCAGAATGTGTGAGATCAGTGTGCCCTGCAGTGGGAAGCGTCTGCATTGCTCTTAATGCATCTTGAAAGTGGAAAATGTGAGCTTTTGGCTTACTTAATGACTCAAGAAGAGTGAATCAGCTAATTAACTAATGAAAAACTGAAATTTTGCATGGCATTTTACGATGAAAAGTGTTGCAAATACTTGTGCATTTCCTGCTAATTCATTGGTAGCATTGCTGCATGTGAATGAGCTATTGGGGGGCACCTTTGAACTCCTATGTTCATAAATTCTGGACATTCATCTGCTCCTTAGCTGGGCAAATCCTGGTGGCTTCAGTAGGGACAGGGTTTGCCTGAGAAAGTTAATTTAGGTGCTTGGTGAAGACACACCTGAACAGGCAGATTTTGTTTTCATATGTCACAACGAGCTTGTTTTGTTTTTTATAAATTATTGGTGCTTTATTTGGTTTTGGATAAATTAAACGATTATCGAAATGTATTGGATTTTGGAGTTTTTTGGGTTATTTCCTTTTTTATAAGGGCAAGCTTTTCCTAAAGTCTCACTGGTTCACCCAGAAGAGCTTTGCCTTTGATAGAATCCCAGCTGGAGGGGAGGCAGGTGCTGGGATGTGGTGGTGTAGAGCAGCAGGAGCTTTGGGAAAATGGGGCTGGGAGTGCTCTTCAGGCTCTTGGTGCTGCATGTTACCAGATCCTGCTCACACCATGATGAATTTTGTGCAAAGTAGAAAGAACTGTGTAAATGAGTGCTTAGAGTGACTCTATGAGACATATTGAATTTTATGCTGCAGCTGGAGAAACTTATCCTTAATTGAAGCTGTGGGCAAATGTATGTCATTTTTGATTTAACATTTTCCCTCACCCCTCCACCCCCACCCCAACCAAAATCCTTTGTGGAGTCAGATTGTTGCTGTAGCTTTGTAAACCCCTCTCTTCTAATGTTTAATCAAGTGCTGAAAAGAGACATTTAAAGACTATTTAAAATGTGGAAAAATTGCTTCCCAATATTTTTGACAGAGAGAGACTGAGAACACACAGCATTGAATCATCAGGAAAATTGAAGATTTCCCCTGAGCAACATTGGGATTTTACAGCAGAGGACTTGAAAGACCTTGGAGAAATTGGACGAGGCGCTTATGGTTCTGTCAACAAAATGGTCCACAAACCAAGTGGGCAAATTATGGCAGTTAAAGTAGGTGATGCCCATCCTTACATTTGTACTTTAGTCCTTTGGGATGCAGTGTGATGGAGAATTAAGGTTCTTCCATCTAGCACCCATCTACTGCTCTGTTCTATTTATTTCTGGTGTAAAGGCTGCTGTTTGCTGAAAATACAGTGTATAATGGGCATGTTTTCAGGTGATTTGTGAAGTTCTCATAATTGCTGTGCCCTTTTCAAAATGTCTGTCAGGAGCCTGCTGTTCTGAGGGGATCACACGTCTCTGGAGACTGATGATGGGGCACGGGCCTTTCACCTCTGGGTCACTGGTTCAGGTACAGCCTAGGCCTGTGGTAGGCACAGCTTGACATCTCATAGCTCCATCTTATTTTGTGAAATAAGGTAATGGCTTAAAATTAGCTGTTTATGTCAGCATGTGCTGTGGTGTGGCCTCACCAGGAGGAGCTGGAACGGAGTGGATGTCCTCTAGGGAATGTTGTGCTCTTGCTGACGTGTGATGGAGTGTCTGCTTTGTGCTCACCATGTCAGACTGTCCTGGAGGTGGAAAGTGTAGCAGGTTTCTTGACTGTCCGTTTTCTACTTTATGCTACCCCAAAACTCACCTTAGAAGCAGGAGCAGCCTCCTCTCCCAGCTGGGCAATAATTGCCTGTCTTGCCACAGCAGTGCTGCTCACTGGGCATCTTTGAGGAGCTGCTTGTCCATGGAGGTGGGCAGCAGCTGTTCTCTGTCTCTCTGGTCCTTTCCTTTGCTCACTGCAGGTTGCTGATGACATCTTTCTTAACTCTGTCGATGATATCAACTGTAAATGCTCTTATGGCTCCCAGGAGAAAGCAGAAGTGAGCTGCATAGGAGTCTGTGTTGCTGTCTTTTCCAGCTCTCTGTCTTCTTCAGAATATTCCCTGGAATCTGGAGACGTTTGCCCCTGCTGGTCTTGCATACCAAGCAGACATAGCTCAGCCCCAGCTGCTCTGAATGTAATTCCTACCTGTTTCTAGTGTGTCAGGTTACTGGAGTAACCCTCATCCTTTGATCTTCTCCAGTAAATACTGACTTCCTCACAGTGCTGGGATCACTGGCGAGGTCTCTTGAGTGTTTTTGATCACCATGCAGTGCTGTTTCAAGCTGGGTTTGAGTCCCTGAAAGTCTCCAGTGGAGCTAGAGGTTGCCTGTAGCTAAAGGCTGGTTTCTTTCAGTTGCCTTTGGCAGAACTCAGGGGTGTAGTTTGCAGGTGACAGGTTGAAAAATGTTGGTTTAGTGAAATGATTCCTCTTTAGTGAAATGATTCCTGGACAGCTCCATCTTCTCAGACTCTGGGTGTGTGACCTGGGTAGCTGTAGTTTTGCTGAGGGTGTGAAAGGGGCACATCCCCAGAGCTGAGTGGCTGTTCCCTGGAGCTCTGCAGTGGCTACAGCCGTGTGGAGAAGGACTTTGCTGGATTACCTCGTGTCATGGAGAAGATGTCTGCTGGCACGGGGCTTCTCTTGTCCCACACTGTTTGCACAAGGGCTTTTCAGCACCCTAGGTGAGCCTTTCACTGCTGAGGGGCCGTGGTGCAGGTGCAGCCAGGTGGGAGGCAGAAGGCACCACTTCTGTGTTCCTGAAGCACATGGCTGCAGAAGGCACAGTGCAGCATGTTGAGCTGGCTTTCCTGGGATGAGATGTGTTCTGAGCCTCGAGGGTTCTGGGCTTGGGGGCTCACTTTTAAACAAGTAAATCCAATTTGTTTATAGTGAGTAAAGCTAAAGCTGTGGGCTGGGCTGGTGCCACCTTCTTTTCTCTGACCCTGTTTCTTTTGGGTGGACATGGCTGGGGAAGAAAGGTTGGAGGGTTTGGGCAACAGCATCATTTCTAAAACAGTAGTGGTAAGCAACTGTTCTGTTTGTCCCAGTGGGGACAAAACACAAAATTGAGCAAAGACCTGTGGGTGGAACAGTCAGTGAGGCCTCCAAGGCGGCAGCAGCAATTCCCAGACTGGATGGTGCAGTTCTTTGAGATGAAGTTTCAGGATGGGCCTAAGCTTGGCCTAGTGACTAGTTCATCCCACACTCCTCAGATTTTCCTTTCTCAGCCTCCTGATGCTTTTGGGGCAGCCATGGCTGTGCATTAATCTTCTGCTCCTCCTCTGTCTTAATCTGTCCATGTTGGGGACTGTTCACCTCCTGCTCTCTCCTTCTCTCAGGCTTTGTGGTCTCTTCACTGTGGAACTGTTGCCTTCAGTCCTGTGTTCTCCTTCAGCATGAAGCTCTTCTCTAAGAGGAGGTTGAGAAGGGAAATTATGAAGGGAAATTGTGCTTTATGAAAATGTGTCAGTTTAGTGAGGTCTTGGCTATGATCTCTGTGGCACCTGCAGCTCTGAGGTGTGGCAGTGTGCTGGGGGCAGGTGACAGGGTCCCTTACAGTGGAGCAGTGTCTGGTTATTTGCTTGAGCTGCTGTTGTTCCTGTGCTTCCCCAGGAGCAGCACCAGTGCAGCAGGCCAGGCATCCTTGGAAGGACATCCAGCACAAGGAAACAGCTTTATGGAAGCTGCAAGACAAAAGTTAGGTGTTCTGTACTGCTCACTTGATGCAGAGAAAATTGGTACAGGGGTCTGTCCCAACTGCTCCTCCATCCTTCTCCACCACTCCCCAAATTTCCACTACTACAAATTCCCAGTGTGGTCAGGAGATTCCTACCCCACTTCTGGAAGGGCTGTGACCAGGCTTGTCACCCCATTCTACCACAGGGAGATTCAAATCCTCCTTGTTCTGCAAGTGTGCAGCTTGAAACATTGCTCATTTCCCCTTGCTGGAGTCTTCCTCTGGCTGAAGGCAGCTCCAGCTGGGTACCTCTGGTCACTCATCCTGCTCCCCTCAATGGGTGCAGCTGCCAGGGCACATCTTCAAACCCTCTACCCAGCTCCTTTCTCTTGCTTTGTGTAGCCTGTCCTGCCTTTGCCCAAGGAGCAGTTCCTTAAAGCTTCCCAAGCTTTCCCTTGCTTGGGAAAGTTCGGTGTTGCAGGGCACACAGGCTCCTCCAGCACAGCCTTTTTTAGCTGCACACTCAGTTTTTCTTACCACTGAAGGAAAACAATTCCTGAGGGCTACAATATCACCGAAATAACTTGAGATCTGCAGGTGGAGACACTGTTTTCTTTCATTTTTCCCTGTAACTCATTTTGAACTGTCAGCCCATGCTGATGGCTGTAATTTCTGTCCTGACAGATGCAATCCTGGTACCTTTAATGAGTCTCCTGGAATGGGCAGGGCTGCCAGGCCCTGGGTGAGTCAGGCTTTCCATCTGTGCTCCAGAATCAGTAGAAGAGGAGGAAAATGATCCTGAAACGAGCCTCATTGTGTCACTGGCTAAAAGGACTGCAGCAAAGCTTCAGCAGGTGGAGCATGGCTGGGATGATGAGCTCTTGTGCCCTGTGCTGCTCCTCCCTCTCCTTTAGCCTTGCTCATTCTCTGTGAATACTGGTTTCAATGACAAAAAGACATTCTGTACCTCTTTGGGAACAGGCTGGAGTGGGCTGCAGGAGCAGGGACCTGGTCCTCCTGTTGCTGTCACCTAAAATTGTTTGTGCACCCCTTATGCTTTCTGCGCAGAGACCTGCAGAGAGAGCTGTCAGGAGCAGGGGATGAAGGAAAGAGGGATCCAAATCAAGAGGATTTATGTTCAAACCTTTCTCATTTTGCCCCTTGAAAATATTGCATTATGTTTTCCTAATCATCTAAATTTTTATTTCTGAATAAAAACCAATCCTTTCATTCTTTAGGTCGTTTCCTTTCAGATCTTCCTGGAGATGCACCTTTTTACTCTGGGTCAACTGCCAGCACAGTCTTCTTGTCACTGAAAATACACTTTTCATTTTCTTAAGGCATATTTTTTTGGCATATAAAGTCAAGACTTTTCCAGGTGGGAAAGAGAACAGCCCAGTTTTCTCCAGTGCCAGATCTGGCTATGCAAACCAATAAATGCAAGGCCATTTTATATGTTGAATCCTCACCTTGTCAAGTCTCATTTCCTGGGAGAAGTCTCTTTTCCTGGCTGGTGTGTGTCTGCTGCACCAGCTCTTGGTGATCTTGCCTGGTCAGGTTTCCAGTTCTATCCACTTTGATTTTTGCTTCTGGTTTCTTGTTTTTGTGTTAGTCAGGTTTTTCCCACTCTGTGGCAGTCCATAAGTGACTTGTGACCATTTTTCTTGGTTTTCCCACTGCACCGAGAGCCCTGGTTGCTCCTCAGGATCTGCTCCAGTGCTGTCCTGCTTTTGTCTGAGAGGCTCCACAGATGCAATTCTCCAGCCCTTTTTGTATTTACCTTCCAGTGTGGTGTTGTCCCAACTGCTTCAGGGACTGTGCCTCTTGTTCTGTGAGGGTGCCACAAATTAGAGGCACATAGAGAAGCCCCATTTATTTGGAGGAAATGTTTTCTTGGGAAACTCACCCAGCTGCGGGTCTTGTAATTTCTGGCCTGAGGTTTCCTTCTGGCCCTGGTGATAGTTCACACAAAAAGAATGCTTTAAAAGATCCCTGGAATATGAATTTAAAAAAAAAATAGCCCAAACTGGAGTGAAAGCTGGGGAGCATTCTTCCAGGTAGAGCAGGATGCCCTGCTTTGCACTGAAATGCTGTACATGGTGTGGATTCTATTAGCCAGGGTACTTCACAATGCCTCTGGAAGGCTGGGAAAGCTGCTTGTTTGAGACGTTCATAAAATAAATAAGAACATATTTAAAACAGCCTTTGATGTGTTGGGTGGCTCCTGTGCAGGTCAGGAGCCTAAACACAGCATTGCTGTTCCTGGCGTGATGTCTGAGCCTCAGGAGATCTTCACCTGCTCCTCACCTCTTCTGCCCTGCAGCAGGGAACACCTCAGGCATCCACCTGGGGTTCACCAGCACCAGATTCTTCTCCCAGTTTAGTTCCAGCCAGTTCAGCTGGCTGAGAAATACATCACCAAGAGACGAATGGAGTGGTTTGTGCTTTGCTTGGCCTTCAGGCTTCTTATCACTGCCCCATGGAAGCATCTTGCACTTCTTTTTAATTGAATTATTTTTCTGTCAGGAATGGTTGCAGCTGGGAGAGTAACCCAGGTGGAGAACAGGCTGGTTTTGTCCACAGTGTTCAATTTTCCTCCACCTCAGAAGAAAGTGATTTTCACCTGTAGGCCAGAATTGTCTGTGTCTTCCAATATCCTCAGCCTGGGTGACTTAGTGCCACTGCAGCGTTGCCAAGTCCAGCCTCCACTTACAGTCAGTCTCCTCTACAGTCAGTGTTTTCTCTTTAGTTTAACAATATTTTTCATGTGCTTTACTTCTTCTCTAAACTTTTCCTAAGGAAATCAGAAGCATTTTCAAGATCAATTGGGTAATTGGAAGTGTCAAACCCATGGGCCCATAAAAGATCCCTGTTTTTCCTGGGGAGGCCAGTAAGCCCTGGAGCTGTTTCTTGTTCTGAGCACAGTGTCTCTTGTACATCATTTTGGTAGTCAGGGCTTGTTCTCTCATCCACAGCTTCAAACCAGAAGTTCCTGTCTGACTTTCTCAGGTTTCTCAATGGCAGTCTCACAGCTTAAGGAGGTTGCTGTGTATCAAATGCTCCTGAGAGCAGAAATGTAACATTTATTTATACCTCCATGGTCCCTCCATCCTTTCCTAGACGCCTGATAGCCCATAAAGACCCATCAGAATGATACATTAGTAGATTTAGCTCCATCCAGGGGCAAATTTCTCTTCCTTTCCATGTCCATATGACTTCCAAAGAGAAGTCTTGGGGTTTTATTGCCAAACCCTCATTGTAATTCTTCACACAATTGACTGACACCTTCAGAATTTTCTGTTTCAGTCATTTGTTTAGGTCTGCTGGCTGAGAGTTGGGGAAACCAGTGTTCCCAGTCCTGCTGGCAGGGCAGCTGGGGAGGGAGTGGATGAGTAAGAGCTGGAAAGGAATGGTGAGAGAGAGTTAGAGCCTCATCACAGGAGGTGGGAAGCTCGTTGTAATCTACTTCAGTCAGCATTAAATGTTTTTCAGATGGGGAGATAGAATTCCCATCTTCACAGTGACTGGGCAAACCCTCTCTTTGCTGCTGGTTTGTTGTCCCAAATCCCTGCCATCCCATGGAAGGCCCACTTCTCCCATGGCACTGCCAGGCACTGCTGTGCTGAGCTTTCTGCTGAGGACACAGGTGAGCCCTGTTCTCAGGGCAGTTCTGGATTGTCTCACAGCTCAAGGAGTTGAGTTTCAGTTTAGTGTTTACAGCTTTTTTTTTTTGTTTCCTTTTTTTTTAGATTTTTTTTTTTCAGCCAGTCACTTCATGCTGCACCTGAACCTTTGTGTGTGCAGCATGGGGCTGGATGATGTCTCTTCTGTTTTGGGTCAAGTTTCTGGAATCTGCCTGGTTTTAGGTTTCAGGGTGGCACAATCCACAGCACAGACTGCTTTTGCTGTTGATGCTGCTCAGAGCATGGCTTCAGAGCTCTTCTTCCTGGTATTGGAAGGCTTTGTTCTAACCTGTGTTTGAATAAAAAGGGCTGGAGAATTTCTCCTAAGAGGATTTGGTACAGTTTAAATTGGATGCCAACAAAGAATTGTTAAAAAGGAGACCCCATAAGCTTCTATTACAAATCCCCCTTTTTCTATCTGTGGCTTGTTTGGCTGTGGGGTCACTTAGCAGTGACTTATCAGTGGCTTCCAGGAAGGTGGCTGGGCTGAGATCTGTAAGGCCTGAAGTGAAGTCAGCCCCTGTGCATCCCTGTCTGAAATGCTGCCTTCAAGCAGCTGCCTTACCTCGTGTCTTCCTTCCCTGCCATGCCCCAGGTTCTTGGGGAGTGTGTCTGTGGGAGCTTTGCACCATGCCTTGGGTTTAGGAGAGAGGCTGTCTCATGGCTCAGGTGCTGTTTGGGTACTGGCTGCTGTTGGCTCTCCTCTCTTCCCTGTTCTGAACTGGGAGTACTGGGCTGCAGCAGGCACATGCAGCCGAGCAGAGCCACCCTGTGCAGCCCGGGCTGACCCTGTCTGTGTGCTGTGCTGCATGCTGCTCTCCGAGTTCTCCCTTTCTCTTGACTTTGCCAGTCTCCAGCAGTGTTGGATGAGACCTCCCAATCTTGTATCACAGCATTTCTTTCGCTCCCTGCAGCAGTATTTGTTGTAGTGTCCACGCTGGCTTCTCAAGCTGTCCTCTGGCTGTAGCTGAGCCACTGTCTGTGCTCTGGGTGCTCTGCCAGCCCCTTCTTGCTGGGAGCTCGTGTTTGACAAGGGGAGTGTTTGGGTTCAGTGTTGTTCTGGAGTGCCATTAAAATCACCTCCACCACACAGGGTGTATTTCACATGGTTTCCAGTGCTGGAGAAGCAGCAGCACAGGGGGAATGTCAGAGGTGGGAGGAGATGCTTTCAGGAGAACAGGTTGACTTTGAGGAGGATGCTGTGGCTGTGACAGGATTGTGCAGGTGCAAGGGGAGTGCAGAGCAGGGCTGGGACAACTCTCAGAGGACCAGGAAAGAGGCTTTTTGGAGACAGACATGGGCACTGAAGGAGAACACAAGTTAGGATATGGAGAAAAGCTCCTTCTGGTTCCTCACCAGAAGGGACTTTTCAGTGTGGGTCATGTCTCAGTGGGAGGCTGAGCTGTTGGTCACAGGTGGCTTTGGTGGTGGCTTTGGCATCCATCACCTTGTGTGGAGGTGAGAGCAGTGGCATTTCCATTTCACACAGTGCTGCTGGTGTGTCCCTTGGAGAGAGGCATTCACTCTGCTCGGCCTTCAGCCTCTCGGGGGATTGCAGAGCTTTGTACAGAGAGGGCACAAGAGCAGGAGTCAGCCAGTGGCTGGCTGAGCTTGTGACACAGACCTGAACCAGTGACCTGGAGGTGAAGTGTTTTAGTTCCATTCCTGGCCCGTTCAGCTGCTTCTTGCTCTGTTGGTGGCACAGAACCCCACGTGCTCAGCACATCATGGGTATTATGGACTGTGTGTGCTGGAAAGTCTCCTGACAGGTCCCCAAGAACTCTAGAATTCACAGGGTGGGAAAGGGGCAATATAAACATATTATTTACTGGTCTAGACCAAACTAGAGGTGCTAGAACATTAAGAATAAGTGGTTAAATACCAAAATACCAAGATACACTACAGGTAAGGAAAATTACAGTGTTGATACTGTCCTTGTTTTGTATGGGTCATCACAAAATAAGTCCTAAAGTACATAATGGTGCCCTGTGGTGCTATATGAATGGCCAGCCTTGAAAGTGTCTTCATTCACCTGGCCTGAGCTGGCTGATAGGTATGGTCCTGATGCCACCAGCAGTTGCCCACAGGGACATAGAATTGGTGAAATGGGTGCTAGTATCTTGCAGATTTTTTCCACAAGCTTGATAATTTTTCTTTCTTGGGTAGCCGTGTAGTTTTTGTTCCTGAAGATGGTTCTGGCTACCTCTGTTGCTTTGGACTTTTTGCCAGATATTTTTTCTTGTTTTTTTAATGGTTTTTCAACATGAGTCACAGCTTCAGGATCACGATTTCCTCACTTGTGATTCAGAGAATGTATTAATTAGTGCAAGATGTTAAATATATCTGTAAAATCACATGAAAAACTGTATGGTCATTTACACCCTTCATTTAACCAGTTTCATGATTGAAAATGAAGTTTTCTGTTTTCAAATGTGCATTGTTCTTTGAAGCCCAAATAAAACTTTCCATAGTATATAGTGTATATATAAAGTATAGTGTGTGTATACATATATATCTCTATACACACATGGGGTATGTGTCTATATAAACTATCTTTTATACAGTGTTGATATTCCCTCAGCCAGTGCTAGGTAAAGGATTGTTAGTTTTATGAGAAGAGCTCACAGGACTGCTGCCCATCATTAACATTACCAGAGAAATGTGTTCCCTGGGTTATGTGGCAGTCCCTTCTCCCCAGCCGTGGTGGAGGCTGTGGAAGGAGCTTTTTTGACTTCTTAGAAATTTTAAACATAATGTTCCTTGGTTAAATTTCAAACCAGTCTTCAAACCCCTTCCAACATGGCTAAGAACTGTGTGGGAATTTGTTTTGAAATGAAAGCCTGGATTTGATATTTTGCTGTAGTTTTCAATAAAATTTCAGCTCTTTAATTTCTTCCTGACATTTCATCTGAAAGTGTTGATGCTCATGTGAGGATTGAGGGCTTTATAGTCTGATTAAACAGCTTGGAAGTGTTCAATTACATTTCTTATTTGAGAGCACTGCTTGATTCTCCAGAGTGTTTTTGAGCATGCTTGGGTTTGGGGCTCTGGTCACTTGTCTCCACCAGCAGGGCTGAGGATGCAGTAATGGCATGGAAGTGATGAAGTCTCTGCCACTCTTCCTCTTTCAGAGAATTCGGTCGACAGTGGATGAGAAGGAGCAGAAGCAGCTTCTGATGGACCTTGATGTAGTGATGAGAAGCAGTGACTGCCCGTACATTGTTCAGTTTTATGGCGCACTCTTCAGAGAGGTGGGCACCCCAAACTTGCTTCACTTGAAGCAGAGTTTGGGTTTTACCTTGTTTTTTATCCCTTTGTCATTTCAAACTCGTGCTAGGGAGGAGAAAATTGATTTAAGTTAGGTTTCTTGGTTCTCCACTTTTACTCAAGGGTGTTTAGCCAGGAGACCCAGGTGTCTGGGCACTGCTGAGCAAGCCTTTGGTCCCTTTGCAACAGGAGTTTTGGAGAAGATGAATGTTGAAATGTGACTGCTGCTTCTCCTTCCTCCTCTGCAGACTTGGATTATCCCTTCTCCTGTAATTGCTCTGTTGAAACTGCCACAGTGTAGGGGGACAGACATGGAGCTCTTGCCTCTTTTCCATTACTTCAGTGTAAATCCATCACAGAGTGGTGGCTGTTGGCAGGGACCCCTGAGGTCACCCTTTCCAACCCCCACGATCAAGCGAGGCCACTTGACCAGGATTGTGTCCAAATAGCTTTTGAATCTCTCCAAGGATAGACTCTCCACAGTCTCCTGGGGCAGCCTGTGCCAGTGATTAATCCCCCTCACAAAAAGTGTTTCCTCGTGCTCAGAGGGAACCTCCTGTGTGTCCTGCTCGTGTTGCTCAGCACCACTGAGCAAACCTGGCTCCATCCCCTGTGCAGCTTCCCTTTAGGCTGATGAGGTTCCCCTGGACCTTCTCCAGGCTGAGCAGTCCTGTCTTTATGGGAGGATGCTCCTGTTCCTCATTCACCTTAGCTGCCCTTTGCTGGAGTCTCTCTTGCCCTGGGAGCCCAGCACTGGTCACAGCACTCCAGGTGTGCCTCACCATTGCTGCATGGAGGGGAAGGATCACCTCCCTCCACCTGCTGGTGGTGCTTTGCCACTGCCACTGGAGCCACACTGCTTGCCCTGAGCCACTCTCCGTCATATGCAAGTGCTTCATCTGCACTTTGCCTTTGTTGCTAATGCAGAAAAGAGACATTTTCTACATGTATTGCCCAATTTCATTTCTGTAGTTTAAATCTGAGTAGTTCCTTAGCCAACTTCCTCCCTAGCCAACCTGTGATCTGTAGCAGCCCAGGTTCACCTTTTTCCAGGTCCCCTGAAGTGTGCTGGTCATGCCCTCATCCTGCTGTGCAGCTCTGGCCTCTCACTGTGATGTCCCTGCTTCCAAGTCTGTCACAACACTTATTCCATCCTCTGCTTCTTTTGGGTGCAGTGAGAGTTTTCTGGGCTCAGGCTTGTAGCAGCCCGTGGGTAGATGACCTCAGCTCCTGCTGTGCCTTGAGCTGATGTGAAGAGCCTGATGCCAAATGAGAAGTGTAAGCTGGAGCTGCCCATGGCTGTAAACCAAAGCCTTCTTCCCCAACCACACAGCCCTTCCTAGGAAAGCAGCTCCCCTTTCCTGGGTGTTCCACTGTGCCTGCAGCCTTCTGGAGAGCAAAACACTGTGTGAGGCTTGGATTCATCTGGGTTCAAGTATCTAAACTGTAATGTCAGGTGTGAGCTGGGCAGGTAGGTGCCTCTGCTGTGAATTGGGAGCAAGTCTTTCATTGCTAAAACTAATCAAGCCGAATTCCATCCTTTCTGCAGAATGCATGTTGCTGTTCATGTATTTCATAGGATTCAGTGGATCTCTGTATGCTCTCTGAATTTTTATTTCTCATTTTTACCTCAACAGTAACACACATTCTTTTCTCTTTCCAGGGTGACTGTTGGATCTGTATGGAGCTCATGTCTACCTCGTTTGATAAGTTTTACAAATATGTATATAGTGTATTAGATGATGTTATTCCAGAAGAAATCTTAGGCAAAATCACTTTAGCTGTGAGTATTTTGTTAAAACTTTTTTGTTGAAGATAATTGAAAAGTTCAGATTCTTGTTCAGATCACAGTCCATGTGAAAAGCTGGTTGGTCTGTGGAGCAGAATTGGGAATGGTTCTTCAGGGTGATCATGACTTTTCCACAGTGTGTTGCATGGTGTAAACAGAGCTCCTGGGGTCAGGAATCAGTTCATAAACAGACCCCAGGACCATCTTCCTGCTCTGTCTGCTTGAACGTGAGCACCAGCAGCACAGGTGCCAGCCCAGACCAGACGAGCTTTGTCAGTCTTGTGCAAAGGCTCCCAAAAGCACTGGAGAACCTGGCTGATGTTTTCCTGATATAACCTGGAAGTTCTGGCCTAATGAAAAGTCAGGTCATTGAAACAGTTGTGACCTGCTGAAAAAAATATAGCATAGGGCTTGAAATAAGTTATTGCTGAGGTTAATTAACATCAGATTGTTCTGGCTCCACCTCTTGCTCCCCTCTCCCAGAGTGGGATCTTTGCAGGTCACAGGGAATGTGTGTTCACTTTAGCCCATACCCTCTCTTATATCACCTCTTGTTTGCAGAAAAGATTCAGAGAAAAATGTTTTATTACGTGGCATATTACAGCATTGATACCTCAGTGTATTAAATGCTCCTGCTCGTGGAGTTCCAAAAATTTAATAATCACA
Organism: Passer domesticus; assembly: GCF_036417665.1. Taxonomy (NCBI): domain Eukaryota; kingdom Metazoa; phylum Chordata; class Aves; order Passeriformes; family Passeridae; genus Passer; species Passer domesticus. Next base: position 10,971,905 of record NC_087493.1, read on the forward strand.
GGACTCTTACAACATCTGCTTATTTTTCATCTGTTTTTCTTTCCTAGACTGTGAAAGCACTAAACCACTTAAAAGAAAACTTGAAAATCATTCACAGAGGTGAGTTCTTTGTGTCTTTCTTTAACTTTGTATTTTCTTCTTGTCTGTTAAAATAATTGCAAAAATTGTTAATGGCCTTTGGTTCACTCCAAGTGTAAACACAGCACCTGTACCACCGTGAGTCTGAGTGCAGGTTTTGAACAAGTATCCCAGTGTCTGTTCTGTTGCCCCTTCAGCCTGTGCTTTTTCCATGTAAGTGTGATTTCAGGGTGGCTGGGCATCTGCTGCTGCCTCTGGGCACGTGGCATCTCCAGGGCTGGCTCCATCCCCTCGTGCTCCCATGCAGGATCCAGCGCCAAGGGTGACGGCGACGGCGCGGCACTGCTGGCCTCGTCCTCTGCAGCTGCTCTGCTGGAAACTGAAACCCCCAGCCGTGACTTACTGGTTTAAATTTCTTCCCCCTGCAGACATCAAACCTTCCAATATTCTTCTGGACAGAAATGGGAATATTAAACTCTGTGACTTTGGCATTAGCGGACAGCTCGTGGATTCCATTGCCAAAACGCGGGATGCAGGGTGCCGGCCGTACATGGCGGTGAGTGGGATGGGCTTGGGGGACCTCACCCTCCTTGGGGTCAGCCTGTTCCTGTGGGATGGGCTTGGGGGACCTCACCCTCCTTGGGGTCAGCCTGTTCCTGGGGGATCTCACCCTCCCTGGGGTCAGCCTGTTCCTGGGGGATCTTGCCCTCGCTGGGGTCAGCCTGTTCCTATGCGATGGGCTCTGGGGGACCTCACCCTCCCTGGGATCAGCCTGTTCCTGGGGGATGAACTGTTGTATTTATGGGGTGCCCTTGTGGCAGGGAGGAATGATGAGCCTGACTCCATGTTCTCAGAAGGCTAATTTATTATTTTATGATACTATATTATATTAAAGAACACCATACTAAACTATACTAAAGAATACAGAAAGGATACTTACAGAAGGCTAAAAAGATAATAATGAAAACTCGTGACTCTCTCCAGAGCCCTGACACAGCTTGGCTCTGTGTGGCCAATAAGTCAAAACAATTCACATGAAACCAATGAAACAATCACCTGTTGGATAAACAATCTCCAACCACATTCCAAAGCAGCAAAGCACAGGAGAAGCAAATCAGATAATATTGTTTTCCTTTTTCTCTGAGGCTTCTCAGCTTCACAGGAGAGAAATCCTGGGCAAAGGGATTTTTCCAGAAAATATGAATGTGACAATGAACACCCTTTTCCTGGATGAAACTGAGCTCTGGATTGAGCTCTGCTGTGGCAGTGTCGTCCAGGCTGTGGCAAAGTGTCCCAATTCCTGGGTTTTTGCTGGGTTCTCTGCTGCTGCCAGGGCTGTGGTGCTGGAGTGGAGAGGAGCTCTGTGCTTTCCAGCAGCTCCAAAACACCATTGCCCAGGGGAGCAGGGCTGTCAGAGTGTGGCTTTGTCTTGGTCTGCAAGAAATCCATTTGCTCTGGTAAGATTATGTCACAGGAGTTATTGCAGAGCAGAATTACAGTGATTTTTGTAAACCACTTTAATTCCAAAGTGTGCCAGAACTTCATTCCAGGAGAATGTGGTTCTGGAGAGCAGCAGTAGCAGAGCAGCTGCGTGGAAATTGCTGGGGCTGAGTTGTGGCTCCTGGGAGTCTGTCCTGCTTGTTTGCTGCCCTCCCCCTTCCAGAGAGAAAAGCTGTAGTGGTGATTTTGGAAGCTGTCTGAGGGTTTTAAACACTTCAGTGGTTCATGGTGCTTTGAAAGTGCATCTCTGTTCTCACATGAGCCAAGGGTAGCTTGTGCAGGGGGCTGTGTGCCTGCTGCTGTTATTTAATTTTAGTGCCTGTCTTTAATTTTTGTTACATATTTATGGCTCTGTATGCTGAAAAATACTGTTTTCTGAACTCTTCTTATCTACCACCAAGTAGAAAAAAGGAAAATATCTCTGTTCCAAGGCACGGCTCCCACCTGGCCCAGGCCATAGCTTTTCTCTGACTGTGGTGCCCAAGGCAAAACCTGTCTGCCCTGACTCTGATCTTTCTTTGAGCCATGGGGGGTGCTCAGTTCTGCTCAGGCTGTTGGTGTAGTTATGCCATGACAGTTCCTGAGATGTCTGTAAATAGCTGCAGTGCTCCCTTTCCCCTGGGGTGTGGGTGGGTCAGTGCTTCCACAGCCCTTTGGTTTTCCTTTCTCCTCTCTGTCTGTCTGTCTGTCTGCGTGCACTCTGTGATTTGTGCAGCTCCAGTCTTGGGTGGACTTTTGAGTGAGCAGAAGTGTTGCAGTTCAGTTTGTGTTTTTCAGAGCCTTGGCAGGGCACTGGTTTTGTGGGGCAGCCAGCAGCTGGCAAGTGATGTGGGAGACGATTGGCCTCTTCCCTGCTGCTCTGCAGCCTCAGTGACTCCTTTCCAAGTACATGAGCATTTCCACGTACCAGGGAGCCTGGGAAATGGGGAGATGTCCCCAGTGTGCAGGCACATCTGCCAGATATTTCTCCAAGCCAGCAGAGGCTGATGTCTGAAGGGATGCTGTGATCAAATTGGATGTACCTGGGAAGGAGTCAGGCTACACACTCCTTTCAAAAGGAAAATAGTATTTTTTTAATGTAAAATAAGCCAAGAGTAGTAGCTCTGTTCAGCCAGAGGCTCTCCTTGGGGCTGCTGGATGCTTCTCCCTGATGATATTGTCACATTTTGCAAGGCTCACCAACCCCATGGCACTCACCCCTGAAGGAGCCAGGTCCCCACAGGGCTGTTGGTAACAATGGCACTGGGTGTCAGCCAGTCTGGCTGTGAGTGCTCTGAGGAGGCAGCAGGAGCCACTTCCAGCTGCCAAGCAAGTGCTGTGGGCTTGAACCAAAATTGTTGGAGCTGTCACGGCGAGCGGCGCCTCAGCCTTGGGGCTGAGAAGTTGTTTTGCTTTTGGCTTCCAGTTCCCCTGCAATTGTTACAGCGAGAAAAGGCCTCTGAGTGTTGGTACCTCGTGTTCTCTGGAGGAAAGAAAGGCAGGGCTGGGTTCCCAGGGAGCTGCTGGCCCCTGGAGCAGCCTGGGCCGTTCTGAGCCCTCCTCAGCCCTGCCCTGTGCTGCTGCCAGTGCTGGGGGTTTGCTCCAGTGAGGTTCCACAGCTTTCACCCAGCAGTGAAGCTCCTGGCCAGCCCTGCATCCTCCCTGAGTGCTGCTGCTGTGCTCCCTGCCTTGCCCCTGGCCGTGGGGATGCTGCTGGGAGTGGGCTCTGCGTGCCACCCTGGAGCTGGTGGCCTTTGTGTCATTACTGCTTTTTGCCTTCTGGATGCCCCAGTGAGCCCAGTCAGAGAGGAAGGGTGGCACTGGAAGGGCTTGGTTCAGGCAGGGGTGGAGGGGCAGACCCAGCCATTGTGAGGATGGATGCCCTGCCCTGCTCCTTCCAGGCCTCCACAGGGGTGCAGTGTGGTGGTGTCACCTCCATCCTTGGTCACTCAGGTCCTTTTCCCAGGTCAGCTTGGAGCCTCTGGCTGCAAACTGCGGCTTCTCACTTCTCCCTGGTGAAGGTGGACAGTCACTGCTGGCATTGCTGTCAGGATGTTTGTGTTCAGGTGGTTCAGGCAGAGATCAGGCCATGTGTGGCTGTTTGTATAGCTGGGGTTTGGAAGAGAGGGAGGATCTGTGGTTCCCACTGCTCATTTTTCAGTCAAGACACTGGTGCTCAGGTGAGCACTGAACAGGAGAAGCCCCATGGAAGCCTGTACCCTTCTCTGATGCATCCATCCCCTGTCCCTTCACCCCATCAGCACATCCAGGGATGCTGATTCCTTTCCTGCTTGCTCTTGGCATCAGAAGGACACCTGGCCTGAGCCAGGCTTTGTCTGCAGCCCTCGCTCCAGGTCCCCAGAGTGTGACATGGTGACTCTTCCTTCCTTGGTGTTAATTGCCCCCATGTGATCTACATGGAAAATTCTTGGCATTCTTCCTGCTCTGTATTTAGATGGGATTTATTTTGGTCCGTCCTGCTTTCCCTTTAACTGTGCCACCATGGTCTAGGGCCAAACCCCTGTTCTGTTTGCTCACAGGAGCAGGGTGCCCCTCACGGGTGCCTGAGACAGCCAGCTGTGTGTCACCAGTGCCACCCATCCCACCAGTCCCTCTTGCTCTGCTGTGGCACATCCCTGTGGGTCACAGCACTGGCCAGGCCAGCATCCCCATAATTTGATGTGTTCTGAGCTGGTCCATCCCTGGTGGCAGCTTCCAGACATCATGTGTGTCCCCAGTAGGGTTCAGGGCCACCTGCTGCTGCACTTTGCAGTTGTGTTTGCTATGAAATTGTATTAAAATGTAGCTTACAAAGCAACCAAGGCTTTCAGACTATTTCCTGTACCCCATAATTTAGAATTTATTGCTGTGCCTGTATCTTTATTATTTTTGTAGTCAAAACTGAATGAGAACCTGTTTCTTTTGACATGTTAATTATTATATTTTTAACTCAAGAAGGCAGGCTGAGGTTTCTTATAAAGATGACATGCAAGGCATAAAGATGTTTTTTGCTGGCTCAGCTCTCATGATAACCTACTCTTAGGTGTGAAATACCTATGTCTAGCTCAATATTGCTTTCTATGAAGGACATTTTGGATGTCTTAAAGCCTTGTAACATCATACTTGCCTTCAAGGGATGACTGAAACCTTGTTCAGAGGAGCTTTTCTTAGAGCACATTGTTTTTAATAGTTTCTTAGTAGCTGGCTGTGGAGAAGAGTTCTGGTAGATGCTGCTAAGCCTCACTCCCCAGGGTGGGGGTGAGATGTTGATTCCAGTTCTTATAATCCCTTGGGTGTCAAAACAGAGAAAGTGAGACTTTGTGATAAAGACATCCCAAAGTTGAACAAAACTAACTAAATAAGACAGTCACAATTATTCAAGGTGCTTGTGCAAAAGGAAAAAAAACCCAAAGCATTGGACTGTGAAAAGTTGCCATTTCTGATCACCTTTTACACAGCACCTCCATAAAATCAGTGTTTTAATCAGTGTTTTAAGTGATTCCTTGGGATGTTTCTCTGCTGGGGTTGGATGGCTGCCCTGGCCACAGGTTTTGCTTGGCGCTGTGCCAGGCTGGGGGTTCTCTGTAGCTTTGCAGAGGCTTCCTGGCTGGCGCAGAGCCTGACTCTGCTTGTTGCCGTTTCAGCCGGAGCGGATAGACCCCAGCGCCTCGCGGCAGGGCTACGACGTGCGCTCCGACGTCTGGAGCTTGGGCATCACACTGGTGAGTTGTTGCCTTTTGATGTCATGGTTTGCCTCAGTTACCCCGGGTTTCTCCCTGAAGATTCCCTCCCAGGTGTGTCAGTCACCTCTCCTTTCCTCCACCCTGACTTCTGAGTACCATCTATCAACCCTGGAGTTCCAGCAGAGCGTTGAGTGATTGGGCAGATTCAAAAGATGCCCCCAACCCTTGGGGAGGCTTTGGATCATCCATATGTCCTTTTCCCTGGAGACCTCCTCCCCCATACCTGGTTGGTGGTCCCTGTATTCCCTCCTGCCCCCTTCTCCCCCAGGTAAAAGGGCGAGCAGATCACACACTGGGAGTTCTGTTGGAGCTGTTGCTAGATTCAGGTGCCTGTGGGCCAGAATAAAATCCCTGTTTTAAAACCCTCCATCAGAACTGACTCCTTCTTTCACCATTGTCTTAAAGCTTCTCCAGCACAGAGAAGCCTGGGGAGTGTCCCTCTGTGAGAGGAAGCTCATCCCACCTTCACTGGAGCTCTGGCATGGCTGGACTGCCCCAGCGTGCCCAGCTGTGACCCACAGCTAGCCAAAGTGTCTCTGGGGTGAAACACCACAGTCGCTGTTATTTGGTTCAGCAGCAGGGGCCACACAAGCCAAGGCACCTCCCATTCAGCAATATTGGTATAGTCTAATATTTTGGCTCCCAATGTGGGGCACCAAAATATGAGAATATACCAATATTGCTGAACAGGACGTGCCTGGGCTTGCCTCAACGTGTCCAGCTGTGACTTAAAGCTAGCCAAAGTGAGTGAGCACTGCTCTGGGCACGTGGGCAGCACTGCCCAGCTCCTGGGTGTGCTCTGCTTCCAGTGGGCACTGCCTGCCCCAGGAACAACCTGGGTGCTTTCTGTGTCAGTGGTTCTGAGCCCCCGCAGCTGTGTTTGGATGTGAGCAGGGAAGAGGTGTTGGGTTGTAAATGAATTTTGTGTGCAGAATCTGAGATGAGGGTGCTGAGTGTGGTGGTGCAGAGCAGAGCACCCAGCCTGTGTGAATAAGCCTCTGGCAGCTGCTGTGCTTTGGCTGCACAGAGACTTTGGTTCATCCTGGATTCTGGGATTGTGATTCCTCACTGGCTTAACCACAGCACTGCTAGCTGCACACACTGAGAAACTCAGTGAGTAGTCCTTACTTTCTTCAGGTTGTGAGGCAGAAGAGAAAGCAGAAGCAATTTAGTATGAACCAGTAGCTTCTGTTCTTACCACTTATGTTTAAAAAAAACTAATTTTCATTATCCTGGAGTTGGATTCAGGGATCCTCGTGGGTCCTCTCCAACCTGAGATACCATGTGATTGTGTCATTCTCATTATCCATTTTCTCTAGTGCTTGTTAGGATGCTTGGGGAGGGACTGGAGGATTTTACTCTCCCACACTGGTTTGGTTTGTAGTCAGTGGAGGAGCAGACATGGCCAGCACAGAAAATCTTGGTCAGGGTAAATCTGGCCATGCCCCTCACACAGGCAGCAGAACTTACTGCTGGCTAAAACCTTCCCTCTACTTAGAATCATAGAGGAAATAGGATGAAGAATCTCATCTCAGTCTTCCTTCTGGGGGGTCCAAGGTTGTTGCAGACATTTTTTTTCCCTGCTGTAAAGCTGCCTGGTGCTGTTGCTGTCTCCCTGCAGTACGAGCTGGCCACGGGGCGATTCCCCTACCCCAAGTGGAACAGTGTGTTTGACCAGTTGACACAAGTAGTGAAAGGAGACCCACCACAGCTGAGTAACTCAGAGGAAAGGGAGTTTTCCCCAAGTTTCATCAACTTCGTCAACTTGTGGTAAGTGTGTGCTGCTGAAAGCACTGGGGTTGGCTCCTTTTCTTGGCTGCTATTTGGCAAGGGTTATGTGTCCAGCACTTCTGGCTTCTTTTCACATTCCTGCACCAGCACAGGGGAGGACCTCTCACATTTTAGTGGTTTGGAGGTGATGGGGGATTTGTGTGGGTTGGGACTGAAGGGCAGAGCCTGGAAACTGCTCTTCAGGAAAGGAATTAGAGAAAACCTCGGAGAGGCTGTGCTAGAGAGAGGAGGCATGGTAAGGAGGGAAGTTTCCATGGCAGGAAGTTTGTGTCAGACACAGCCCCAGCCCCTGCCTGCACAGCTGGGAAAGGGAGGGATGGGGGTTACTCCTGTGGTCACTCACAGTGCAAGGATGGGTTTTCCAGAAAACCAAAGGTGGTGTGTCTCCCTCTGACAGCATCATGTCCTGTTAAATTTGTATTTGATGTCTGTAGCATTTTTCCTGATCCCACGTTCTCCTAATTATCTTTATGCTTTCTTTAGCCTTACAAAGGACGAGTCCAAAAGGCCAAAGTACAAAGAGCTTCTGGTGAGTTCTCAGTGCTGCATCTTTCAATGCTTCCAACACACAGCTCACAGGATGCTGGGCTCAGGCAGAAGTGAGATCTGAAGGAGCAGAGCCCTGGAGCTGGGCAGCAGCAGGGCCTGTCTGTGGTGGGGGTGCTAAAGGAGAGAGAGCAGCAATGCCTTTGGCTTGGATCAGTGACATGAGGCAACTTCAAGGAGCTCTGGGCACCTGGAGGGCACCTCTTAGAGGCTGTGGTTCCACAGTCAGCCCTGGGGATTCACATCAGCTGATGTGAGAGGGATTTGCCTTATGTCCTGGCCCAGGACCTCCCTGATGCTGTGTCCCAGCTGCTCTGACCTGGCTCTGGCCAGTGCTGCCTGCCTGCAGAGCACAGGGTGTGGGCTCAGGAGAGCAGAGCTTGAGTCTGACCTCTGCAAGGCACTCCCTGTCACTGTCCCCACTGTGACAATGCTGATGAAACATCTCCTGAAAGGATTTCAGGAAGTGTCAGTGCTGCAGAGGAGCTGCTGATCCTGCACCCTCCCTGCCTCCTGCCTGGCAGCTCCTGGAGCCCTGTCCTGCCTCAGTAACCTCCCATGTTAAAGACATGATTCCCAGTGTGGAAAAGCCATGGACCAGGCTGTGTCCTGGTGCCCTACAGCCACCACAAAGCGTTTTCTTGCACCAGACAAATCCCCCTGCCCAGTTTTTATCTGAGGGGCACATGCCAGGAGGGTGACCATAACTTGGTTGTTTTTTTATCTGCTTCCAGAAACATCCCTTCATCCTGATGTATGAGGAACGCACAGTGGATGTTGCATGCTATGTTTGTAAAATCCTGGATCAAATGCCAGCAACTCCCAGCTCTCCAATGTACGTGGATTGATACTGCTGCTACATCAAACTCTAGAAAAAGGGCTGAGAGAAAACAAGCTGTAAAGAATTTTCATCACATATTGCAGTGTTTTTAATGCTCGCCCAGACACCATGTGCAATAATATTGGTGTTATTTCCATCCTGTCTGTATACTGTTGTCACATATAAAGTGCATCCCTGTAATACCTGATCACACAGTGTTAGTGTTGGTCACAGAGAGACCTCATCTTGCTCTTTTGTGGACATATTCATGAAATGTGGAAATAAGTACATATATTTGTTGACTGTGATTGGATAGCACCTAAAATTCATTTCTAGACTCAAAACTTGGAGACTCCTCAGCAGCTACTGGAAAGATTTTTCTCTCAAACTCTTCCGATTGTTGTTTCAAGTAATAATAAAAAGCAAACAAACAAAAGTTAGGCGTTGTCTGTCTGAACATTAAGAGACTTTGCCTGGAGGGAGAAGAACTTGCTTAACCAACGAGATGCTTTGCCTTCTGGAGCTGGAAAGGCAAAGGAGAATTTTATTCTTCACAAAGTGCAATAGATTTACTGCTATGAAATTCTGTTGCTTTACAGTCGCAGTGTACTTTCTGGGGACAGTGTGCTCAGCTGAACTTCCTGTTAAAGAGAGATCATGTTAAATATAGTGAATATGTCTTTACCAAAAATATGTTGCGTTGAAAGAGGCTAACATTAAACTATTGAGATGGGACATAATGTATTCTTCCTCCTTTTACCAAGCCAGCCACTCTTCACTCTTAACTAGGTGTCCTGTAAATTGTTACCTGGTAAGATAAGACCTTTGACCTGAAGAATTATTAAACTACTTGATTGAATTTAACCTGCTTGTTGACCTGGTTTATAGTGCACAGTGCTCACCACCCACTGGCTTTGCTTTGCCTTCACCCAGTGCCATCCACAGAGGCTGCAGCTGCTTGAGTGGGCCACCAGCTGATGGCTGGGAGTCCTGGCCAGTGTTTCTGGTGTTCCTGCTGTCCCCAGCCCTGCTGCTTGCTCCTGTGGCACAGCCCAGCCCCATGCCCTGAGCTCCTGAGTCCCACTCCAAACCCGAGCTCCTCCTTCTCGCTGCTGCGGGCAGGATGGAGGGGTGGCCCTGGCTGCCAGGGGCTCTGTGCCCACCACACCCTGCTGAGCTTGCTGGGGACACCTCAGCACCACCTGGAGACTGAGCCTCCCCTGTGACCTCCACAGCTCCTGGTGCTGCACCCCGAGCAAACCTCCCTGAGACTGGGGGTGCAGAAGGAGATGAGGTGGAGGTGAAGGAGCATCCAACTCCTCTCAGCTGGCCCAGCAAGGCCAGGCAAGCTGTCTCTTCTGGTCCATTCCTAAGCGAAACAGCACATCAGGCTTTTCTCTTTGTTTAATTGACATATTTTTCAAAGATTGATTTTTCCCAAAAACTTTTTCCCCCCCCAGATATTGAAGTTTTCAAGTGTTTAGTAGCACACCAGGGATAAAATGGAGGCTGCAGGGTCTCTGCTTTTTGTTCTGAGCTGATTGAGGTGCTTGGTAGGACTTCCTCAGTGTTAGAGCAGCCTCCCATCAGAGCTCAGCAGCAAGCGTGGACACAGAGGGAATGAAAACACCGTGGTGCTGGCAGGATCCCCAAGGAAGGGCTCCCCACGTCCACCCAACACCAACGCGCGCGAAGCAGCCGAGGCAGAGCGCTGATGAAGAGCAAGCAGCACATCCAGCTGGAAAGGAGAGCTGAGGCCGTGCCTGGACACAGCTGGTGTCTGTCTGCCACGGAGGTGACACCCCTGGGGCTCCTGCTGGCTCCTTGGTGCTGCCCTTCCTGGATTCTGTTCCTCTTGGGCTGCTCCTCAGGCAAGGCAGAGGTTTCTGCTCCTTCTGGTGCCTCCTGTGTAAGATCAGTCAGACCACGTGTGTCTAAAGCAGCCATTCTGTCCCCAGAGCCTTTCTCAGGCAATTCCCCGTGGAGCTGTGGTTCCTCTCTCCAGCCTTCAGCCCCTGGAGTGGGATTGGAGCTGCTGCAGGTCCCGAGGGGTGCAGGCTGTGGGGCTGGAGAGACCAGAGCCAGGAAGGGCAGCCACAGGTGGGGCTTCACCCTCCCTTTGGTGTCAAATCTGACTCCTCCTGGCTACAGGGAACCCAAAAACCTCTCAGAGGGCCAGCACTGAGATGGAACCTCCCAAAACACACAGAACTGCCTTGCTGTGCCCTGTTGGGATGGCTGGGTCTGTGCTCTGGTGCTGTCCCATCTCCAGCCCAGGAGCAGTTTGCTGGGAATGGAAATGCAAAGCTTTGAGCTGCCAGTGACAGGAGTCAGGGGCTGCTGCCTGGGTGGCTGTACAGCCAAGGTTTAGCCCATTCAACACAGATTATTATAAATTACTATGGGTGCACCATTTATTGCAATGTATCTATTAAAGAAAAAAAAGAAGAAAAAAAAGTGTATAGTGTTCAGAAGCTGTGAAAATAGTGTAAGAACTGTACATTGTGAATTCTGGTTATTTTTTTTTCTTGTACCATAGAAAAAAATGTATAAAAATATCAAAAAGCTGATGTGCAGGGATGTTGCCTTATTGTCTGTAAAATGAAGCTCAGGAACATAACTGCTTCAAAGAGCTTCCGAATATTTTATCTGGTCTCCTGGTTTGACTTCCTCCTCTATTTAAGCTATTATACATGGATCAGAGTGTTTATGTAATAGTTCTATCCTTTTGCCTGCAGGTCAGTTGTAATAAAACTAAGATGCGACTGTGACCTTGTTATTTTCATTTTGTAAGGTCAGACGTGAAGGGGAAGGTTCACTCAGAGCTCTGCAATGCCTACCTGCCTTCCAGGCCTGGCCTCCAGGTGGAAGAGGAGAGCAACTTCAGATCTTGTGCCAAATGAAAGAGCTCTGGATGTATTTTCTGTCTCTCTGGAAGACTCTGTGATTGGGCTCCTCTCAGGCGAGCAGTTTGCAGCACAGGGAGGCCCTGGTGGCTCAGGACACCTTGTCCCTGTCAGGAGGGCAGGTGGCTGTGCCCACCCTCCAGGGAAAGGGCAGCTGGAGCTCCCAGCTCCGATGGTTGCAAGGTCTGCAGAGCCCAGATGGTCTCAGAGTCCTGGGTAGGTCCTGCTGCTGGGAGGTCTCTTCTGCCTGGAAGCTGTGGAGGGTTTGGAATGGGCCCAGTCAAGTGGGCACAACTGGACCCCAGCAGCCCCAGTGGGGAGGAGGAGTGCTGGGGAGAGAGCCTGGTCACCAGTGCCTGTCCTGCCCCACTGGGCTGGATGGGACAGCCCAGGAGTGCCCTGCCCAGAGGGGAGAGCAGAGCACCCTGCAGGGATCCCTGGTCATGGCAGCATTGACCAGCATCAGGAATAGTTGGGACGGGGTGGATCAGCTGGAGGTGGCACTGAGTGGGGACAAGGTGGGGATCAGGGTGGACTCAGTGGTCTGGGAGGGCTTTTCCAACCTCAGTGATTCCGTGGTTCTGTTAACACATAGGTGCTGCTTTTTAAAACAACTCAATTTTCCTTCAACTCCTGACACTAATCACACGTGGCCGTTGCTTTGAGCATGGTAAGGGGCCCAGGGAAAGGTGGAGTGACTGCTCTGAGGAAAAAGAAAATGAAAAAGCTGTATTTTGCCTTTATGTGTACAGCTGTGCAAATGCTTGGAGAGCCAGATGAAGCACAAACTCCCTCTCCTGGACACACACTGCACTTTCTGCTGGAAATGGAACAGCAGGGCAGTCTGTGGGCTGTTCCAGGGAACATCTGCCAGAAAACCTTTGTCTTGGCATAAATCCCATGGCTCCCATCAGGACAACGTGGTGTGGCCACTTCCTTCCTTCCTTCCTTCCTTCCTTCCTTCCTTCCTTCCTTCCTTCCTTCCTTCCTTCCTTCCTTCCTTCCTTCCTTCCTTCCTTCCTTCCTTCCTTCCTTCCTTCCTTCCTTCCTTCCTTCCTTCCTTCCTTCCTTCCTTCCTTCCTTCCTTCCTTCCTTCCTTCCTTCCTTCCTTCCTTCCTTCCTTCCTTCCTTCCTTCCTTCCTTCCTTCCTTCCTTCCTTCCTTCCTTCCTTCCTTCCTTCCTTCCTTCCTTCCTTCCTTCCTTCCTTCCTTCCTTCCTTCCTTCCTTCCTTCCTTCCTTCCTTCCTTCCTTCCTTCCTTCCTTCCTTCCTTCCTTCCTTCCTTCCTTCCTTCCTTCCTTCCTTCCTTCCTTCCTTCCTTCCTTCCTTCCTTCCTTCCTTCTCAGTGAAAATGTTATTTTGACTCTCAGAACATTGTTTGTTTGCTTGTTTTGTATTATCTCTGTTTTTTTTTTTCAGGCAGGAAGACTGAGGGAGAGCAGGACATCACCGGGATCCTTCATCTTGGTGTTGAGAGAAAGGAAAATCCCAGAACCCCAAATTCCTTGGGACAGGCTGTGTGGGAAGATCACCTACACATGGAAGACTGAGTGAGGACTGACTCAAGGCAAGGGAGGGAAGGGGTCCCATCCCACTGGCACTCCCTCTGCTTTCCCAGGAGGCTGCTCCGGTTGGGCTGGAGGACCACGGGCCCAGGCAGAGCTGGGCTGAGTTCTCCATGCACAGAAAATCTGCTTCTGGTGTCCTCTGGGGCCCGGGAGGAGCCTCAGGATCCCTTTCCCCTCTGATCCCTTTCTCTGCCAGCAGCAGGACCCTGGTCCAGACTCAGCCCCCCTCAGCTCTAGCTGGTGTGTTCAGAAATCTTCCAGGAGAAACTGCTGCCATGAATGAAATTCATCTGTCCTTGAAGGACTGTGGCTGTCCCAGGGCATGGAGCTGGCACCAGGGGGTGGCAGCTGTGGCTGTCCCAGTGGTGAAGTCAAACAGCAAACCATGGGCAGACAGAGTGGCAAGACAAGGGTTTTAATAATGAAGGTGTTGCTGGTAACATAGGTAAGGAAATGTGCTTGCTTACAAGTTTGAAGCTGACAGCATCCCTTTAAATAAGGAAATACAATTGCTGAGAGGAGAAAGTTACCTGGAAAACTCTGTACAAGGCCTCAGTGGAGCAGCTAACACTACTCTGCTTCAAGTGCTCTGAATATTCTCCACGGACTGGCTTCAAAAAAATCTCTCACTTAGAAAAAGAAATTCTTTTTAAAAAAATGCAACCTGTGATTGTCTATCCTAGCAGTGCTCTGTGACATTTGTACAATAGAAAAATGGTGCTTTAAATAGTGACTTGAAAGCTACTGCCATGTGCTTTATACAGCATGCAACAAGGCCAGGGACTGGGGACACTGCCCGGGCTGCAGAGCTGCCTCCCACAGCTCCAGCATCCCTGGGGAAGCTGCTGGGAGCCAGGCTGGACCTCCTCCCAGCAGCTCCATCTCCGTGTGCTGTCCTTCCAGTAACACAAATATTAAATACACTCAGTCTGTAAATAGTTTAACAATCTTTGTCAGCAACAATATTTACTTTGGCAAAACCAGAGTTGCGATGAACGGACGCGTCCATCACAAAGTCTGCAGCAAGTTCTTTGGTGGAAGCCAAGAAGTGAAGCAAAGGCTCCTTCTTGCTAGAGCCTGAGGAAGAATATTGCACAGAGACTCTTAGGAGAAATGCTGGTGATTCCAAACGGGAGCATCACTGCGGGAGAGCTTCCTTCTCTGCCGGCTGCGGGAGAACGGGCTCCTCCAGGCTCGGTGATTCACAGCTGTTCTCCGGTAGCCTTGCTCTGGGCTGAGGGGGCAGTGACGCTGGATAAACTCGGGGAGGAGGGGAAGACTGCTGGGGATGGAGGAGGGACGGGCAGAAGCATGGAGGGGAGGATGGCAGGAGCAGGCACTCGCACGAAGCCTCGGCCACACGAGGGCTCTGCCCCAGGAGCGGTCACGGAGTGTCCCTGCCCGGCTCCCTCTGCTCCGGGATCATCGAGGGCTGGAGATCACCCTGGCCTGGCTGTGCACAGAACAGCCCCTCCAGCCTGGCTGGTCCTTTCACACCACTTGCTCCTACCTCGGCCAAAACACATCACTCATCTCTTTGTATGCGCCGGGGACACGGCTGCTCCGCTGGGCTGCCACATCCCCCATTCCTGCGCCTGCATCCTCACATCTGCCTCCAGTGTCCAGAGCTCTCTGCTCCGAGGTCACGGGCTGCAGCCTGATCCAGCTCAGAATGCAGCCAGGACAGCTCCCGGGCTTTCAGCCCCTCAGGACATGCCAAGGTGCCACCATGAACTCTGTGATCTCCATCCCTCATCCTCCTGGAGCGGAGCTCTGCGGGGATGGGGCAGTGCAGCTTAGGGCAGGGGGAAGCAAGAGCCCGGCTGTCCACAGAAGGGTGCTTGGCACCTGGCTGGGCACAGCCCCCTGCTCTTCACCCTGGCATGGGCATGGCCAAGGTGAGCCCAACAGGTCTGCCTGAAGGACAGGAGAGGAGAGGAGAGGAGAGGAGAGGAGAGGAGAGGAGAGGAGAGGAGAGGAGAGGAGAGGAGAGGAGAGGAGAGGAGAGGAGAGGAGAGGAGAGGAGAGGAGAGGAGAGGAGAGGAGAGGAGAGGAGAGGAGAGGAGAGGAGAGGAGAGGAGAGGAGAGGAGAGGAGAGGAGAGGAGAGGAGAGGAGAGGAGAGGAGAGGAGAGGAGAGGAGAGGAGAGGAGAGGAGAGGAGAGGAGAGGAGAGGAGAGGAGAGGAGAGGAGAGGAGAGGAGAGGAGAGGAGAGGAGAGGAGAGGAGAGGAGAGGAGAGGAGAGGAGAGGAGAGGAGAGGGTAACAGTGGGCTTCCCTCTCCATGATTTCCTGTTGCCACCCAGGTGAGGTCACCTCACCACACAGTCTTGTCATGAGCTGCTCCAGTTCTCACAAGAGTGACTGCTAAAACTGGGGGGGAAAGATTAAAGAAAGAAAATGGAAGTTCTTGTCAATCAAAGGAAGTGTTGTTTCAGGCACTGGTGTCCTCTGTGGGGTTGTGTCAGTGGAGGAAAACCAAAGTACCAGAGTTGTGCTGTCAATTTTCAGTGACTGGAAATTCATACAAGTCCATATGATGGGAAAATGACTCCAGTTTCCCCTGGATGAGGCACATTAGCCCTGTGTGTTCTGTGGCACGACAGGAGCACTGTGCTGCCTGCTGCAGGCTCACAGCACCCTGCCCCAGCACGTCCCTTCACCACTGCTGCAGGTGCAGGTCCATGCTGGTGTTCAGGTTGAGGTCAGCAACATCCAGGAAATCGATGTTGAAGATGCTGGGGCCCGCGGGGGTGAGCGAGCTGAAGCCGGTGGCCGAGCTGGGGGGGGTGAGGTCCAGCCACTCCATTGTTTCCCACGGAGACTCGGTGAAACTCATTTGTAAAGCAGAGCTTTCGGCAGGGGAAGGGGACAGCTGGGTGTCCATGGGCGACAGGGGAGTCTGTAAAATCTCCTGGGAGTTGAGCAGTTCGTCCGCGGCTTTGCCGGAGAAGCCCTCCATCATGCCCTCGAAGTGGGGCTCCTCTCCCCCCAGCTTCAGCAGGGCCATCTCGCTGACCCTGCCCAGGGGGCTGTGGGCGTTGAGCAGCACCTCCAGGTGAGCGTCGCTGCTGCCCGGGCAGTGCTCGAAGGGCAGCGGGGCCGAGGACACCGGCTCGAACGGGGCGGAGCCCTTGGGGACAGGGCCACCCGAGCTCCCCGGTGACACCATTATCTGCGGCACTTTCTGCAGGCAGGACCGATCTTCCTTGGCATTGGCTGGAATT
Organism: Passer domesticus; assembly: GCF_036417665.1. Classification (NCBI taxonomy): domain Eukaryota; kingdom Metazoa; phylum Chordata; class Aves; order Passeriformes; family Passeridae; genus Passer; species Passer domesticus. Next base: position 10,988,058 of record NC_087493.1, read on the forward strand.
TCTGTCAACAAAGGAAAAGGGTTTGAGGTGCCCTGGCAGTGCCCACCAGCACAGCCCTCCAGCTGACCTGTGGGGCATCCCTTTGGAGATGTGATCCCACTTCTCGATCCCACTGGCACTGCCTGCCCACCCTCCCTGGGGGAAGCCTCACACATTCCTGACTTCTGACCATGATCCCCTGGCTTTGGACACAGTCCCTAGGGCACAAGCACTGGCAGCTGTCCCCAAGGGGCTGGGGAAGGGCACAGGCAGCACCGTGCACAGGGCAGGGCAGCAGAAGTGCTCTGTGTGGGAGATGGCACTGGCAGCCCTGGGAAAGGGGGGCACACTGGGGGCTCTGTGTGGGCAGGGGGCTGGCAGTGCTGTGCACAGGGCTCCTGCCCTGCTGTCCCTTCTCTCTGCACAGGTGACAGCCAAGCCCAGACCACCCCATGGGGCTGGCACACGCAGGAGCAGGCTCCAGGAGGACCAGTGTCCTTTTGGTTCAATCTGAGTGGCTGCTGGCACAGGGAGGGCAGGGGAAAGGTGTACTCCACTCAGGCAGCTCTGCTGGGGTGCCCTGAGCCCCACAGACCGAGGCTGGCTGCAGGGGAAGCCCCAGAGGGGAGGAGGGAAGCAGAGCATACCTCCACTCTCAATCAGCACGTCCAGGAGCTCGTCCATCTGCTGACTTCGCGTCATCTGCTGCAGCAAACGACAAAGAGCAGAGTAGAGGCCATTAGGAGCACAGTCCCTCCAGCCACAAGCCAGGTGGATGGCTCTAGACCCCAAAAAGGATGGCTCCAGACCCCACAAATGGCTTCCTCCCACAGAGAAGAGAGGCCACACCAACACGGGGCTGGCAGCAGTGTTCAGGGCACTGCAGGGACGTGGCACAGTCAGGGTGGATCCAGGGAGCAAAGCACCCTTCCCTGCTGCCAACCTCTGCTCTGTGCCAGCCTGCCCTGTCCCAGGGCCCTCAGGACACAACATTTTAGCCCCAGCACCTCACACTGGCACGTGCCTGCCTGCCCTCCCTGCTGCCTGTACTGCCCAGGCTCCCTCCTCTCCCTGACCAGAACCTGGAAGATGTCCTGCACGCTGGCATAAACCCATTTTCACCCTGCCAACAGCATCACTCCACTTTCCCAAGGGCACCAGCAGTCCCAGCACTCAGGCTGCTCCCAGGTGGGAAGGAAGGTGTTCCTGGGTGATGGCCAGTCCTCCCTGCAGGAACAGCATTCCTATATATGCAAATCTGAGCACTGATTGGTTTGACCTCCCAAAAACCTCACTTCCTTATCAACCTATGACACTGGGTACGCTCAGGGGGCAGATGGATGAGCAGGATGAGCTTTCCTGGTGACCTGGGAATGCTCAAGGGTCTGTCTCTGACACTGAGCACCTAAAGAGAGTACACTGGCACCCCAGCACCCCTGGGGGCACAGGGGACACTACCCAGCCCAGCAGGGTGGCTGACTCCTTTGTGGCAGCTAGGGACCCTTCAGAAAAGCCCATTCCTCGTGGAAACAGGTCTGTCCTGCCCAGAGACCCAGAACGGGCTGGAACTGCTGCACCTGAGTCCCACTGAGTGCACAGAGACAGCACGGGCAGCCCTGGCCCTGGAGAAAACAAAAACCATGCAGTTACCTGCTTCACTGCATCCTCATAGGGTGGAGGCTGCTTTACCTCTGACAGGGCTGGGCTTGACTTACAAAAACTTGGGGATGAAATAGAAAAGTTTTGGCCTGACTGCGCAGCCATCTGCATGGGGAGATACAGGGAAATGGAGTCAATGCACGGCTCTCTCCTCCCTGCTGGGGTTGGTGTGGTGCCAGGGAAAATCACAATTTTGTGGGTCAAACCAACTCAAAATGCCTGGCTCTGAGCAGGATAGAGGCAGGTGAAGCAGCTCCCTGACCCAGCTCTGAAAGCCAAGGCCAGGCTGGCCCCTTGTCACTGCACAGACAGGGTGGCACAGCACAGCCTGGTGTCCTGGGGACATGCAGGACAAAGGGAAGGCAGAGATGCTGCTGGGGGTCAGCTGTGCTTGGCCAGTGGTGAGCCACCTCCCCAGCCCCTTCCCATCACCTCCTGACTGGGGGCATCTCACAGAGCTCAGGCCAGGGAAGGGCACTCTGAAATCTCTGCCTGTGCCAAACACCTGGCATGTCTTTGCCAGCTTTTTGCCAGGCTCCCCTGCCAGGATGGATGGCATTTGGAGCACAGTGCCTGTCAGCTGCTGTCCCCATCACCTCCAGCCCCTTGTGTGTCCTTCCCCACTGCCTGGCCATGGCCTTGTCCCACAAAAACCAGCACCAGGGGATTGTCCCTCCAGGTGGGTTGGATCCAGGGCAGCAGTGGGGTCACTCTGCCTGGCCATGCACATCCTGGCCACCTTTCTGTGGAGGGGAGCTGGAAGGAACACCACCCCTGGCTCATGGGAAACAGCACTGCAGTGCTGGGCACAAAGGAAGAGTTCTTGCTGAAGAAGGACCCTCACCCCCAGCAGTCCCTTGCAGGCAGCAGAGGGATGTCCAGGATGGGTGGTGGTGGACTTGGGATGAGCTAGAGGACACAAAGGGACCATTCCCCTGCCCTTGGGCAGTGAGGGAGCAGCTGGAGATGCCCCTGTGGTGTCACTGCTCCCTCCTGAGCCTCACTGACCACTGTCCATGTGCCCAGAGCAGCCCTGCTGCCTCCTGGCTGTCAGCTCACAGCACTGTGTCCCACTGCCCCCAGAGCCCTGCTGCAGTGCCCAGCTCACCTGCACAGCCCCAGGGCCACCCCCTGCATCCCCTGCTCCTCACTCACCCAAACCAGTGCTGCCATCACCCTCCCCACCCCTGCAGCAGCCCCACTGCCCTCCATGCCCATTGCACTGGCAGCTCTGTCTCTGCCTCTCCTCACCCTAAACTTGGTGGCCCTTTCCCACCTCACTGGCTGTGCTGTTTGCCAGCTGCCCATGGCACCTACCTTGCTGTCCTCCTGAGCCCCACTCTGTGCCCCTGTGCAGGGCTGACCCCCAATCTCTGCTCGGGGCCACTGTGGGTGGGCTGGGAGAGCCCTGCTCTGCTGTGGGCTGTCCCCCACAGCCAGCCTGCCCTGTCACACCCTTGTGAGCACACCTGGCACCCCTGTGCATGGCACAGGCCACTGCAAGGTGCTGCTGCTGCTGCCTGGGAAGCCCTAGGAGGGCACTGGGGCTGTGAGCAGAACCTTGTGCTGTTTTGTGCAGCGTGTCCCCCTCCCCAAATGCTTGTCCAGGGGGCTGAGTGAGCAGTGGTGGCTGCTGGGGACAGCTCTGTGCTGGGCTGCTGGCCTGGTGGGGAGGCCAAGCTCTGTCTGACTGCAGACCTCAACCGCCAGCCCTGCTCCAGCTTCCTGAGAAAAGACTTTCCCAGGGCAACTGCTCTCCTCCAGCTCAGTGGTGAAAATCCCTCACACACTGCTGGGAGCCACAATGGCTTGGCAAGATGCTGGGAAGCCCTGCAGTGGGGTCTCCCAGGGGTGTAGGAACTGTGCCAGGGCTCTCCCAGGAGCTGAGGGATCCACGCTGGTGCTTCCCTGCCGTGTACAGAGCTGTGCCAGGCCTCCATGGGGCACAGCTGGGCCAGGACTCCCCCAAGGGCAGAGCAAGCTGTGCCAGGACTCCCCCTGAGGGGAGAGGCAGCTGCGTTTGGGCTCTTTTAGGGTAGAAGAAGCTGTGCCAGTGCTCCCCCAGGGAAGTGGGAGCTTGCCAGGACTCCTCCAGGGGCAGAGAGAGCTGTGCCAGAGCTCCCCAGGGCAGAGGGAACTGTGCCAGGGCTCCATAGGCAGAGGATGCTCTGCCAGAACCCTCCCAGGACATGGACAGCTTTGCCAGTGCTCACCAAGGGGCAGAGACAGCAGTGCTGGGGTCCCCGGGGGAGGAGGGGAGCTGTGCCAGGGCTCCATGGGGCACGAGAGCTGTGCTGTGGCCCCTCCAGGGCGACTGGCTGCGGTGGCAGGGCTGCCCAGAAAAAACCCTGCAAAGGACCCTGCAGTGCTACCAGCTTCCATCCCACTGCCCACCGGGGATACCTCCTGCCCTTGCAGGCAGCCCCGGGCCCGGAGGCAAGGTGTGGCCCGCGGGGGTCGGGGCTGGCACTCACCGGCGCCGTGCGGAGGCAGCTGCTGCCCGGGGGGGACCCGCTGCGGCCCTCGGGGGACACCGGGAGCAGGTAGTGGCTGTTGGGGGACGGTGGCAGGCTGATGTGCTGGGGGCTCTTTGCAGCCCCCAGGGGAGAGTGCTGCGGGGAGCACTGCGGGCTCAGGAATGTCGAGGAGGTGATGGTGCTCTGCCCCGCGGGCTCCAAGCAGTGGCTGTTCACAATGTGGGGCACCTGAGGTACTCCACAGTTACTCAGCTTGTCCGAGCTGCCGGCCTGGCCCTTCAGGGCCATTTGTTTGGATGCAAATGGACAGCTGGACACGGTGTTCTCCTGCTTGATGGGGACACCAAAGAAATGCTGAGCAGGCTGCTGCTTCTCCTCGAGGCCGTTGCTTCTCTTCCGCTTCTGGAGCTGCATCCGCAGCTCTTCCACCTGCCTCTGCTCCTGCTGCAGCTTCCACGTCAGTTCATTGATGACCTTCTGCTTCTCCACCAGCATCTTGTCCTTCTCCGTGTCTATTCCTTCCAGTTCCAGCTGGATGCTCCCTCCGTTCATGCTGCTCATGAGGCTTTCCTCAGCGCTGCCGTGAACGGGTGACGGCTGCAGAGCGAACTGTGGGGAAGCCATGGGCCCGTCGTTGAAGGTGTCGGGCAGAGAGCCGCTCACAGAGAGGTCAGAGGAGGCGGGCGAGATGGGCGGGGTGGAGCTGGTGCTGCCAAAGTGGTAGAAGCCGTTTGACAACATGCTGCTGGAGGACTGCGACTGGTAGCTGGACAGGGTGCTGGTTGGAGTGACCGGGAAGGTGACGGTGGTGATCTCACTGAAGCTGGGCACCGTGCTGCTGCTGCACTCCTGGAAGGGCCGCAGCCGCTCCATCAGCGCCGTCTTGGTGCCCGACACGGGCAGGCCTCGGATCCGGAGCTGCTGCCTCAGCTCTGACACCTGGAAGGAAAATCACCCGTGGTCAGCCTCTGTAGGAATGTGCGCCCTTGTTGACAGAGTGACCAAATTATCCTCTGTCGCCTTAAAAAGGAAAAAAGCCCAGAAGTTTCTCTCCTCAATTTGGTAAAAAGACACCTCATAGGACCTTTGGGTGCTCAAACCTAGGGCTACCCAAGTAGACAGAGGCTAAAAGGTCCTATGAGGACCTAGGTCCCACCTAGG